>NC_073400.1:16116503-16465503 GCF_028641065.1 Leucoraja erinaceus | reverse complement strand
TGTGCTTCCCTTTTGTAATTTCCTCATTCATTAAAATATATACACACAGACTACATAATATCAGAAATGCAAATATTTTTAACTAAAGAAGATTTTCTTTATTAAGGACTGCAGACCCTGACATTAGTCAGCGCCACAAATAAAGGGGCTTCTTTACAGTCACTTGAAGTTGCTTCGTACTGAGAATTTAATTTGAGGTGGACCCACCAAATGAAAAGTATCGCTGTAAAGGTCCATTTCAACAGGAGGTGTGAAATGTTTCAGCTCTGAGTGCTCCGGTTTCCTCCCACGTCCCAAAGGCGTGCGTGTTTGTAGGTTATTTGGCCCTCTGTATGTGTAGGGAGTGGATGAGAAAGTGGGATAACACAGAACCGGTTTGAATGGGTGATCGATGGTAGGCGTGGGCTAGATGGGCTGAAGGATCTGTTTCCACGCTGAATCTCCAAACCAAAACTGAACCATTTACTGCTTCTCCACAGCATTCACCTTGCAGAAGAATGCTTTCAGCTTTTTCCATTAGATGATAAAGTAGAATCATTAAGGATAATCAAGCAGCTGTTACTGCAGATAGAGAACATTGTTGTTGCTATTTAGCAGGTCTAATTGAATCCAAAGAAAGTTGGGGAGTATATCCATACAGAAAACTGCAGATCTTGTTGCAAAAAAAGGCACAAAGTGCTGGAGTAACTCAGTAGATCAGGCAGCATCTGGGTAGGACATAGCAAGGTGACATTCCAGGTCGGGAGCCTTCTTCAGATTCATTGCTGTATGAGGGAGAAAGCGTGACAAGAGGTGGGGGCATGGCAAAGCCAGGCAAGTGATAGGTGGATGAAGGTGGGGGGGGGGGGGGGGGGGGGGGGGGGGGGGGGGGGGGGGGGGGGGGGGGGGGGGGGGGGGGGAAATAGGCAGATGGGTGGACAAAGGCCAGAAATGAAAAAAAACAGAAAGCAGTGAGATAAGAATAAGAGGAGTGAATGTAAGGCCAGAGGAAGTGAGGTAAGAGGAGTGGGACTGGGTAAGGTGAAAGGGAGTGTCGGATAGTGAAAGAAACGGAGAATATGTCCTTGTTAGAGTCTGTAGATTTTAGGCTTTCTCTCTCCAATCAGGCAAGAGGTACAGAAGTTTGAAAACTCACACCTCCAGATTTAGGGACAGTTTGCACCCAGCTATTATCAGGCAACTGAACCATCCTATCACCAGCTAGAGAGCAGTTCTGACCGACCATCTACCTCATTGGAGACCTTCAAACTGTCTTTAATTGGGCTTTCCTAGCACTAAACATTAGTCCCTTTACCCTTTTTCTGTACACTGTGGACGGCCTGATTGTAATCATGTATAGTCTTTTTGCTGATTGGATAGCACACAACAAAAAAAGCTTTTTACTGCTGCAGATGCTGGAAGATCGAAGGTACACAAAGCTTTTTACTGTACCTTGGAGCACGTGACAATAAACTAGACTAAACAAGCTCATTCCATATACCCACCAACCTCGGAGTGAAAACATTGTTCCTCAGTTTCCTATTAAATCTTGCCCCTCTCATCTTACACTTCTGTCCTCTGCTTCTTGATTCCCCAACTCTGGGTAAAATTCTCTGTGCATTCACCCTATCTATTCCCCTCATGATTTTATATTAAAATCACCCCTCAGCCTCCTGCACTATAAGAAATAAACTCCTAGCTTGCCCTAAGCTTTCCCTATAGCTGAGGCCATCAAGGGGCAGCACGGTGGCGCAGCAGTAGAGTTGCTGCCTTACAACGCCAGAGACCCAGATTCTATCCTGACTACGGGTGCTGTCTGTACAGAGTTCGTACGTTCTCCATGTGACCATGTGGGTTTTCTCTGGGTGTTCCGGTTTCCCCCCACACTCCAAAGATGTGCAGGTTTGGAGGTTAATTAGCTGGAGTAAAATTGGAAATTGTGCTTAGACTGTAGGGTAATGCTAGTGTACGGGGTGAAAACTGGTCAGCATGAACTCGGTAGGCCGAAGGGCCTATTTCCACATTTTATCTATAAAGTAAAGTAAAGAGTCCTGGCAATGTCCTTGTAAATCTACTTTCCAACTGGCTAAACCGAGACTGTTTCATGGGCATGCCTAGTTCTGACATTTCCCCCATTGCATGAGAGTGTTTGCCCTTTCAATGCCCTGTCGATGACCTTTCTAGGCCTCATCGAGCCTTTGGCAATGAAGGTCAGGACACCATTTTGCAAGAACCTCACTCGGGAGATGCTCAAAAGGTAAATTCAGACTAGTAGTCGGGTCAACAGACAGCACAAATGACGATGCTGGCAGCCAAATTATTCAGTCAGTTTCTCAGCAGCCAATATATTTTGCTATTGGGATATTTGAAGCAGATTTTTCTTTCAGCTAAAGAAAAATGAGTTTTTACCAACTGAAAATAGTTCATTTCCCACCAAATTGATCAAACAACTGAATTTCCTAATTGGCTCTTCATCTTTGCCAACTCTTTCACAGCTAAAAAAATATGTATTTCAGATCCTTAGGGCTTCCGATAAATCTTCAAGGAATTTGCTTAATGTCATCTTTTTTATTCCAAAGGCCATACAAAAGTCATTCAATAAAATGAATGGATAAATGAATATGAAGATAGAATGACCTAAAATTTCCTTCAAAGGTTAACAAATAGAAAAAGACACAAAGTGCTGCAGTCACTCAGCGGACCAGGGAGCATCTATGCAGAACATGGACAGGTGACATTTCGGGTTGGGACCCTTCATCATACAGGAAGAATGTGAAGGATTTGGAGAAGGTGCAGAAGAGGTTCACCAGTACGCTGCATTGATTAAAGGATGATATGAAGAGGATGGACAAACTTGGATTGTTTTCTCGAGAACTCTGGAGATTTGAGGGGAGACCTGATAGAAGTGTATAATATTATTAGAGGCATAGTTAGGGGAGACGGAACCATTTTCCCCAGGTGGAAATGTCATAGATGAGAGGACATAGCTATAAGGTGAAACGGGTAAATTTTAAAGGAGATGTACGAGGCAAGTGTTTATTTACACCAAGGGCGGTGGATGCCTGGAAAGTGCTGCCAGGGGTGGTGGTGGTTGCAGATATAATCAGTGCATTTAATAGGCTTTTGGAAGGGCACATGGAAGTGCAAGGAATGGAGGGATATGGATCTGAAGAAGGGTTTCAACCCGAAATGTCACCCATTCCTTCTCCCCAGAGATGCTGAGTTACTCCAGCTATTTGTGTCTATCATCGGAGTGATATAGATCATGTGCAGGCAGATGAGATTAGTATATCCAGACATCGCATTCTCCACAGACATTGTGGGCCGAAGGGCCTGTTCTTGTGCAGAGCTTTTTTACGTTCTATGTTCAGCAAGGTAACATGCGGCCTCCACTAAATTCACCCAGCAGCAAAATTAAAAACCAGTGCCCCAGTTTTTAAAAAGTGAGATTTTCAGAGTACAAACTAAAGATATTCCTACAAGGCTCTGCAAAAGATGTACAGAACAAGGAGAGACATTGGGGAATGAAAATATCTCAGGCACCGAAGATTGTTGGAAGTTGAGATATTTGTTCTAAAAAAAAAAGAGTTAAAATGATCTCCACATCATTTCGGAAATAGTGAAAACTATCTGAAGAAAGTACTCATTTGTTTTACTGGGTCAGTAAGTTTTAGTTGTTAGTTTAGAGATACAGCATTGAAACAGGCCCTACGGCCTACCGAGTCCACACTGACCAACAATCATCCATAGACTAGTTCTATCTTATACACTGGGGTGGGAGATTGCAACCTTCACGTGGTCCACCCCGTTTCAACTAATGCAATCAACCCGACGTGCACAAACAAATAGATCAAATAGAACAAGTTGACCTACAACTTTAGGCTGTGCACGCCGTATGCAAGAAGATCTTACACACTAGGGACAATTTTACAGAAGCCAATTAACCTACAAATCTGAACTTCTTTGGAATGTGGGAGGAATCTGGAGCTCCTCCAGAACTTTAAAATCAAAGAATCGATCATCATCAACTTTCATAGATTCCTTGCTACCTTGCAAATTGACTTTAAAATCCCCATTTTTGTTTCAGACGTAGTTTGGAGATACAGCATGGAAACAGGCCCTTTGGCCCAGATGTCCACACTGACCATCGATCACCCATTCACACTAATTATATGTTATCCCATTTTCACATCCACTCCCTTCAGACTAGGGACAATTTATAGAGACCAGTTAACCTACAAACTTGGGATTTAGGATGTGGGGGTACGCAAAAGAAACCCACGCAGTCACAGGGAGAACATGCAAACACCACACAGACAGCAGCCAAGGTCAGCATCAGCACCGGGTCTCTGGCACCGTGAGGCAGCGGCTCTCTACCAGCTGCACCATCACAGAGACCTGAGTTAATAATTCAGGCTGTGCTTTTAGTGTGCCATGCCTTCCTAGTTGTTACCTTTCAAATAAAACATCAAACTGCAGCCCCACCTACCTGTTTCAGTAGGAATAAACATATGATTTCATTCCATTCAAATAAAATAGGCAAGATACTTTTGCAGTCAGCTATGGGAGAGAATGAAGATGCAAGAAAAATGGGAGCAATAAAAACTGGGGTTAGTTTGCAAAAGAGGCAGCATCGGTGGACGGAAATGGACCATGGATAATTTGGGTCAGGACCCTTCATAATATTGCAGATGTCCTGTTAGTTGTTAATCTTTAACCCAATATCATTAAAAACAGAATCCAAGAGAACCAAGGGAGTTTAATTTTCATACGTACCAAAAATGGAACAATGAAATTCTTACTTCCCACAGTACTCATAGATAACATCATTTTTATTTTAAATCAACAAATGAACAACCATAAAATTAATGCAAAAAGCCTTATGGGCCTGTCCCATGTAAGCGACCTTTACGGCGACTGTCGGCACCCGTCATAGGTTGTTGCAGGTCACCGTTTTGAACGTTGAAAATCCAGCGGTATGGTTGTGAGTAGTCGCCCAAAGAATCGTATCTTGTTCTGGTCACAGCAGGATTTTCAACATATTGACCTGCAACGACCTTTGACGGGTGCCGGCAATCGCCGAAAAAGTCGCGTAAGTGGGACAGGCCCATTAAATTCTTAATCATGAGAGAAATAGATTGGGTAAATGCACGGTCTTTTGCCCAGAATAGGGGAATTGAGGAATATAGAACATGGAAAATAGGTCTAGGAATAGGTCATTTGAGCCATTCAATATGACATAGCCGATCTTCCAAAATCAGTATCCCGTTCCTGCTTTTCCCCCCATATCCCTTGGTTCCGTTAGCCCTAAGAGCTAAATCTAACTCTCTCTTGAAAACATCCAGTGAATTGGCCTCCACTGCTTTCTGTGGCCGAGAATTCCACAGATTCACAACTCTCTGGGTAAAAAGGTTTTTCCTCATCTCAGTCCTAAATGGCCTACACTATGCCCCTGGTTCTGGACACCCTCAACATCGGGAACATTTGTCCTACATCAAGCCTGTCCAATCCCTTAAGAATTGTCTCTATAAGATCCCCTCTCATCCTTCTAAATTCCAGTGAATATAAGCCCAGTCGATAGGTAATAATCATTTCAGGTTCTTCAACAATGTAGGTTTCTCAGTCTCTATTGGAGCAAACAGTATCTCCCTCCTGCATCAATCAGATCTTAACTGATGAAGACAAGTCAAGGGATGTTTTGCTCAATTGAGAACCACGACTACTTCCATGTATACAGATCTTTAAAACAATAAATACTCTTAAGTGCTTCACAAGAGCCTAGAGCCATGGGGCACAAAACAGGCCATTCGGCCCAACTCGTCTATACTGACCAAAATGTCCCACCTAAGGTAATCCCATTTTCCTCATATTCCACTAAACCTTTCCTATCCATTTACCTGTCCAAGTGTCTTTTAAATGTTGTCATTGAACCTGCCTCAACTACCGTTTAGTTTAGTGATACAGCGCGGAAACAGGCCCTTCGGCCCACACCAACCAACAATCACCCATACACTAGGTTAATCCTACACACTAGGGACAATTTACAGAAGCCAATTAACCTTCAAATCCTCATGTCTTTAGAACGTGGGAGGAAACCGTAGCACCCGGAGAAAGCCCACGCGGTCACAAGGAGAATGTCCAAACTCCATACAGATGGCACCCGTAATCATGATTGAACCTGGCGCTGTAAGGCAGCAACTTTACCGCTGCTCCACTGTGCCCCGTCACTTACCACCATATGCTGTGTCCATAAGTATTGAGTTAGATATGTCAAAATGAAGTGCATTGTTAACATTTGTGCCAACGTAGACTTATCAACTTTGCAGTATGGCCCTACATAAAAGAAGAATTAACCTGAGTTCCATCAATCCCCCATAGTGCAGCAAGTAATTACAATGTGTGTCATTACTCAGGGCATTGTAAGAATCAGTGATTAAAAATAACTTTGTCATTTTGAAGTCCCATTACTTATTTTTGCAGCACCAAGAATTAATTATTCCTTTCAATCAATGGATTTATCTTAAAAATTAGAGAGCCTGACATTGCAAATGATAAATGAGGTGACCTTCTCAAAGCCTGCTCTCTTCTTCCATTTTAACTTGCCAGCATTTGCTTCTTCGATGTTGACTACAGCCAGGAAATAAATTAGAGCAAAATTATACTCAGTTCATAAAAACGACAACTGGTAAATCTAGAAGCATTAAAGTGCTTTAAATGTGCAAATCTTCGCTCACTTTGGGTTTTTTATTAACCATAGTTTCATACAGCCTATTCATTGATATCTATCTCAAGAAAGCTGGCTAAGCAAACCGGAGGAACAGCACCTCATATTCCACTTTGGTACCTTCCAACCCAATGGTAGGAACAAGGAACTGCAGATGCTGGTTTATACCAAAGGTAGACACAAAGTGCCGGAGTAACTCAGCGGGTCAGGCAGCATCTCTGGAGAAAAAAGACGGGTGACGATTCAGGTTAGGACCCTTCTTCAGACAGACCTGACCCGGAATGTCGCCCATCCTTTTGCTCCACAAACGCTGCCTGACCCGCTGAGTTACTCCAGTACTTTGTATCTATCTTTGATGTGAACATTGGATTCTCAAATTTTAAGTAAACTGCTTCCTTCCCCCTCTATGTTTCCTGTACCCTCACCACCCAGTGTGCACCCATTTCCCCCACTATCCCGTCCCTCTTTCCGTCACCCTCTCCTCCCTCTGGCTTTACATTGTACACCTCTTCTCTCTTTAATTGCAACCCTTTTGTCCACTCTCCATCTCTCGCCTTAGTTGCATACTCCACCCTCTCACCAGTATCCACCTATCACTTGCCGGGCTTTGTCCATGCCCCCACCACTCTTTTCCAGCTTTCTTCCCCCATTAGAAACATAGAAAATAGGTGCAGGAGTAGACCATTCGGCCCTTCGAGCCAGCACCGACTTTCAATTTGATCATGGCTGATCATCCAAAATCAGTACCCTGTTCCTGCATTTTCCCCATAGCCCTGAATCAATCTGAAGATAAGTCCGGGTGTGAAACGTCGTCTGTCCATTTCCTCTGCTTGACCCGCTGAGATCTTCCAGCACTTTGCACTTTAAAACAGTGCAGCACAGGGACAGGCCCTTTGGTCCACAATGTCTGTGGCAAACATATTGCCAAGTTAAACTCATTTCCTCTGCCTGGACTAATCCTTCGATCCCCTGCATATCCATGTGCCTATCTAAAAGCCTCTTAACTCCTCCACCACCATCCCTGGCAGTGCGTTCCAGCCACACACCACCCTCTGTGTAAAAATCTTTGCTCAATATTCCAGCACCTGCAGCTCCTTGTCGTCACACACTCTTCTCTGTGAAGTTTATATACCACAATTGCCATTGGGAAATCTTAATACTGGACTGCAAATCACTTAAGAAACTTGAAGTGATAAAACAAGCCATAAATCATTCAGCATAATACACAAAGGGCTGAAATCAGACTGGTAACTATTGACTTTGTTAAAAGCAGATTGAAATCATAAATTGTTTAATAAACCTTTGACTGCAATTTTCCACCTAGCCTTATTTCCCCACCAGAACAGCCAAAGATACGTGTCGGAAGGAACTGCAAAAGTTGGTTTAAACCGATGATAGAAACAAAAAGCTGTAGTAACAAGGAATAGGTGATGTTATGGGTCGAGACCCTTCCTCAGACCAGAGTCTTGACCCGCAACATCACCCATTCCTTTTCTCCAGAGATGCTATCTGACTCACTGGGTTGCTGGAGCTTTTTGTGTCTACACCTGAAGATATATCGGAAACACCTGACAAAACATCAAAGGAACCAAGTAAAAATTAGAAGTTAAATAAAACAACTAATCTTCATTGCAGGATCAACAGCCGTGTGTCTGACATGTAGAACGGACTCTTTAGTCATGTTTTAGTGGCACAGTGGCAGAGCTGCTGCCTCACAACGTCAGGTACCCAGGTTTGATCCTGACCTCGGGTGCTGTCCGTGTGCGGAGTTTGCACGTTCTCCCTGTGATCGCGTGGGTTTCCTCCAGGTGAACCTGTTTCCGCCCTCATTCCAAAGACGTACGGGTTTGGAGGTAAAATTGCCCCTGGTGTGGAGGGAGTGGATGAAAAAGTTGGATAACATAGTAGTAATGTGATGGTTGGCGTGAACTCAGCATGCCAAAGGGCTCGTTTCAATATTGTATCTCCAAACTAAACTAAACTGGGGACATTTGCAACCGTAGGATTATAATACAGGTTTTACACAAGATCAGAATGTCCTTCGATTATCACATCTCTTCCACTTAGATGAAGAAATACAGTATACTCTCATTATAACGGTCTACTTTATAACTGATTTTGGTTAGAGCGGCCGAACCGGCCGATCAGTTCTGACACCTCCACTGCCGCTTCCAGTCCGTGCCTGCCCCCGCCGACCCTTACCTGCACTCAGGTCACCTATTGGAAACGACCTTTGACTCCGCCGATCCTCACCTCTCGAGCAGCCCAGGTGTTCCAGGCACAGTCCCGGACCGAGAGTCTGAAGAAAGGTCTCGACCTGAAACGTCACCTATCCATGTTCCCCAGAAATGCTGTCTGACCCGCTGAGTTACTCCAGCACTTTGTGTCCTTTTATGTATTAACCAGCACCTGCAGACGTTTGTGTCTATTAATTACACAATGATACCTTATTCGGTTATAGTGGACAATCGGCAATAACAGACACCATTATTCCCCTGCTCTCCCTCCTTCCATCATATAGTCCTCTATAACAGGGGTTTACCGTACATTAAATAATACATCGTAAAGTTATAGAGTCACGGCACGAAACTAATGAGATTCTTTTTTGTAATCAAATGGTCATTCTTGCTGTAATCAAATGGTAGGTTCAAATAGCTAACTAAAGGCTTCCGCCTATATCTGTATAGTGTGCAGACCCTTGACCTATCTCTGTATCTCACACCCACCCTAACCCTGTAGTGCCATTCACTTTAGGTTAAAGCAGTGTTGGATGCATCACTAACATCAAATTATTATTTTTTTGCTCTGTTGAACTTTGCATTTTCTCATAACTCACTTAAAAATTGCAAGGAATATAACTTGTGGTCGCCTAAATGTCATCTTTGTATGTGAGCGAATGCATTGTACACAGTCAGTAAACCAATTCCAACACCCATCGCAAGATGCATCAATTCAACTTCAAAGTGCCTCAATCGATCATCAAATATTCCTATCAATGACTTTGTGGCATAAATCACAACAGTATATTTTTTAAATCAGTTCTTAAAAATAACATTGCTCCCCTTTTCCTATTTTGCAGGGGCAGGCCACGTTTCTATTGCTGGTCTTAGCTCCAGGCATTTCACAGAACACTATTTTCTTCAATTAACTTCCAACGTTAGAGATACAAAGGTCACCAGCACCAAAACCCAGTTCCAATTCGATAAATACATACAGAAGTCCGAAATGAATCATTTTTCTTCAAGTACTAAATCTATATCAAGTAAATATGACTTTTTAATTCCCCGATTCAAAAATGTATTGGAACCTTCACCCCTGAATAATGATATTTTATAAATCCTTCCAAGAGCAAAAATGGTGAAGAATTCTGCTCAGGTCCTTTATGTACACAATTCACACACACACAAATATAAAAATGACATTTAAGTAATCACAAGTTACATTCTTTGCAACATATAACAGAGTTATACTGGTTTATGAGAAAAAGCAAAGGTTAATGGTCTCAATGACTATAAAGAATCAACTCAGGAGATATGTATGTTCTAATTACATAATTAATGCTGAAGAACAATTCCATTGAAGGGTGTTTGCTCGCCCCGTGGACTAGTGAGGAGGGAATCAGAACAGAGGGCCGGTGAACAGTCTGGTTGCGGGAGGCAGTGCAGTGCACCCTGATGGTGGAGTGGTTCGCCGGAAGCCCGACAGCAGCCTGGGGCTCGCCTGGATCTTGTGCCGCTCCAAGAGGCCGAGCTCATGGACCAGACACGACCTGCAGCGTGGAGCACTTAACAACAACTAACTGGGACTTGACAATGATGCCAAATCTGGCGACTCTCTATACGGTCTCAGTGTGCTACTGTTATACACTTGTACTGTATCTGGCATGCTTATCTAAGATGTATCTAAGTGCTTATGTATCGGTGATGCCTATACTGAACTTCACTGTACACGTGACAAAGAAAATACCACTGAACCATTGAGTTGTATAATTTTGATCTCTGTTAAAATACTTCATTTGTTTGAATTTTTAATGTCTGCATAATCTAGTTTTAGTTTATAGATTTAGTTTTTAGTTTTTAGTTTTAGTGTGGAAACAGGTCCTTCGGTCCACCGAGTCCTCATCAACCATCGATCGCCCATTCACACAAGTTCCATGTTATCCCATTTTGCAGCCTACACATGAGGATACACACACTAGTGGCTAATTAACCTACACAAACTCGCATGTCTTTGGGATGTGGGAGGAAACCAGAGCACCCAGAGAAAACCCATGAGGTCAAAGAGAGAACGTACGAACTCTGTACAGACAGCACCCATAGTCAGGATCGAAACCAGGTCTCTCTCACTGAGAAGCCACAACTCTACTAATCTAACCTGTGTTATATTTGATAAATCTTTGCAGTAGCTTGATAACCAGTGGCTATGTGTCTCCAAAGGAGACAAGTCCTTTTTTATTTCTCTATGATTTGCAATCAATGTCCAATCAGTCTAAATTTTCAAACATGTGGAAATGATCCATTTATTGTTATTATTGACCTAATTTTATATTCATCATTATAAAACATATCCATGCTTCACTAAATCAATGGCTGGGAATGAGTTCCAGTCTCCACATGTATATCAGCAGAATTATAGTCACACCAGCTTTTAGTTTTGCATGATCGGCAATTAACATTGTGGAAATCAATTTTCCGTTTCAGCTTGGTTAAGGGGTAGGTGGAGAAATCAAAACAGAATTTAAAATAACGTGTGTGCTTTCATGCTTTAGCCTCAGATATTAAGGATATTGATAAGGATACCGCTGCGATAATGTTGCTGCCTTACAGCAACAGAAACCCGGGTTTGATCCCGACAATGGGTGCTGTCTGTACAGAGTTTGTTCCTACATTCCTTCCTGTTTCCTCCTACATCCCAAAGACGTCCGGGTTTGCAGGTTTATTGGCCTCTGTAAACTACCCTCTAGTGTGTAGGGAGTGGATGAGAAAGTAGGATCATATAGAACTGGTGTGAATGAGTGATCAATGGTCGGCATGGTTGTGGGGCTGAAGGGCCTGTCCACATGGATTCCTCCGGGTGCTTCAGTTTCTTCCCACATCCCCAAGGATGTGCAGGTTTGTGGGTTAATTGGCTTCTGTAAATTGTACTTGGTGTGCGGGATGGAACTAGTGAATGGATGGTCGCTGGTCGGCACAGACTCGATGGGCCGAAGTGCCAGTTTCCATGTTGTATCTCTAAACTAAACTAAACTAAAGTTATAAGCAGATGCACACAGAACTTGCTCAGCAAAGTTGCTATTCTCACAGTGGAATGAATGTCATTTCTGGGTAAATGGACTCTTCACTTCTGCCCCTCTCTTTGCCGACATGAGATTAAATGAAGATGATGACACAGTGGTACAACTGATTGAACTGGCACCTCACAGTGCCAGAGATGGGTTCAATCCTCCCCTCGGGCACTGTCTGTGTGGAGTTTGTATGTCCTCCCCGTGACTGCGTGGGTTTTCTCCGGGTGCTCCCGTCTCCTCCTACATCCCAAAGACGAGCGGGTCTGCAGGTTCAATGGCCTCTGTAAACTATCCTCTAGTGTGTGGGGAGTGGATGCGAAAGTAGGATCATATAGAACTGGTGACATCAATGGTCGGCATGGTCTCGGAGGGCTGAAGGGCCTGTCTCCATGCTGCATCTCTAAACGAAAGCAGTACTTTCAAAGAAGGCTCGAAGATTTCCATTTGCCAGCATTGTGAAAAGGAAATGAATTGGTGATTGGTTTAATTTGTCAAACTCTGCCATGTACTGTATATAGTGTAGGCAAAGAGGTACAGAAGTGCAAAAACGCTCACCTCCAGATTCAAGGACAGTTTCTTCCCAGCTGTTATCAGGCAACTGAACCATCCTATAAACAACTATAGAGAGGTCCTGGGCTAGTATCTACCTAATTAGGGACCCTCGGACTATCTTTAATCGGATTTTACTAGACTTTTTCTTGCACTAAACGTTATTCCCTTTATCATGCATCAGTACACTGGGCTCGATTGAAATCATGTATATTTTTTTTCCACTGATTGGTTAGCATGCACCAAAACAGCTTTTCACTGTACCTCATCTATTTGTTTGTGCACGTCGGGTTGATTGCATTAGTCGAAACAGGGTGGACCACGTGAAGGTTGCAATCTCCCAAGATTGAAAGAGCAAGACATCAGCGCTGGCAAGAGACTGTAGATGACTTGAACTTTACGAACTCCAGCAGGAAGGCTTGGACTCTCCTTCGTCATCTCGGTTCAGCTGCTCCTGCCCAGAACAACCCCCCTAAGGTGTCAGCAAATGCAGTAGCCTCTCGCTTGCTGGCAAACTCGAAGGTCGCCACTTCCAAAGAAGCCCGACAAGAAGTGAGACGGAGCCTGACAAAGTCCACCTCTTCCTCACCATCCTCAAGCCCCCTTTCTAATCCATACACTCCAGTTGATGTAGACAAAGGCCAATCTACTAAAGCTGGGAAAGCAGCAGGAGTTGATGAGATCTGCCTGGAATTCCTGAAGAACCTTGGCCCCCCCATGGACGTAACTGGCTGGCTGCTATTTTCACCCATGTCCACTGTTGTGGAATTATCCCTAAGGCCTGGAGAAAGTCTAAACTCATTGCCATCCTCAAGCCTGGGAAATCTGCTGATGATCCAGCTAGTTACCGACCCATCTCTCTCTTGTGTACATCCTACAAGCTGTTTAAGAGCCTCCTGCTTGCCAGGATTTCTCCATTGGTAGAACCTGTTCTGCCCAGAGAGCAAGCTGGCATTAGACCTGGTAGAAGCTGCGTGGATCAAGTCCTTGCCCTCACTACCAATATAGAGGCCGGCTTCCAACGTGCCCTGAAAACTGGTGTTGCTCTCATCGATCTATCATCAGCTTATGACACCGTGTGGAGACATGGTCTGTTGCTAAATGCTTCCAGAATCTTGAAGTGCCAAACCACCATGTGTGCCCTCTCATCCATCCTCAGCAACTGCAGATTTAGGGTCTGGCTTGGGAACCAGACCAACTCTGTCAGGAGCCTAAATGATGGTCTCCCCCAGGGCTCTGTCCTAGCTCCCCTACTCTTCAACATTTATGTGAGTGACATGCCAACTACCTTGTCCAGGAAGTTTGCATATGCAGATGACCTTGCCCTTGCCTACCAGGGAGCTGCCCTTGAGGATATCATCAGAGTGCTAGCCCAAGACTTAAAGGGAGTGGAGGAGTACTTCAACTTCGGGCGACAATGCCCTAACACATTTAAGACAACTGTCACTGCCTTTCACCTCAGCAATCGGCTCGCCAATGCAAAGCTTCGAGTGTACTTTTGTGGTAAGCCGGTGAAGAATGAAGAATTCCCCAAGTACCTCGGAGTCGCCCTGGATCGCACCCTCACCTATCGTGAACAACTGAAGAGGGCGGCTGATAAATTGAAAGCAAGCGTCAACATCATCAGGAAACTTGCAGGCCAATGCACACACCCTCCGTACTGCAAGTTTAGCCCTAGTCTACTCAACAGCCAAGTTTTGCTCAACAGCTTGTGCTAAAAGCTGCCACACCAAAAGAGTTGACTCTGTCCATAACTCTGCAATGTGGGTCATCACCGGGACGCTGAAGTCAACACCATTCCTCTCTCATATCGCCCCTCCCAGCATACGCAGAAAGGAGAGGATGTTGAAAGATTGGTGCATCATCGAGGCTAACCCTGACCTTCCCATCCACGCTGACTTGAACAATCTGCCCAACATGCGTCTGAAGTCCCGCAAACCCTTCTGGTCTTCCGTTAAATCCCAGGAAGACTTTGACTCGAGATGAGAAGAACTTTTTTTCACACAGAGAGTGGTGAATCTCTGGAACTCTCTGCCACAGAGGGTAGTTGAGGCCAGTTCATTGGCTATATTTAAGAGGGAGTTAGATGTGGCCCTTGTGGCTAAGGGGATCAGGGGGTATGGAGAGAAGGCAGGTGTGGGATACTGAGTTGGATGATCAGCCATGATCATATTGAATGGCGGTGCAGGCTCGAAGGGCCGAATGGCTACTCCTGCACCTAATTTCTATTTCTATGTTTCTATGACTCCAAGACTGAGTGGCGCGGAGCCTGGAAAGATGCCAACACCAACAACGGAGAGGTCATCATAGACCCCACAGTGAAACCACCGGGTTTTGACCTCCATCGCAAGCAAGCTAACCCTGAACAGAATCCGCACCCTCCATGCAAGAACAGCCCATCACTTGCGTAAGTGCGTGATGACAGACAGCCCTGCTTGCGACGGCGGACATCCAGACATCGTGAATGACTGCCCACTGAGGCTTTTCCCTGGTGGCATCAAAGCCATCCACCCAGTAACTGATGCTGTCCTGACCTGGATGTCTACAACTTTAGGCTGTGTTCGCCATATGCAAAAGAGAGAGAGACTGTACCTCAGTACACGTGACAATAAACTAAACTAACTAAACTAAACTAGTTTATTCTAATACTTTACACCCAGAACTGTGTCTTACTTTTAGTTTTAAAGATACAGCATGGAAACAGGCCCTTTGGTCCACTTGGTCCACACTGACTGAAATTAAAATGAGGATTTTAAAGGCAATTTGCTAGGAAGCAGGAAATCAATAAAAGTTGAAGATGCTCTATTCTTTGATTTTAAAGTTCAGAGTTAGTTTAAGCTTGTGGGAGATGGAGCAGATTGTGAATGGATTGCAGAAATTGATCCGCTGTGCTTTAGAGTTGATACTGGTCTCAGGATTGCAAGAGATACAGTCAGGTAAGATCGCAAGCGATGAATGGAGGTGGAAGAAGATGGGCTTAGTAGCCGGTCAAATGTAGGCGAGAATGCTCATCAATAAAAGGACTTAGTTACAGGCTCTGCCACTCAGTCCGAGCTGCCTCGGAGTTTGATGGAATTTACTCCAGGGATTTCGAACCAGAGCCAAACAGATGGCAACAATTTTGCTGGCATTGATCTACAGAGTGGTTCAATTGTTTGGATAACGTTGAATTTTATGGTCGTGGCTGATAAGGTTGAGTTAAGATGTTATCAGTGAAAACTTAATAAGACCGGTCTGCCTCCCAACAAAAATCACTAGGAGCATTAAGGCACTAAAAGCTAAAATAAGTCACGGATCCTGACTGCAATAATCATAGTTCAAACTAAAATACAAAGCTGATAATCATAAGCATAAACTGATAGCCATAATTATATTTTGAGTTCAGATTGTCTGCAAATGAAATGGCTATTTTATTCTGCAGTGTGAGTGAGCGAGGGCCTATTAGAAAGAGAAATAGAGAAGGAAATGTTTTAAAAGTACCATAAATAAAATTGATAATCAGTTCCTGAAAACCACTCAACCTGTATATTGCTGCCATTTCTCATACAATGTAAAGCAACAGTGTTTTCAGTTTATTTTCTGATCTCATCTCAGTTTTTAAACAACATTCTATTAGTGCAAATGTGACATAATGGCTGGGCATTTGTAGCTGGAAGGAACTGCAGATGCTGGTTTGCACCAAAGATAGACCCAAAATGCTGGAGTAACTGACACCCCCAACATGTTCCCGATGTTGGGGGAGTCCAGAACCAGGTGCCACAGTTTAAGAATAAGGGGTAAGCCATTTAGAACTGAGATGAAGAAGAGGTTTTTCCACACAGAGAGTTGTGAATTTGTGGCATTCTCTGCCTCAGGAGGCAGTGGAGGCCGATTCATTGGATGCATTCAAAAGAGAGTTAAGGGCCTGTCCCACTTACGTGGCTTTTTCGGCGATTGCCGGCACCCGTCATAGGCCGTTGCAGGTCGGCGAAAATGTTGAAAATTCAGCGGTGACCAGAAAGACGCTACGACTCTTTGGGCGACTGAGGAGACGACTCAAGACCATACAGGCGATACCTTGACGACGTGTCGCAGGGTGAAGCCTGTATAGTCGTGAGTAGTCGCCCAAAGAGTCGTACCTTGTTCTGGTCGCCGCTGGATTTTCAACATGTTGACAATTTTTGGCGACCTGTAACGACCTATGACGGGTGCCGGCAGTCGCCGAAAAAGTGGCGTAAGTGGGACAGGCCCTTTAGTTAAGGCTCTTGGGGCTATCCGAATCAAGGCGTATGGGGAGAAGGGAGGAACGGGGTACTGATTGTGGATGATCAGCCATGATCACATTGAATGGCGGTGCTGACTCGAAGGGCCGAATGGCCTACTCCTGCACCTATCTGTGTATCTCTGTAACTCAATGGGTTAGGCAGCATCTCTGGAGAAAACATATCATCAACTCATCCATATCATTCCCTACCTGGTAGATCTGGAAAAAAGAGAAAGCCGCTCTCTGTGAATTGTTTTTCTCATCTCTAACATTAGATGCAGACATATAGATTTAAAGAACATGTCTAAACAAATCTTTGTAGCTATTTCAGTTCGTGAACTTACCTTCAAATTTTTTACGACTTTGTAAAGTTTTGTTAGAAAATTGTACAATTTAAATATTTTTTAAATGAGATGTCAATGAGCTTAGTTCTTTCTAAAAAAATATGTAAAATGGCACCTGTCATACGTTTGGTATCATAGATCATAAAACAGTACAGCACAGATACAGGCATTCGTTCCACAATGTCCATGCAGACACCAACTCTGATCTGCCCACACATTATCCATACCCCTCCATTCCCTGCGTGTCCATGTGCTTAACCAAAAACCCCTTTAAACACCACTATCATTTCTGCTTCAACACCACCCCTGGCAACGCGTTCCAGGCACTCGTCACCCTCTGTGTAAAAAAGCATTTGCCCCTCTCATCTTAAAGCTAGTAATTATCGTAACTAGTCTCCTTATTACTGATGATGGCCAGCTTTCAGAAGAATTTCTTCACAGTACAGTCTGGTACAGACACAAAGCTATAACCAAGGAGGTTAGTTTGATTGATGACTTTGAGAGAGTTCTAAGCAAAGTATATTCACTTTTCGAGCACGTTAAATTGACGTTTCAAACAGCTGGTATGATATTATTCTGCATTTACAAAATTATGGTGTTAAATCCTGTGAGTTAATTTATATCTTATCTTCAAGTGTACAACACCTGTTGATTTGGCTCCTAATTCAAGAACATACTGCAAAGCAGATTTGTTTCTATTTGCACCTATGGATGTAGATTTGTTATAATGCTCATTTAAGATATTCCAGCTTAATTAGGATATCATCTTGCTTCTCACAGAGTGCCCTCCTGATTATTTTGATTTTTCTCCATCAGAAACAAATCTCTGGGAACAAGAAGATGGTTCAACTAATCCACTTGCACATCTGTGTGATCAACATCACCCCCTCCCCCTCCAATCGAAAAACCTCTGAAACGCCACTAACATACACCAATGCCTACACCACCACCACCCCTGGCAGCACGCTCCAGGCATTCACCGCCCTCTACACA
Source organism: Leucoraja erinaceus (assembly GCF_028641065.1). Classification (NCBI taxonomy): domain Eukaryota; kingdom Metazoa; phylum Chordata; class Chondrichthyes; order Rajiformes; family Rajidae; genus Leucoraja; species Leucoraja erinaceus. The sequence continues at coordinate 16,447,387 of NC_073400.1, read as the reverse complement.
CATCTCCTTTAAACATTCCATCTCTATCTTGAAGCTATGCCCTCTAGTTTTTTTACATTTCTACTCTGGGAGAAAGGCTCAGACTGTCAACCCTATCTATACCTCGCATAGAATATTGCCTTTGATAATTCTTAGGGGCGGCACAGTGGCGCTGCAGTAGAGTTGCTGCCTTGTAGCGCCAGAGGTCCAGGTGTGATCCTGACTACGGGTGCTGCCTGTATGGAGTTTGCACGTTCTCCCTGTGACCGCGTGGGTTTTCTCCGGGTACTCCGGTTTCCTCCCACACTCCAAAGACGTACAGGTTTGTTGGCTAATTGGCTTGGTACAATTGTTAATTGTCCCTAGTGTGTGTGTAGGATAGTGTTAGTGTGTGGGGATCGCTGGTTGATGCGGACTCAGTGAGACGGAGGGAATGTTTCCGCACTTTCTTCCCATATGCGTTTCCGCGATTTCTTCCCACATCCCAAAGACGTGCAGATTTGTAGGTTGATTAGTCTCTGTAAATTGGCCATTGTGCGTAGGATAGAACTAGTGTGTGGGTGGTTGCTGGTCGACCACGGTCTAGGTAGACTAGAAAGGCCTGTTTACATGCTGTATCACGAAACTAAATCCAACCATATAAAACGAGCTAAGTTCTTTCTCACTCAAAGAAATTACAGCTGAAAGCCACAAAGTGCTGGTGTTACATGGATAGGACAGGGCTGGAGGGATATGGACCAAATGCTGGCAGGTGGGACTAGTGTAGCTGGGACATGTTGGCCGGTGCGGGCAAGTTGGGCCGAAGGGCCTGTTTTCACACTGTATCACTCTATGACTCTCTTTAACTCTAACTCAGCGGGTCAGGCAACATCCTTGGAGAACGTGGATAGATGACGTTTTGGATTAGGATCTTTCTGCAGACTAACTTTCGACCCGAAACATCATCCATCCACGTTCTCCTGGGATGCTGCCAGACCCACTGTGCTACTCCAGCACTTAGTCTCCATGGTAAACCGGCATCGACTGTTCCTTGTTTCTACAAATAAATGACTGCTTTGTTCTTCACAGATAAGAAGGGAGTTGTGAAGAGAGAATGATGGGGCTTTATCCATGTCCCAAAGATGCTGTCAATTGTAATTGTCAATCAGTATGCTCAGGACTATTGGCTAATCTCACAACTGTGGCTAGAGAGAAGATATTGGGATTTAATTCAATTTGGCCCAGCTATTCGTCAATACTGAACAAATCTTTGTTCATATTGTTAGTCCTTGACAATGAATGATTAATCCTTGGAGTTCACAGATTTAGTAACTCACATAAATAAACAAGATTAATACTGACTGGTTCATCTAATTAACACTGCAAATCAGACGTTTTAAACCAAAACAAATCTTTAGGCTGTTAACTTGTGAGTCATTTTATATGGACAATATATGGCTTTTATATGGACAATATGAATATTGCAATATGTGTGCACTCGTATATCATGAGCGGCACGGTGGCGCAGTGGTAGAGTTGCTGCCTCACAACGCCAGAGACCCGGGTTCGATCCTGTACGGAGTTTGTACAGTGGATATTGCATGGTATCCATGATTGCATGGAAATCCATGATTGCATGGATTTTCTCCGGGTGCTCCAGTTTCCTCCCACATTCTTAAGACGTATTGGTTTGGAGGTGAATTAGCTTAGTAAAAAATTGTAAATTGCTCGTAGTGTGTGGGATAGTGCTGGTGTACAGGGTAATCACTGGTTGGCACGGACCTCTATGCTGTATCTCTAAACTTTAAACTAAAACACTAATATATATCTAAGTCAAGCCAAGCAAATCCCCATTATGTGACAAAGATAGACACAGTGCTGGAGCAACTCAGTGGGTTAGGCAGCATCTCTGGAGAACATGGATAGGTAAGGTTTTGGGTCAAGACCCTCTTCAGATTGCCATGGGGTAGAGGTGAATTGGACCATACCCTAGCTTATGGAAGGACCATTCAGAAGTCTGATACCAGAGGGGAAGAAACTCCTCGTGAGTCTAGTGGTGGGCGAGTTTATGTTTCTGGTACATTCTACTGAAGCAATTCTCAATAGTGTTCCACATGTTGCTCCCCCCTTCCACACTACAATGTCTGAAGAACCCAAAACGTCACTTCTCCATTTTCTCCAGAGATGCTGCCTGACCCACTGAATTGCTTCAGCATTTTGTGTCTATCCTTAGTATAAACCAGCATGTGCAGTTCCTTTTTATTCTATTATACAACATTGTTGGATTGTGTTCTGCCTGGTCCACACCTTGTTTAGGTTTGTCCAGTTTACAAAAGGGCCCGACCCGAAACATCGCCCACCCATGTTCTCCAGAGATGCTGCCCGACCTGCAGAATTACTCCAGCACTTTTCACTGTTTTTTTTGGTTTAGGTTTAGATTTATTATTGTCACGTATGCTGAGGTACAGTCAAACGTTTTATCCAAACAGATCAGATAGACTAAACTTAAATATAAACAAGTCAAAATCAAGAACAAAATATTGAGCAAAGGGAGAAGATACAGAGTGCAGAATATGGTTCTTAGCATTGTAGCACCAGTTCCATCAACAAAGTCCAACGTCTGTAATGGGGTGGAGGTGAATCAGCGGTAGAGGGGTAGAGGTGAAACCCTCATTTACAAAAGCCTGATAACAGAGGGGAGAAGCTGTTTGAGTCTGGTTGTGTGCACTTATGTAGAAGCCAGAAGAGAAGTGGGGGCAGCACAATGCTTGGCAAGTGACACAAAGCACAGGAGTAACTCAGAGGTCAGGCGGCAACCCTGGAGAACATGGATAGGTGACATTCCGGGTCGGGACCCTTTTCAGACTGAAGAAGGGTCTCAATTCGAAATGTCACCTATTCATGTTCTCCAGAGACGCTGCCTGACCCACTGAGTTACTCCAACACTTTGCATCTCTTCCCAAAAAGTCACCTATCCATTATCAACAAAATTATTCATGTACTAGGGGACATGGATCAATATTACGGTGTTGTCTACATGGCAAACTTAGTGGGGTCAGTCCCCTTGCCATTGATGATTGAGTTCCTGCAATTAACAGCAGTGTTGAGCTACAGATCAGGGATTCTGTGCACTGTAGTCATTAGCTCTTAGAAGCTTTGATCTGTACCAAGGGTTGCCTGTAATTAATTCCATGAATAAAAATTACAGAGATGATATACATAAAACTAATGTTCTACGACAATCAAAATCACTCGGGTTACTTTTCTTTCTGTTTGATGCATTCCTCGTTAAACCACAAGTTAGTCTTCAATTAGAGTGTAGTCGTTGGGAGGTCATGCTACAGTTATACCAGACGTTTGTGAGCCCACATTCAGAATATTGTGTTCAGTTTTGGTCACCATGTTTTAGGAAAGATGTTGTCTAGCTGGAAAGGGTGCAGAGAAGATTTACAAGGATGTTGCCAGGACTCAAGAGCCTGAGCTATAGGGAGAGGTTGAGCAGGACATTATTCCTAGGAGGAGGAGGGGGGGTGTAAAAGATGATGAGAGGAATAGATAGTGTAAATACACGGTCATATCCAGAGTAGGGGAAATCAAGAACCAGAGGACATTGGTTTAAGGTGAGGAGAGAATTATTTAATAGGAGCCCGAGGAATAACTTTTTTACAAAACGGGTGGTGGGTGTATGGAACGAGCTGCTGGAAGAGGTAGTTGAGGCAGGTACTATCGCAATGTTTAAGGAACATTCTTACAGATACATGGGTAGGATAGGTTTAGAGGGATACAAGCCAAACGCAGGCAGTGTACGACTAGTGTAGATGGGGCATAATGGTCGGTGTGGGTTAAGTTGGGGGTGAAGGGCCTGTTTCCACTCTGTATGACTCTGACTCTAATTCATGTTCTCAAGAGATTGATGTCCGACCCCTTCTTCAGACTGATTGTAGAAGCGGGGACACTCTCTTCCAGCTTGCTCCCCCCCCCCCACCCCACCCGACTACAATCAATTTGAAGAAAGGTCCCGACCCTTACATGTGTCACACTGAAAATGGACAATTCCATTCACTGCTAAGAATCAAGCTCTTAGCAATTAGACAAAAATCATTGCCATTTTAATTCAGCATGTTCAGTAAGGGGTCAGCTAAATTACTACTGACAACTGCGGAAATTATCACCCATTCCTTCTCTCCAAAGATGATGCCTGTCCCACTGAGTTACTCCAGTTTTTTGTGTATTTCTTCTTGTTTTAATTTAATTAGTTTGAATTAGTTTAGTTCAGAGAGACAGCGCGGAAACAGTCCCGTCGGCCCACCGATTCTGCGCCGACCAACAATCCCTGCACACCAACACTATCCTATTACAAGTTACAGAAGCCAATTAACCTACAAATCTGTATGTCTTTGGAGTGTGGGAGGAAACCGGTGCACCCAAAAAAACCCACGCAGGTCACAGGGAGAAGTACAAACTCCATACAGACAACACCTGTGGTCAGGATCGAACACGGGTCTCTAAACCTGTACGATAGTAACTATACCGCTGCGCCACCGTGCCACCATATGCATCAGTTGCATGGTCTACTTTTGCATTATTAACATGAGCAGACCACAGATGGAAACAACAGGAAACCATTCAGTTAACAGCGTGGCGGTGTTAAATTCTATTTACACACAGTAGGTACATGTAGGATTAGTGTGTCCATCCTCTGACCTTACTTCTGGAGGAGGTTGTATATGAACATCATTGGAACAGTGATGTTCTTATGATGATAGGGTGGCACCGTGGCACAGCGGTACAGTTTCTGCCTCACAGCGCCAGAGAGCCGGGTTCAATCCTGACTACGGGTGCTGTATGCAAGTAGTCCTCCAGCGTGGGTTTTCTCCAGGTGCTCCGGTTACCTCCCACACTTAAAATACTTCAGGTTTGTAGGTTAATTGGCTTCTGTAAATTGTTCCTAGTGTATAGGATAGTTCACCGGGGTGATCGCTGGTGGCCATGGGCTCAGTGTCTCTGTACACTGTGAATGGCTCGATTGTAATCATGTAGAGTCTTTCCGCTGGCTGGTTAGCACACAACAAAAGCTTTTCACTGTACCTCGATACACATGACAATAAACTAAACTAAACATGCACAGTGTGGGCCTGTTTCTGTGCTGTAATGTTTTACGTTAAGTAAAAAAATTATAGGGAGAATAAGTCAAATAAAGGAAAGGGAGTGAATTGGGAAACAAAAAACAAACACCATGTAAGGTATTTTACACACTAGGGACAATTTTTACCAAAGCCAATTATAGCCCTGTCCCACGGTACGAGTTCATTCCAAGAGCTCTCCCGAGTTTTAAAAAAATCAATCTCGTGGTAAGCACGGAGAATGAACGTAGCGTGTAAGTCGGAGCTCGGGGACATCTCTTAGCGGCTCGTAACGCTAACGGCAGGTACCCGGGAAGACTCGCTAACGGCAGGTAAGCACAGGAAGACTCGTGAAGATTTTTCAACATGTTGAAAAATGTCCAGGAGAGCCCCGAGTACCGACAATTGGCCATTGCCATAAATCTCAGAGTTTGAACCAGGGCAAACTCGTGAGAGCTCTTGGAATGAACTCGTACCGTGGAACAGGGCTTTTAACCTACAAACCTGTAAGTCTTTGGAGAGTGGGGTGAAACCGGGGCACTCAGAGAAAGCCCAAACGTTCACAGGGAGAAAGTACAAACTCCGTACCGTTAGCATCCATAGTGAGGATCAAACCCGGGTTTCTGGCATTGTAAGGCAGCAACTCTACTGCTGCACCATTGTGCCACCAACTGTTTGAAGCTTTTACAAGGACAGAAGTGGTGGGAACATAGAAACAAGAAACAGAAATAAAAGCAACAGGAACCTTGTAGATCAGCATTAAGTCCACAGATAGAACAGCTCAGTGAGGGCTCACAGTTGAACAATTCTCCTCCAAGATTACTATAGGGTTCTTACTTTAAACTTTAGAGACAGTGCAGAAACAAACACTTCGGTCAACCAAGTCTGTGCAAACCAATGGCCACCCCATACACTAACACTATCCTACACACTAGAACCAATTTACAATCTTTACCAAACCCAATTAACCTACAAACCTGTACATCTTTGGAGTGCGAGGGGAAACTGGAGCACCCGGAGGAAACCCAGGCAATTGCAGGGAGAACATACAGACTCCATACAGACAGAATTCATAAACAGGAACAAACCTGGCTCTCTGGCGCTGTAAGACAGCAACTCTACTGTTGAGCCGCTGTTCCACCCCATTATATGGAAATTGAATCAGTCTCAGGCCAAAGTACATGAATCAGTCTTACGGTACCAAATTATCTGATGCCACCATTGCAGCAGATGGCAATGTTTGGCACCTTCCCTCTTGATCTCATGAGCTTTGAAATTAAGTGTGTTTGATGCTGGTTGCATCTTAGCACGTGTGGCTAATCGGGTTATTATATAGTTAGGGGCGTACTGACAGTCATCGAGTTAATCCTTTATTGCATTTGTGCAGCCCAGCCGGTTGTTGTAATGTACCTTGAAGATTGTAGGGAGGATTACCCACAGACACTGCCTGTCATGTCCAAATAGGATTTAAATGCTGCCATACTGCCAGTTAGAGTTGTCCAACTGTGTCCATCTGTGACTCGCTCATCTCTAATAATGCCAACATAAATGCTTCTAGATCGCATCCAAAAGATACTTAAAAGGACTTTCATAAGATCTTACAGTGGCGCAGCGGTAGAGTTACAGCCACACAGCATCAGAGACCCAGGTTTGATCCTGACTAGGGGTACTGTCTGCATGGAGTTTGTACGTTCTACCCGTGACCTGCGTTGGTTTTCTCCGGGTACTCTGGTTTCCTCCCGCACTCCAAAGACATGTGGGTTTGGTAAAATTGTAAATTATCTCTAGTGTGTAGGATAGTGTTAGTCTATGGGGGTCGCTGGTTGGCACGGACACGGTGGGCCAAAGTGCCTGTTTCCACGCTGTATCTCTAAACTAAACTAGACTGTAATTGCCACATTCCTTCTTGTGCTGATTTGAGAATTGTGGAGGCAAAGTCATTGGGTATTTTTTAAAGCAGATTTTAGCAGATTCTTGAGTAATAAGGATAGGTTAGGGGGAGAAGGCTGGAGAATGGAGTTGAGAGGGAAGGATGGCAGAGTAGACTCGATGGGCCGAAAGGCCTAATTCTGCTCCTATTACTTACAACATTTTGAAGATGTTTTGTTCTCATTTCTAGGAGTATTTCCCCCCTCTTTCTTCCAAATCTTTCCCCACAAGATGTACAGGAAAGGCAGTACAAAGTCAGCCCATCAGATGCCACTTTTCCCCATTGCCTGGCCTCAATTTTTAGGTAGAGTCACAAGGAACTGCAGTCCTGATCTTTCGACCTACCTCATTGCGGACATTGAACTTTTTCTCTGGAACTATAACGCTACAATGCTGAGAAACTATATTCAGCACTCTGGTATTTTTCTCTTGGCTTCGGAAAGATTGTAAATTGTCCCTCGAGTGTAGGGTAGTGTTAGTATATGGGGACCGCTGGTCGGAGCAATCTCAGTGGGTCAAAGAGTCACACTATATCTCTAAACTCTAAACTTGAGAACAACTGGATTTTTAGCCCATTTGGTGTTATTGAGTTCATCTATGTTGAAAAGTCATCATAACCTAAAGGGAAAAACTATACTCCACAAGAATAATTCTAGGTGGTATAGGTTTATTAATATCAATTTTTAACAAAATGGTGGATGATGCCAAAGTTTGCACAAAATAAAGTTATTGAAGAGTTTCACTGAGCGCCAAAGCATTAATGCAAATAATAACCCATTTTCATTTTAGGCCAGCAAAAATTATTTGTCCTGTCGCATTCAACTATTTAATTGATGGTCAAAGGTTTAAAATGCAAAATGTCAATTCATTTTTTTTTAAACTGACACCTAAATAAATTAAGTATCGATTTTAGTGAGGATACTGCTACGCTTTAAGAGTTGTGAGTCTAATCCGGAATATAACAGCTATTAGTTTTGTTCAGCTTGGAGATACAGCGTGGAAACAGGCCCTTCGTCTCACTGAGTCCACACCAGGCATCGATCAGCATTTACACTAGTTCTATGTTATCCCACTTTTGCATCCTACACACTAGGGCAATGTACAGAAGCCAATTAACCTACAAGTAAGTGGGGTGGGGGGGGGGGGCTACCTTCGACTCCACAGTCAAAAAGGCACAACAGAGGATGTACTTCCTGCGGCAGCTGAGGAAGCACAATCTGCCACAGGCAATGATGGTCCAATTCTATACAGCCATCGTAGAGTCTGTCCTCACCATCTCCATCATGGTCTGGTTTGGCTCAGCTACCAAGCACAACATCCGGAGGCTGCAGCGATCGTCCGATCAGTTGAGAAAGTTATTGGCTGCAACGTTCCCTCCACTGATGAACTGTACACTCCAAGGGCCAGGAAGCGAGCGGGTAAGATCATCTCTGACCCTACGCATCCTAGCCATAAACTCTTTGAATCACTTCCCTCTGGAAGGCGACTCCGGACTGTCAAAGCTGCCACTGCCAGACATAAAAACAGCTTTTTTTCCCACGAGTAGTAGCTCTACTCAATAACCAAAAAACTGTAGCCTCCTTTTGCTCTGGTATTTTACTAAATTCACATGTTTAATCAATAATGTTTTATTATTAATGTTTAATGTTTTATGTTCCATTCCTAACTGTCACTGTATGTCATGTTGTCACTTGTGGGCGGAGTACCAAGGCAAATTCCTTGTATGTGAATACTTGGTCAATAGATTTATTCATTCATTCATTCATTCATTTATTTGGTATTTGAGAGGAAACCGGAGCACATGGAGAAAACCCACGTGGTCGCAGGGAGAACGTACAAACTCCACACGAACAGCACCCGAGGTCAGGATCAAACCGAGGTCTCTGGCGCTGTGAGGTAGCAACTCTACCGCTGTGCCAGTGTGCACCCAATACTTAATTCTGTAGTATCCAAGTGATAGTCTGGTGGAGAACCATATTTTAATTTGGTTTAGAGATACAGAATGAAATAGGCCCTTCAGCCGACGCTGGCCAGTGATCCGCCTACACCAGTGCTTCCTTACACACGAGAGACACTTCACAATTTTTACCAAAGCCATATTAACGCACAAACCTGTACGTCTTTGGGGCATGTCATGAAACCGGAGCACCCAGAGAAAACCCACGTAGTCACAGAGAGAACGTACAAACTCTGTATAGTCAGCACCCAAAGTTTGGATCGAGCCTGGTCTCTGACATTGTAAGGCAGCAACAGCCGCTGTGCCACTGTGCATCTTAAATTCGTATTTTCCAAAACAAAAGGAAAAAAACCCCAAGAAGTGTCACTATTTCCTAAATTGCTGCTTTGAGTTAATTGAGTTGATAAATGGGAATCAAGTGGTTATTCAGCCAATTTGTAGGGGCCAGCCAATTTATTGGCTAACTATTTAACAACAATTGTTTCACAAAATTAGTAATTTGCTCTGTCTGATGGATGAAAAAAAGCCACAAATCCGAACACCATTATGACAGCTCCATAAATCCCAATCACGGGAGAAAACAAATTCCAATTTCCATTAATTTAAACTATATAAAAGCATCTTGAGATGAGTCGTAGATACGTAATAGAAATAAAGGTCCGTTTGAATCTTTTTAAATGCAAGTGCACACACTGCGATGGTATGCAAATTTGGAGCATCTTGACAAGAGGCTTTTTCTGTTTGTTATCCTCATCTCCTGACAATGTTTGTTTTGCCAGGAATTTCCACTTTGATTTAACCCTACGCTCTTCATTCCCTCAGTTCAACTCCACTTATCCACACTGGGTTTTAATCATCCATCCTAACAGAGATATTGCTAGCTTTGATTTGTTCATTGTGGGCCCCATCGCTCCTTGATCATCGTTGCTGGCTCTGATTTGTTCTTTTCATACCTTTCATTTATTTGTTCTTTGTACCTTTTCACACCTCCAGTTTCCCTCTCCCTCTGAAGGATAGACAATTTGCAGGAGATACTTAAAAGGACGAATATCCAGTAAGGGTATCAATGGGTGGAATGGAGAAATGAAGGCGCATCTTCAGATGTGATGAAGACCTCTGCAGAAATGACAGGATTCTGTGAGGTTCATCACAATAATAAATGATTGCATTAAAATATCGAACAGTCTGAGAGTGTTTATAACTGTGGTAATGTTTCTTCAGGCAGGAGGGTCTTGAATTATGTTTCAGCTCCCAGGCTGAAGTGAAGGAAGGAAAGGGATTATTTTCCCCAAGGATTAGGGGTGGCACAGCGGTAGAGTTGCTGCCGTTCGGTGCCAGAGACCCGGATTCAATCCTGACTACGGATGCTGTCTGTACGTTGTTTGTACGTTCTCCCTGTGACTGCATGGGTTTTCTCCGGGTGCTCCGGTTTCCTCCCACATGCCAAAGACGACAGGTTTGTAGGTCCATTTGCTTCAGTAAAATTATAATGCCCAGTGTGCATGTTAGTGCTAGTGTACGGGGTAATCAACGGTCGGCATGGACTCGGTGGGCCGAAGGGACTGTGTGCGCTGTATCTCCAAAGCCTAAACACTATTCACCACCTCAGCAACGATGAACTTCTATGGACTGTATCTTTAGTTGCACTACATACTTGAATCCTGGTTACCTAGTATTACAGTCCTTAATTAATGTTATTATCATACAGTCATTTGGATATTATTGTGTTAACAGGCTAGCTAAGTTGCTGCAAGTAAGGGTCTGAAGCAGGGTACAAACCCAAAACGTCACTTACCCATGTTCTCCATGGCTGCCGCCTGACCTGCTGAGTTACCCCAGTATTTTCTGCCGATCTAAGATTGACCTAATTGGATTTGTGACGTTTCGGGCAGGACTCTGTACCGAATTGAAACGTCACCCACCCATCGTCTCCAGAGATGCTGCCTGACCGGCTGAGTCACTCCAACAGCCAACAAACAGCGTAATAACAAACCAAAGCACCTGTGAAATTATTGGTTCAGTCTGCAACTTGTCAAACAAATGCTTGGCTTCCTGATATTTCCATCATGCCCGTGGCATAAGGCCACTATCTGCTTAATTAATTACCATGAATAGGGAATTGATTGTCTTTGAGATTAAGTTTGGACCAGGAACAGTAAAAGGGCAACCATCTCTGGGGAACACCATGGTATTAGAATACATAACAATTTTGACGTCTCACATATATCCAGAGAAATACTGAAGTATTAACCCTTTTAATGGAGAAAGGAACTGCAGATGCTGGCTTACAAAAAAAACCACACAACGTGCTGGAGTAACTCAGAGGGTCAGGCAACTTCAGTGGAGAACATGGATGGGTGACATTTCAGGCTAGCATCCTATTCAGAAACCTTTTTCAGATGGTCTTGATTGCCCATTGGATTACACATCACCATTCCCATTCGCAGTCTACAAGTACAGACCATTGGGGCACGGTGGCGCAGCGGTAGAGTTGCTGTCTTATAACACCAGAGATCTGGGTTCGATCCTGACTACAGGTGCTGTCTGTATGGAGTTTGTACATTCTCCCTATGACCTGCATGGGTTTTTTTCAGGGGTCTCCGGTTTCCTCCCACATTTCAAAGACGTACAAGTTTGTAGGTTAATTGGCTTGGTATAATTGTAAATGGTCCCTGGTGTGTGTAGGATAGTGTAAGTTTGTGGGGATCGCTAGTCAGCGCAGACCTGGTCAGCCGAAGGGCCCGTTTCCACGCTGTATCTCTAAACTAAACGGCTTGGTATAATTGTAAATTGTCCATAGTGTGTGATGGATAGTGTTAGTGTGCGGGGATCACTGGTCGTCACAGACTCGGTGAGCCGAAGGACCTGTTTCCTTGCTGTATCTCTAAACTAAACTAAAATTAGCACCAATGTTCATTTGCAGATAAGGGGAAACAGCTGTCGGTTGGAAAGGATCTTATGTTTTTGGCATGAATAGAACATAGTCCCTGGTGCAAAAACAAGCTTTCAGTGCAAATCAGTCTTCCGCAATAGAGTTCACGGCCCAGAACCCTGTTGAACTCAAGTGATTTCTTAAGGGCCTGTCCCACTTGGCCGTCATTTGCACCTCATTTACGCGTCATATGTAAAATAGGTCGACGCGTCGTGATGCGCGATGTCGCGCACAAATCACGAGTCAGCACAGCCGTCTGGTGCGCATGATGTCATTAGAATACCCTGCGGCGTGCGGCAACACATGGTTACGGACGTTGACGCACGGTAACCTAACCATGCGTCACCACGCAATACACGTGAGACACCGGCGTGCAACGCCAATGCGTCAGCGGGCATATGCGATACGTCACGCAGGTGGCGAGCGAGGATTTCGTTACACTACAAAATCCTGGAGCGCCCACCGCATGCGATTCCGCACCTCACCATGCGCAATGCGTGCGTCGCCCACGCTTCGACCTATTTTACATATGACGAGTAAATGAGGTGCAAATGACGGCCAACTGGGGCAGGCCCTTTGCAGCTCCAAAACCCAATTTCAATATCAAAGGAAAGGCGAACATTTGTGCAAGACCTGCTTTGTACTGAACTATCCAGGTATGCGTGATCAACACTTGTGACCACGATTTGTACTTGCATACAAAACGGGTCCTGTCAATATTTCCATGAAGGAAAGATCATGTTTGTCTAAGTATCATTTTATTACACTCTAAATATACACGGCATACAGACTGTACACTTTCCTCGTGTATTTACATCTCCAGAGAGTAGTTGTTTGCTCTGGTTTCCCAAAACATAGCTGATTTATTTTCTCGTTACTTATTCATTTTATTTGCCTCACAGTGCCAGGGCCCTGACTTTGTGTGCTGTCTGTGTGGAGTTTACACGTTCTCCCTGTGACCGCATGAATTTCCTCCCACATCCCAAAGACGTTCCCGGTTAAATGGACATTGTAAATGCCCGCAGTGCGTGTATGAGTGAATGAGAAGGTCGGATAATATAGAATTCGTGTGAACGGGTGATCGATGGTCGGCGAGGACTCGATGAGCTGAAGGGCCGTTTCAATCCAGTATCTTTTTACAATTCAAAATAATGCAACATGATCAGGAATGCTGGTCACGATGGGCAACGTGACACAAAGAAAATCAACTAAAAACATTTAAGGGACAGAATACATAAAAAAGTAAATGTCTATACTTTTGCATGGCATGGATTTTTAAACATAGGGGACTGATTTGCCTGATCGTATACTGACGTGCAGTTCTGGAGAAAGCCCGGCTGGACTGCACATGCCAGCCCTTACTATTGAAGGGAATGCTTCTCTTGTTGATATATTTGAAAATTAAAACATGATGGAAATTAATAACAGGAGCTCTCTGTACAGAGTTTCTACGTTCTCACGTGGGATTAGTTTGAGTGCTCCGGTTTCCTCACACACTCCAATGATGTACAGGTGTGTTGGATAATTGGCTTCGGTAAAATTGTAAATTGTTCTTGGCATGTAGGATAGTGCTAGATTGTGGGGATCGCTGGCCAGCACAGACTTGGTGGGCCGAAGGGACTGTTTCCCTAAACTAAACTATATTTACTGGCAAAAGAACGAACTAAGAACATACTCTGTGAGATTCTGTTTAGACAGAACCATCATGAATCTCATATTGGGGGTGAGACTCCACAAAATGCCACTTAACCCGAGGCAGGAGTGCAAGAACTCTTAACAACTTCCCCAGGGAGTTCTTTTCAGACACACTTCAGCATCAATATTCATCCATCAAATCTAGATTGCATTTTATTTCAGTGGGAGGAAGCAGAGACGCAGGCAATGCCAATATCACCAACACCGAGCTTTCATGCATTTCCTCAGGACAGTGATCAATAGATTTGATTAGATTGGTTTTATTGTCAACTACTCCAGGGTGCAGTGCAATTTGTTTAGTTTAGTTTCGAGATATAACTCGGAAACAGGCCCTTCAGCCCATTGAGTTTGTGCTGACCAGGGATCCCCATTCACTAGTACTATCCTACACACATTGGGGGAAATTTATAATTTTACCAAGACGATGAACCTACAAACCATACGTCCTTGGAGTGTGGAATGAAACCGGAGTCACGAAAGTACACCTAACCCCCCTCCCCCCTCCCCCCGTTAGTCCCCCCAAAAATGTGGCACCTAGGCCGGGTGAGGCGGCTGATCTCGACCTCATCGGGACTTCCGCGCCAATTGCCGGGTCAAATTTACCTGTGGCAGTCACGGCTCTGGAACTCCGTCCCAGCCGGAGCCAGCAGATCCATTCCCAAGACCGACTTCCAAGGCCAACTTCTCGGGCTGGTATCTCAGCCCCACCGGCAGCCTTGGTGGACTGTTCTGGTACCGCTGGGCTGCTCCTGGAGGCGGTGACCTCTGTTGCTCCAGCAAAATGGATAATCCGGCAAGGTTCTGGAACCACGGGGGCCCGGACATTCGGTGGTGGACCTGTACTATAACAAAATAACCAAATGAGTTGGAGTTGAGAGTAAGAGTATGTGGTACCAGTTCTGGGAGTGGGATGAGAAAGAGTTGATTGGTTCAGGAGTCAGATAACACTGGGGAAGGTACTGTTCTTAAGTTTGGATGTACAGGCTTTCAAGCATCTGTACCTTCTCCCAGAAGGAAGAAGAGGAAAATGGTCACATACAACACATACTCCACATACATATCCCCAGAGATAATAATCTAATAATTCTAGGAGTAGTATTAGGGATGTTGGCCTTGGTAAGGTAATACCTCGCCATAATAGTCTACTACCAGATGAATGTGATGAGTCATAAGTTCATAGGTTATAGGAACAGAATTAGGCCATTCGGCCCATCATGTCTACTCAGCCATTCAATCATAGCTGATCTATATTTCCCTCTCAACCCCATTCTGCTGCCTTCTCCCCATAACACCCGCCACCCTTACCAATCAAGAATCTGTCAATCCCTGCCTTCAAAGTATCCATTGACTTGGCCTCCATAGCCGTCTGCAGCAATGAATTCCACAGATTCACCACCCTCCGACTAAAGAAATCTACTCTACAATATAAAAAGGGGAAACGTAATTGCAGAGTAATCCAATGTTACCAATAACAATCAAGGGTGCAACATGATATCACTTGAGCATTTTGTTGGACCAGACACTGATGTAGTTGCAGGTTACTGCCTTCAATAATGGATGAAAGAAAGACAAAGTGCTGCCGTAACCCAACAGGTCAGGCAGCATCTCTGGAGAGCATGGATCAGTGGCATTTTGTGTTGTTCTTAAATTTATTTGATATACAAGTCATGATTTATGCAGGAAATAATGCCAGAAAATAAATATCCTGACCTGAAACATCACCAATCCACATTCTCCAGAGATGCTGCCTGACCCGCAGAATTACTCCAGCACTTTATGTCTTTTGTTGATAAACTAGCATCTGTGTTTCCTTGTGACTTCATTAATGACTGTTTTATTAATAGTTGCCCTTCTGATATATGTTTATCCAAGCACAGCACACTTATAGGCACTAATGTAATTTTGTCCATTTAGCAACAAGGTCTGATAAATGTCTTTCCAGCACTCAGAAGATTAAGCAGAATTCATACCGAACTTGACTCATTACTTTTGTCTACCTTTTACAAGGTAAAATGTTATGAGCTGAAATCTGTCTGTAATGTCATTGGCAAATTTGTCATTCCACAAACACAACTCATTTTCGTAAAGAAACCGTATATCATAAGACCAGAAAGGAGGCACTTACTGAACTGCCGCTAATTAAAATGATTACATGCGCTTTAAACTAACCATAACTATTATACGGTGACCCCTGCAAATGGGTCACATCAAGAGAACATTTGTTCTGATTAAAATATTCTGTTTTAACAGGCTGAGAAAGCTATCAAATTACGAGAACAAATGTAATTCTAAATTTGCTGACAGCTAACCGTATGGATGTTGTGTTTGTGTGTGCATTTGGGATTAATATCCAGCTTCTAACACTCAGAAATCAGTCACTTCGTATGCAGGTCAACTACCACAGGTGCATAACTCCTTTTCATCTTCTCCCATACACAATGATAACTCAGCGCATTTTACAAGGAAGTACTAGATAGAAGTACGTAAAATGATCAGATGCACAGATGGGGTAGGCAGTCAGAATCTTTCCCCCACCCCCCACGGGTGGAAATGTCAAAGACGAGAGTGCGTGGTTTTAAGGTGAGAGGGGCAAAGTTTGATGGGACGTGTAGGACAAGTTTAGATCTGATTTTTCACACACACACACACACACAGACACACAGACACACACCCACACGTCTGGAACACAATGCCGGGAGTAGTGGTGAAGTCATATATAATAGTAGCAATTAGATAGGCACATGGATATGCAATGAATGGAGGGATACAGATCATGTGCAGACAGATGAGACTGGTTAACTTAGCATCATGTTTGGCGCAGATATTGTGGGCCACAGGGCCTCTTCCTGTGCGGTACAGTTCTATGTTATATCTTTGTAGGCTCCAAAACAGGGTAGCGTAATTATTTATTCACGTCATATTTTGACTATCGCTGTGCCCACAAAAATGACAGCTGCATCATACTTAGCCATCATGAAATAATGAGCATCTTTTATAACGCTGTTTGATCTAGATTTAGTTTTTAGTCAGGGCTGTAGGCAAATTTGACGAGCTTAGTCATCTTAGTCAGCATGGACAAGTTGGGCCAAAGGACCAGTGTCTCAATGACTCAATAGTGGGCGGCACAGTAGCAAAGCTTTACAGTACCAGAGACCCGGGTTCGATCCTGACTATGGGTGATGTCTGTACAAAGTTGGTACGTTCTCCCTGGGACCGCGTGGGTTTTCTCCGGGTGCTCCAGTTTCTTCCCACACTCCAAAGATTTGCAGGTTTGTAGATTACTTGGCTTGTGTAAATTGACCCTCATGTGTAGGATAAAACTAGTGTACGGGGTGATCGTAGTTCGGCACGGACTCGGTGGGCCGAAGGGCCCGTTTCCACACTGTATCTCTGAACTGTACTGACTCTATAACAATGAGGCTGAAGAAAGGTCCCGACCCGAAATGTCACCAATCCTTTTTCTCCAGAGATGCTGCCTGACACGTTGAGTTACTCCAGCATTTTGTGTCTATTTATAACATTAATTGGCTTTGGTAAAATTGTAAAATTGTCCCTTGTGCGTAGGATAGTGCTGGTACACGGGGTGATCACTAGTCAGCACAGACTTGTTGGGCCAAGGGGTCTGTTTCCATGCTGTATCTCTAAAATCTAAAGACACTGCATTCTATTAAATTGGTGGAGAACAGAGAGAGAGTGCCCACAGGGAGAGTGAACAGCACGAGGCATTTTCTAACGCAAATTCACCCCGAGTGTCATTAATTATGTTGATATGTTATTATAAAACTAAATATTTCATAATTAGCAAGCTACCTTCTTTATCGGCTGTTCACACAGTATAACTTTCCATACATCATTGTAGCCAGATGGAATTTGGCTTTGCTGTCATTATCCCTAATGATGGCAACAAGGCACGACAGATGCTGAAATCTTGAGCAAAACACAAAGTGCTGGAGTAACTCTCTGTCAGGCAGGATCTGTGGAGAGAATGGATAGGCGACGTTTCAGGTCAGAATTCTTCTTCAGACTACACCGAACGCAGAACAGTACAGCGCAAGACCAGACCCTTCAGCCCACAATGTTTGTGCCGAACATGATGTCAAGGAAAACTAATCTCCTCTGCATACCCCTCCATTCTCAGCATATCCATGTGTCCATGAAAACGCTCCTAAATGCCACAATCGTATCAGACTCAACCACACCTGGTGCCACTTCCGGATTCTCTATCTATCTCCACAACTATTGCAGATTATAACCGGAATCATCCGCTCGTGTCAGAATTTGCCAGCTCATGTTTGGCCACTTTAACAGTTCACAAATTATAGGAGTAGAATTAGGCCATTCGGCCCATCGAGTCTACTCCGCCATACAATCATGCCTGATCTCTGCCTCCTAATCACATATTCCTGCCTTCTCCTCATAACCCTTGACACCTGTTCTAATCAAGAATTTGTCTATCTCTGCCTGAAAAATATCCACTGACTTGGCCTCCACAGCCCTCGGTGGCAATGAGTTCCACAGATTAACTTCCCTTTGACTAAAGAAGGTCCTCCTCACCTCCTTTTTTAAAAAAGAGCGCGTTAATTCTGAAGCTATGATCTCTGTTCCTAGACTCTCCCACCAGTGGAAACATCCTTTCTACATCCACTCTATCTGTGCCTTTCATTACTCTGTAAGTTTAAATGAGGTTCCCCCTCGACCTTCTAAACTCCAGCGAGTAGAGGCCCAGTGCTGTCAAACGCTCATCATATGCTAACCCACTCATTCCTGGAATCATTCTTGTAAACCTCCTCTGGGCCCTCTCCAGAGCCAGCACATCCTTCCTCAGATAAGGGCCCCAAATTTGCTTACAATACGCCTAATGCGGTCTGACGAGCGCCTTATAGAGCCTCAGCATTACATCTCTGTTTTTGTATAGGTTGAATATGTTAGGTCTTTATTCTCTGGAACGCAGGTTAAGGGGGGACTTGATAGAGGTCTTTAAAATGATGAGAGGGATAGACAGAGTTGATGTGGACAAGCTTTTCCCTTTGAGAATAGGAAAGATTCAAACAAGAGGACATGACTTCAGAATTAAGGGACAGAAGTTTAGGGGTAATATGAGGGGGAACTTCTTTACTCAGAGAGTGGTAGCGGTGTGGAATGAGCTTCCAGTGGAAGTGGTGGAGGCAGGTTCATTGGTATCATTTAAAAATAAATTGGATAGGCATATGGATGAGAAGGGAATGGAGGGTTATGGTATGAGTGCAGGCAGGTGGGACTAAGGGAAAAAAAAGTTGTTCGGCACGGACTTGTAGGGCCGAGATGGCCTGTTTCCGTGCTGTAATTGTTATATGGTTATATGGTTATTCCAGTCATCATGACATAAATGCTAGCATTGAATTTGCCTTCCTTCGTACTGAGTTATAGTTTAGAGATATAGTGTGGAAACAGCCCCTTTGGCCCATCTAGTCCACACCAACCAGCAATTATCCCAGATACTAACACTATCCAAATTACTGAAGCAAATTAACCTGCAAACCTTTGCGTCTTTGGAATGTGTGAGGAAACCGGGGCACCCACAGAAAACCACCTACATGGTCATGGGGAGAACGTGCAAACTCCATGCAGACAGTAACCATTGTCAGGATCGAACCCAGGTTTCTGACGTTGTAAAACAGGACAACCCTACTTGTCCTGTTTTTGTGTTTCATTGCATGCACTCTCCCATCAGGGACTAACCATTTAACTTCTAGACCTTGGCTCCATTCCATTGCTGATCCCATTGTATTTAATCCTCAAATGCAATAAACACAAGATCCCAAGGTCCTGGGCCAGCTCAAGATAATCTATAGGAATTCAGTTATTATTCATTAATGGACTGTAAATAAGATTGCAATCTAGTAAACAGGATTATAAAAATGTTTTCGAACTTATAAATGTTGTTGAGTTCAAATTTTAAAGGAGAGCTGAGCCTAGCAGAAGGCGGCGGCTGTGTGTTTCGAGGTTAAAAAGGTCTGGCCTGTAAAGATATCTTGCTTGCAGAACCACAAATAAGGAGACGAGAGGTTTCGTCATTGAAAATCTCCAGACAGCCAAAGAACACAAAGTGCTGGAGTAATGCAGCGGGTCGTGCAGCATCTTCTTAAGGAGATACAGCACGGAATCAGGCTCTGCGGATCACAGAGACCGCGCCAACCAGCGATCACCCCATACACTAGCACTCTCGTACACCTAGGAACAATTTTTCAACTATTCTGAAGCCAATTAATATGCAAACCTGTACATCTTTGGAGTATGGGAGGAAACCAGGATATGTAGAGGAAACCCACGTGGTCACAGTGAGAACGTACAAACTCCGTACAGACAACACTGGTTGTCCGACAATCCATACAGAGTTGCTGCCTTATGCCCGTCCCACTTAGGAAACCTGAACGGAAACCTCTGGAGACTTTGCGCCCCACCCAAGGTTTCCGTGTGGTTCCCGGAGGTTCTTGTCAGTCTCCCTACCTGCTTCCACTACCTGCAACCTCCGGCAACCACCTGCAACCTCCGGGAACCGTACGGGAACCTTGGGTGGGGTGCAAAGTCTCCAGAGGTTTCCGTTCAGGTTTCCTAAGTGAGACAGGGGCATTACAGTGCCAGAGACCCGGATTGAACCCTGGGTCTCTGGCACTGTAGGGCAGCAACTCTTCCACTGCGCCACTTTGCCGCCCTAATGTGGAGGGAAATGGACAAGCAAAGTTTCAGGTCCTGAAACGGCACCTATTAATTTCCACCACAGATGCTGCCTGACCCACTGAGTGGGTTGTATTTTGCTCAAGATTCCACCATCGGCAGTTCCTTGGGTCACCACAGATAATCATGGGTTTATTTCAATCCTCATAGAAACTGGGCAAATTAAATTAGCAGAATTATTATCCACAATATTAAATTTGTGGAACATAAGAGGCGGCTTTTAATATCAATGTGTTGAATAAACAATGAGGAAAGTTATTTTTAAATCTAGTCTTCTGTATTGAGAGGTTGGGGTGGGAGATTGCAACCTTCACGTGGTCCGCCCTGTTTCAACGAATGCAATCAACCCGGCGTGCACAATCAAATAAGATCCAATACAACAAGTTGTCCAACAACTTTAAGCTGTGCACGCAATACGCAAGAAGAAGAGAAGGTTGATTGAAGATCTGGTCAAACAAAATCAAAAACCTGCCAATGCTGCAAATCTAAGACAAAAATCACAAAATTCTGGATTTTGACTACTCTGCAGGTCAAGCAGCATCTGTGGAAATGGAAACAGTTCATTTTTCTAGATATTTTAAAGGCGGAGATTGACGGATTCTTGATTAGTTGGGATGTCGGGTAATGGGAAGAAGGCAGGAGAATGGGGTTGAGAGGGAAAGATAGGTCGGCCATGATTGAATGGGCCGAATGGCCTAATTCTGCTCCTATAACATGAACTTATGACTCACCACATTCATCTGGTTGTAGACTATAACGGTGAGGTATTTCCATACCAAGGCCAACATCCCTACAAACCCATGAGTAATTAGTTACGCCCTTTTACACGCTGCCGTTAGATGCGTAATGAAGCTTTACCAGTTAACAATCTGCACGCAGCCACCAACTTGCAAAAACACATAGTCTTCTTTCTCTTTTGTGCAACCTCACATATATGCCTTTGGCAAATTTCAGCTCTTAATTTTCTGCTATACAGAATATTGATCTTATGTACTAATTCACAAGTGACCCATAAATCCATAAGAGTCAACAGCTGGAGGCTGGAACATGAGGGTTGACTTGTTCTGCAGAAGAAAGTCAAACTCAACCTTACATTCTGTCAAATTCTAAAAAGGGCTGTCAATTCTCTCTTGACTTCCCTGCTGAACTGCATTTAAAATGCTCATAGAGGGCATTATGAACATATTACCCTGTGGCTAACTGAAAAGGTTTAATGGAACAATGTGGAAAAATGGTTGGATGTATTTCTCTACTAAATGCACAGCTGATAGCGCTCTGTTCGCATTTCACTAACATTCGAACAAAAGTTAGCAAGAATAGCAATGGCCCAAAGTCTGAAGAAGGGTCCCGACCAGAAACGTCACCCATCCTTTTCCTCCAGAGATGCTGCCTGACCCGCTGAGATACTCCAGAACTTTGCGTCTATCTTCAGTATATACCAGCATTTGCAGTTTCTTTTTATACAATGGACTAAAAGGAGTGATTGGAATTTGTGACCTGTATCGGGTAATTAAAATGAGGCTTGATTTTTACACCACGGACAAAGCATTTTTGCGAATTTCCAACGTGCACATTTCAGCCAAAAAAATAATTGCATTGAAATGCAAATAATTAATAAATAAAACTTTCAATTCATGGGAATCACACGGTAGTTAGTATTGGAGGTGGAAACAGGCCAACTTGCCCATGCCGACCAACATGCCCCATCTACGTGTGTAGGAAGGAAATGCAAATGCTGGTTTACACTGAAGATAGACACAAAGTAATGGAGTAACTCAGCAGGTAAGGCATTACCTCTGGAGGAAAGGAATAGGTGACATTTCAATTCTGAAGAAGAGTCTTGACCCAAAACATCATCCATCCTTTTTCTACAGAGATGCTGCCTGACCCGCTGAGTTACTCCAGTGTTGTGTCTATCTTCGATGCCCCATCTACACTTGTCTCACCTGCCTGCGTTTGGCCAATATCCCCCTAAACATATTCTGACAAGGAGAGGTAAAGTGGCGCAACGGTAGAGTTGCAGCCTTACAGCACCAGGGTCCCGCAATCACACTTTTGATGGCAGTATGTTCCAGACCCGCATCACACTCTATAAAAAAAAAAAAGCTTGCCCCACACATCTCCATTAAACTTTTCCCCTCAGATTTCAACCTAAACATGCCAAAATAACACTGATCAATGGTTAACGGAGCCAGCCTTAATTCAGTTTTCACATAACAAAAAGTGTTCTAATTTTGATTTTGATTGGGATTTTTGAGTTTCAGTCACTGCAACCCGGTGGGGGCGCTGCCAGATGGCTGCCCTGCCAGCAGCATGCTAGTCATTTCTACTTTTTTTGTTTTTTGTAGTATGTCCTAATGTGTGTTTTAATGTCTCTCGGTGTGTCTTGTGTGTGTGGGGGGGGGTAAGGGGGAAACCATTTTTGGTCGCCTCCTCCACGGAGAGGCGACTTTTTCCATGTCACCTCCATCGTGGCCTGGTGAAAGGATTGGTGCGGCCTTTCCCAGAGTCGGGTCCGGAGTTTCAGCAGCGGGCGCAGTGTGAACTTTTTCCAATCACTGGCCAGTTCAGTATGAAGCCGCGGACTGCTGAGCTTCTAGCCGCGGACTGCGGAGTTTCTAACTGCAGGCGCGGCGTCCGGAGCCTGGGATCCCTTGTTGGGGACCCCCGGAGAAGAAGAGCTCCGACTCGCCGGCCCGCAGCCTTCAACATCTTGAAGCCGCCGTCTGCGGATCTTCTAGCCGTGGGCGCGGCGGGGACTTACTTACCATCCGGAGCGGGATCCCTCCAGGAATCCGTGGAGGAGAGCTCTGACCGCCGGCCTACGTCATCCTGAAGCCGCGGTCTCCGGTCGGGAGGCACCGATTCTGGACTTACCTTCCAGACGAGAGGGCCTGTCATCTGGCTGCCTGCAGCGGCGACTGCGGAGGTTATGACCCCGACCACAGGGGAAAATGGAGGAGGACTGACTATACTTTTTGCCTTCCACCACAGTGAAGAATACTGTGGTGGAAGGTACGCAAAAATGCTGGAGAAACTCAGCGGGTGCAGCGACATCTATGGAGCGAAGAAAATAGGCAACATTTCGGGGCAAAACCCATCTTCAGAAGAAGGGTTTCGGCCCAAAACGTTGCCTATTTCCTTCGCTCCAACACGCTGAGTTTCGCCAGCATTTTTGTGTACCTTTGATTTTCCAGCATCTGCAGTTCCTTCTTAAATACTGTGGTGGATGTTTGTGTTAAATTTTTATTATGTATTGTGTGTTCTTTTTGATAGTACCGCTACTGGCAAATTCATTTCACTGCACTTTATTCTGTGATGAATAACTCTGATTGATTGATTGACTCGAATGAATAAAACTTTCATTATTTCAGACCTTTCTGACCACTCTGAGTTTAGTTTAAAGATACAACATGGAACAGGCCCTTTGGCCCACCGAGTTCATGCTAACCGGCGCTCACCCGTACACTAGTTCTATCCTAGGCACTAGGGACAGTTTACAGAAGCCATTTAATCTACAAACCCGCGCGTCTTTGCAATGTGGAAGGAAACTAGAGCACCTGGAGAAAACCCAGGCGATCATGGGGAGAACGTACAAAATTTGTACAGACAGCTCCCGTAGTAGTCAGGATCAAACCCACGTCTCTGATGCTGTGCGGCAGCAACTGAATCACTGTGCTACTGCGAAGGCCAGATGTTTTTTCAGTAATAAGTGTATGCTGGCCAATTGGATGCTGAAAATGACATATGTTGGGAGGAAAAAGGCAAAAGGTGAAAAACTGAATACATTTTTCGACAACATGTTAAAACTTCAGACACATTCAGGGTTCAGTTCCAAGCGTAAATGAGCACTTGACTGTCAATCATAAACAGGCATGATCATAGAAAATTCTGACAGTTTTACCACAGGGATAAACTTGTTGCCCATGAGACTGATTAACAAGAAATGCACTGACGGCCTTAAAATTTACCTCGGGGTATTTGCAGCGAGATTACAAGAATAATAGAAAAAAAATTGTGTCCCACTGGTTTGAACAGACGTATCAGTCAGCAACCAACCTTATACATCAAGAAAGTCTAAGGTTCAATGTTCGGGCCATGACATGTTTGCTGATTGTTGCCATGGAGATGGTATAAGAGCTACAATCACCCTCGGTAACGCTGTATAGAAAGGTGGGGAAAAAGAAACCAGGCCTTGCGACTTCAATCACATGTGTTCGTACCTCTGCTCCTCTACACATGCACACACAACAAAGAATAAAATTTGAATCGACTGCCATGGTTCAATGGTGCTTTGTGGTACAGAATGCCACAGGAGATCCTTCTTCCCTGTGGCTATCAAACTGTACAACTCCTCCCCCTTCTGTCGTGGGGTAGACTGACTCCCATCCCCCCTCCCCCCCCCCCCACCCCCTCCTCTCTCCCCCTCCTCCCCCCCAATCTTTGCACATCCCCAATCCTTTCCACTTGTCACATTAATTTCATGTATCTTGTGTTTTATGACTGTTGGCAGATCAATTTCCCTCCTGGGATAAATGAATGAATAAGTTTATTGGCCAAGTATGTACACATACAAGTAATTTGCCTTGATGCCCCTCTCGCAAGTAACAACACGACAGACAGTAAACAATTAAGAATAAAACATAAAACATTAAAACATTAAGAATAAAACATTACCGTTTAAACATGCGAATGAAATAAAGTTCTATCGTATCGTAACGTATTGTCAAATGTGCAAAGTGCAAATGCACAGTGCAATTCATTTCTTATGAACAGTCCTCCCACCTGCCATGAGGTCGTGGCAGCAGACACATCCCTGGAGGCCGCAGAGAAGCCAGGTGGCAAAGCCTGCCAGGGTCAGTGGAGCCTCGGCGGCGGTGGAGCCTTGGCGGCGGTGGAGCCTCACGGGTGAAGCAGCGGTGCAGTGGGGGAACTGCTGTGAAGGGGGGGGTCAAAGGAGGACCTGCCATGGGGGCATCGCTGTGAGGGAGGGGGAATGACAATGGAGGACTCGGCGCAGGAGGTGGAGGGGGGGGGGGGGGGGGAGGGAAGGGGGGGGGGGGGGGGGAGGAAGAGAACAAAGGAGGAGCCAGTGTGGGATATTTTGTAACTTTCTCAGTGCTGTTTATGTGGTGACTATTTTCATACCTTGGGTATGCAAGCAAAGAATTTCACTGTACCTTGTCACTAGTTACATTCTATTCCAGAATTCCATTCCAATCCAATAGACTATTGCCATACCGAAGCAAATGTATACCACTGAGCATACATGCAAGAGGCGCCATGTTCTGGCGCCGTTTTCCAAGTGCCCGATTCAGGCAAGGTCCAGGCTGCTGCGGGCCTCTAGCCATCACCTTCCTTAGACAACCAGCAACCAAAGTCCACACCTCACTCATGTAATTAAATATCAAGTCGATCAGGTGCTGTCTGTATGGAGTTTGGACATTCTCCATGTGACCAGGTGGGTTTTCCTCGGGTGCTCCAGTTTCCTCCCACACTCCAAAGACGTACAGGTTTGTACGTTAATTGGCTTTGGTAAAGATTGTAAATTGTCCCTAGTGTGTAGGATAGTGCTAGTGTACGGGGTGGTCACTGGTCGGTGGGGCATCGGTGGGACAAAGGGCCTGTTTCTGCGCTGTATCTCTAAACTAATCTAAAAGGACTAGAAAAGACATGAAAAAAGTATGTCTAATGGAATTAACATATAATCACGGGCAGTAAAGCTTATCGCCAGACCACGGTGTACATGACAATAAAATAAACTATTCACCATTGAAGTAAATTAAACCCGAATGGCAAATCAGCAGTAAAGATCAATAAATAAATTGCTGCAAAACTTTTTATGCAGGCATAGTTTTCCTTCAACGATCGGAGATAATCAGATCTTTGGTTGTAGCACATTGCCACTGCTCTGCTTAAATGCCTTCATTTTTCTGCATTAAATTATGGATTTGCCCAATTCCCTTGCACAAACACCTGGGTAATATCAGACGATACTCAGAAAATCCCATAAGTCATGAGCCTCATATTCAAGACATTTACAACATGGTTCTATGTAGGAATAAACCATTTAACCCTCAGTTGTAAAGAAAGCATGCACCTTTAAACATTGTACCTTTCTGCAGTTTACAGGGGGTGGAGGGTGCCAGGGATGGGACCAGTGCCAGGAATGAATCAAACCTTTTTGAACTAAAAATAAAAATGTTTAAATTTGAATTAAAAGTGTTATTGGATTGATTATTGCTGACTCGGTGGGACTCGGTGGGCTGAAGGGCACGTGTTCATGCTGCAATTCTAAACTAAACTAAGTCTGTAAGAGCTGGGTCCAGTTACAGGCTGATGAGGCTATCTTACGGTGAAATAAAAATATGGTTAATTTGAAAATATTTCAGACTGTATATTTAAAGGCTTGAAAGATGCAAGGAGACAACTGATATTAACGTCCAGCGTTAAGCGTTTGGATTCATTTAAAATTATTTTGTAGAACAGAGGGCGGCACAGTGGCGCAGCGGTAGATTTGCTACCTCACAGCGCCAGAGACCAGGGTTCGGTCCTGACTATGGGTGCTGTCTGTACGGAGTTTGTATGTTCTCCCTGAGACCGCGTGGGTTTTCTCTGGGTGCTCTGGTTTCTTCCCACACTCCAACGACATGCAGGTTTGTAGGTTAATTGGTTTTGGTAGAAATTGTAAATTGTCCCTAGCATGGAGGATAGAGCTACTGTACGGAGTAGTTGGCGCTGACCCGGTGGGCTGAAGCGTTCGTTTCTGTGCTGTATCTCTAAAGTCTAAAGATGACAAACGTATTGCCTGACAATGGTTGATAGGTTTAATAGTGATGCAGAACAGGCAACAAGCTACTTATTTAGTGACGTAAATACCACAACAGTATTTTATACAGATCACGCCATTATTGATGAGCTCCAGCTATGAAGGTTCAGGAGAAGACAAAAAGAGAATTCCATGGAAGTTGGCGGATCTAATTATGTGCAGATAATCACTCACTCCAGCTGCTCAAACCATAGGATCCCAGATGGTTAACGATTTCTTATTTACTCTTAAACAGTAATCATTACTTATCAGTCAGGTTGGTTCTTTCAATCTAATTCAGTCGCATTATACGTTTATTTTCTAGACTCTGGTGGTTTAAATGCAATTAAATTTCACACGGCTTCAAACAGAGAATAATTAGCTTTCACGGTAAGGGGCAGCATGGTGGTGCAGCGGTAGAGCTGCTGCCTTACTGCGCCCGAGACCCAGGTTTGGTCCTGACTATGCGTGCTGTCGGTATGGAGTTTGTACATTCAGATTCAGATTCAATTTTAATTGTCATTGTCAGTGTACAGTACAGAGACAATGAAATGCATTTAGCATCTCCCTTGAAGAGCGACATAGCAAACGATTTGAATAAATAATAATAAGTGTCCGGGGGGGGGGGGGGGGGGGGGGGGTGGTGATTGGCAGTCACCGAGGTACGTTGTTGAGTAGAGTGACAGCCGCCGGAAAGAAGCTGTTCCTCGACCTGCTGGTTCGGCAACGGAGAGACCTGTAGCGCCTCCCGGATGGTAGGAGGGTAAACAGTCCATGGTTGGGGTGAGAGCAGTCCTAGGCGATGCTGAGCGCCCTCCGCAGACAGCGCTTGCTTTGGACAGACTCAATGGAGGGGAGCGAGGAACCGGTGATGCGTTGGGCAATTTTCACCACCCTCTGCAATGCCTTCCGGTCGGAGACAGAGCAGTTGCCATACCATACTGTGATGCAGTTGGTAAGGATGCTCTCGATGGTGCAGCGGTAGAAGTTCACCAGGATCTGAGGAGTCAGATGGACCTTCTTCAGTCTCCTCAGGAAGAAGAGACTCAGCCTTCTTGATCAGAGTAGAGGTATTGTGGGTCCAAGAGAGGTCATCGGAGATGTTGACTCCCAAGAACCTGAAGCTAGAAACACGTTCCACCTCCGTCCCGTTAATGTGGATGGGGGTGTGCGTGCCGCCTCTGGACTTCCTGAAGTCTACAATGAGCTCCTTGGTCTTCTTGGAGTTAAGAGCCAGGTTGTTGTCAGCGCACCATGCTGCTAAGTGCTGGACCTCCTCCCTGTAGGCCAGCTCATCGTTGTTGCTGATGAGGCCAATCACCGTTGTATCATCTGCATACTTGATGATGGTGTTAGTACCATGTACAGGTGTGCAGTCATAGGTGAAGATTCTCCCCGTTGGACCACACTCCAAAGACATACAAGTTTGTTGGCTAATTGGTTTGGTATCATTGTAAATTGTCCCTAGTGTGTGTGTAGGATAGTGTAAGTGTGTGGGGATCACTGGTTGGTGCGGACTCGGTGGGCCGAAGAGCCTGTTTCTCTAAACTCTGATCGATATTCAAACAAGCAGTTAAAAGTTCAAATGTCATCATTATTTGTGTCACCGGTAATTCAGAAAAAAATTATCTGTTTATTTTTAAAACAAATCCCCAAAGTAGTTTGAAAGTTCAATAAATATCACAAAGTAAATGATCATTCTGCTCTGAGAAAGGGTAATGTCCCAATGCATCTCCTTATTCATTCCTTCCAGAGAGGGTAGCACTGTGGCGCAGCGGTAGAGTTGCTGCCTTAGTGCCCGAGGCCCTGGTTCAACCCCGACTACGAGTGCTGTCTGTAAAGAGTGTGCACGTGCTCCCCATGATCTGCATGGGCTTTCTTCAGGTGCTCTGGTTTCCTCCCACACTCCAAAGACATGCAGGTTTGTAGGTTAATTGGCTTTGATTAAAATTGTAAATTGTCTCTAGTGTATAGGAGGACAGTGCTAATGTACGGATTGACCGTTGGTTGACATGGACTCGGTGGGCGGAAGAGGAAGAATCCATGCTGTATCTCTAAAGTAGACCCTTGCTTTTTGAAATATATGGTGATTTTGTCTCACCACGCTCTATTAGAAATTGATATTTAGCCCGCTTAGCTAGTTCTATCTGAGAGCTGAATTTGGTAATAATGTCCCTAGACTTTGAGTTAATATAAAACAAAATTAATTTAAAGTTATGTAGATTGATTCAGTCGCCCCTCCCGTTGCCTAATGTTCTAATGTCACCTCCGTTCCTACTAATTAACTGGTAATAAAAAATACCTCTGACTGATACATAAATGAAATGAAAGCCTTTCTCATCTTGCTCCAATGCACTTAGTTTGGACAAAAGAAACTGCAGATGTTGGTTTACAAAATGTGGTGGAGTAACTCAGCGGGTGGATAACATGGCTAGGTGATGTTGTGTGTCGAGGCCCTTCTTCACACTGATTGTGGTGCGAGGAAGGGAGGGGGGGAGGAAGCAGGAAAAGATGTAGGGGCGGGGCAGACCTTGGCAAGTGATAGGTGGATACAGATGAGGGGCCTTCGATTGTCTGATGGGTGGACAAAGCCTAGAGATGAAAGAAGACAAATGGGTGTCAGATAAGGAGAGGAAGAGAGAGAAGCCAGAGGGAGGGATATAGGTGGAAGGTTTCAGGGGAGAGGAGGCCAAATCTTCTTTACAGGAAGGAGAGTTCATTAAAACCTATCCCCAAGGGGTATGGGGAGAGAGCAGGAACGGGATATTGATTTGGGAGATCAGCCATGATCATATTGAATGGTGGTGCTGGCTTGAAGGACCCGAATGGCACACTCCAGCACCTATTGTCTATGTTTCTATGTTTACAATGCATATTTTAGAACTGACCAAAATCAATTGTTTAATTTTAGTTTTAGTTATGCAAAATGGAAATAGGTTCTTCAGCCTATATCATAGACATAGAAACATTGAAAATAGGCGCAGGAGTAGGCCATTCGGCCCTTCGAGCCTGCACCGCCATTCAATATGATCATGGTTGATCATCCAACTCAGTATCCTGTACCTGCCTTCTCTCCATACCCCCTGATCCCTTTAGTCACAAGGGCCACATCTAACTCCCTCTTAAATATAGCCAATGAACTGGCCTCAACTACATTCCGTGGCAGAGAGTTCCAGATTCATCACTCTCTGTGTGATGAATCTCTATCCTACACACTAGGGACAGTTTACAACAGCCAATTAATTTACTCGTCTTTGCGATGTGGGAGGAAACCAGAGTACCCGGTGAAAATCCACATAGTCACAGGGAGAACATACAAACTCCATGCAGACAGCACCCGTAGTCAGGATCAAACCCGGGTGTCTGGTGCTGTAAAGCAGCAACTCTACCACTGTGCCATGTGCTGTCCTATACATGATTACAATCAAGCTGTTCATAGTGTACAGATACAGGATCAAGGGAATAGCGCAAGATAAGGCCCTGTAAAGCCCGATTAACGAGAGTCCAGAGACAGATGGTCAGTTACCTAAAATTGGAGAATTCAACATTAATTCCTTCGGGTAGCAAGCTAACCAATGGATTCAGCACATTGCCTTTCATAATTGAACACACATTTTATCATCATTGGATTGTTCTTGTTACTTTCATATTTTTCCTAATTCTATATTCAGCAGCCATAATCTCTGGGAGAAAAAAATTGGTAAAGACACAATCAAATTCTGTGCTGGACAACAAAGTTCAAATTCAGCAGTTTCAGTGTCAAAAATAACAAGGCAGTTACATTCAAGAGTGATCTGCCCTCTATCTCCAAGGATTGAATTCCATTAAATTCAGAAAGCCTGCTGCCTGCTCCTGCCAAACAGCAAAGAAACACAGTTGTATGAAAAATGACCTGTTGATCTGTATCATTTTAGTGAAATTTCTAAGTAGTTGTCATATTAAGTGGAAACATTTCACAGAGTTGATACAGCGAGGTTTGAATTCATGACATCTCATCAACCTAAATATATTAGCAGCATTTATTTCTGCAAAAACAAGGAACTGCAGGTGCTGGCTTACCAAGGAAAGACACAAAGTTCTGGAGTAACTCAGTGGATCAGGCAGCATCTCTGAAGAACGTGGATAGGTGATGTTTATGGTCAGGACCCCTCTGCAGATTTTTTTCCTCAGCGAATATTTCAGAAAACAAAGTTCTACTTTAGAGGTACAGCACAGAAAGAGGCCCTTCGGCCCACCGAGTCAACACCGACCAGCGATTACCCTGTACATTAGCACTGCCCCACTCACAAGGGACAATCTATAATTTTCAATCAAAGCCAATTAACCTACCAATCTGTATGTCTTTGGAGTGTGGGAGGAAACCCACGCGGTCAAAGGGAGAATGTACAAACTCCATACAGGCAGTACCCGTAGTTAGGATCAAACCTGGGTCTCTGGCGCTGGAAGGCAGCAACTTCTCTGCTCCTGTGCCCCCCTTTTTTAAGATCTCCCACTGCAGCAAGGTCCCTTCTGTTTTAGATCAATCAGAAGTTCCTCCCTACCAATGGGTTACTTATTTCTAAAGCTTTCTGGCTTTACATGTTAGGGAATCCATGAGTTACCACAAAGGTGGCCCTTATCAAGATTTCCACCTTTGTCACTTATTCCATTTA
The DNA here is from genome assembly GCF_028641065.1 of Leucoraja erinaceus. Classification (NCBI taxonomy): domain Eukaryota; kingdom Metazoa; phylum Chordata; class Chondrichthyes; order Rajiformes; family Rajidae; genus Leucoraja; species Leucoraja erinaceus. The sequence continues at coordinate 16,415,619 of NC_073400.1, read as the reverse complement.
ATAAGAGAGTGGCCATTGTAAATACCCTCATTAGATTAATTTAGAGATACAGCCAGGAAGCAAGACCTTCGCCCCACCATGTCCATGTCGACCATCGAGGGGGGTGGGGGAGGGAGTGTGCGTGGGTGTGCGTGGGGGAGGGGGTGCGCGGTGGGGGAGGGGGGTGTGCATGGGGGAGGGGGTGTGGGTGGGGGGGGGGGTGTGTGGGGGAGGGGGTGTGGTGGGGGAGGGGGCGTGTGTGGGGCGGGGAGGGGGGAGGTTTGTTGGAGGAGGGGGAGGGGTGTGTGTGTGGGGGGAGGGGCTGTGTGTGGGGGGGGTGTGGAGGGGGCGGTGAGGGTGGGTGGGGGAGGGGGCGTGGGTGGGGAGGGGGGCGTGGGTGGGGAAGGGGGAGATGGAGGGGGGTGGGGGGGGGGGTGGGGGGGGGGGTGGGGGAGGGGGGGTGTGTGGAGGGGAGGGTGTGTCACACTATGCTCACCCCGCACCTTCAGCTTTTGGCCTTATGCAGCAGATCCCGGTCCCACTCCAGCTTCACTCAGAGGCTTCCGGTTCAACTCAGCAGCTTCCGGCTGGTCGTGCTGGTCGCCGCAGAAGCAGCCCGCGAGCCTCTGACTCCCCGTGAGCTGCTCAGCACACTGCGCCCCTTCAGCTTTTTATTCTCCTCGCCACGCTATTGACAGTAGGTTCCAGAAGGAGAGGTTTCTACCTCTTTTTTAAACCTTCATAACCTTTGTACGATTTCACCAGTTGGAACAAAACTTAGGAGAATGGCGAGTAAGGTGGTGAAAATTTGTAGCGCTATGGGGGATCGTTTTTGCACAAATTTAATTACAACGCAGACCGGAAGTGGTCAAGATTTGAATTTTAGTAATAGTATAGACAACAAATTCCATTTATGTGGCAGATTCCAGATGTTTTGTCAAAGAGCCAAGGACGGGGCCTTCATTTTCCTGCAATTTTAGATTCAATTACTAGATATCACTCAATAAAGAGATACTGAAAGTGTCTTGGTAGTATGGCCGAGTGTTCTAAGGTGCAGGATTTAGGCTCCAGTCCCTTCAGAGGCGTGGGTTCAAATCCTACCGCTACCAGTCTGACATTATGTTTGCCCACTGGTACAGCAGTACAGAGTGAAGATTGTTTAATTGTCGGATACAAAAAACAAAATAATTATATTCTTACTTGCAGCAGCATAAGACAATAAACAAAAAAAAAAGATTTAAAAATCCAACATTAAGCAGTCCATCGTTTCTTGTAATGTTCCTGGGTGTTTGAATTGTGAAGAAGAGACAGGAGTCTGAAAACCACGATCTCCAGGTTCAAGAACAGCTTCTTCACAACATCATTAGGCTCGTGAACACCACACTACACAATACTAACCTCAACAACTATGATCTTCATGGACTGTGGCTCGGGTTGCACTATGGACCTCTTTTCCTTTTGCACTATTATGCTCATTTTACAGTGATTAATTAATTGAATTTTTGATTATATATTATCCATGTGTTATTGCGTTAATAGGCCGGTTAAGCTGCAGCAAGTAAAGGGCCTGTACCACTTGGCCATCATTTGCATGTCACGTGGATGGCACGTAAAGATGTTGTACACACCAAAATCCTGGGGAGCCACGCGCGACCGCGCGTCACTGCCTATTTCACGACGCACATGCGTGGATCACGTGCGTTGTGACGTGTAAATTGCACGCAAATGATGGCCAAGTCAGACAGGCCCTTCCATTGTTCTGTAATCAGTGCAGAAAATAATTCAACACATGCGATTCTTGATATTTTGTAATCCCTGAAATTGTTGTTTCTGTTTCCCTACTGGGTAGGTCATGTCATAAGTGATGGGAGCAGAATTAGGCCACTCAGCCCATAAGGTCTACTCCACCATTCAATCATGGCTGATCTATCTCTCCCTCCTAACCCCATTCTCCTGCCTTCTCTCCATAACCCCTGACACCCGTACTAATCTATCTCTGCCTTAAAAATATCCATTGATTTGGTTTCCAGAGCCTTCTGTGGCAAAGAATTCCACAGGTAGATTAATCAACATGAATTCCTGATTGAACAGATTGTCTTGTGAAATAAAGTTGTTTTCCAGAGGTATCCATGTGCTCCCTGGTTTTATTTTGCAGTGATAATTTAGCCTGACCTCGATTAACTTTTGTGTGAAAGCTCGAGCGAATCTCCCAGACATTTAATCTGTCGGCTGTATTACAACTGGCAAGCCAATCAATTTGCTTCTGTCTCATTGGCTAAAGTGCATTAAATGACCTCAAAGTCAGGGTAAGCAGGTTTATTTCATTTAAAGAATAGCTGTTTGGATTTTCATCTTCTGAAATAAAACACAGGGAACAGATCTAATTTGGCGGGGGGGGGGGTTCCACTCCTCACCTCACAATCACGTGACACGATGCAAACCCTCGAAGGCGATTAGAGAGTGCCACTTAAATACCAATCTGTACCATAGGGAGTTGGCGTAGGTCCAGTGATTCAATAATTACAGAGAAAGTAGGAAGAACTGAACCTCTTAAAGACAATACTCACAGGGTACAAGTGGAGAAGGCCAGAGTGCACAAGTCTGCAATATCCAACATTAATTCAAATCAAGCTGGAAAGGGTGCAGAGAAGATTTACAAGGAACTTGCCAGTACTCGAGGGCCTGAGCTATAGGGGGCGGTTGAGCAGGTAGGACTTTACTCCTTGGAGTGCAGGAGAATGAGGAGTGATCTTATAGAGGTTTACAAGATCATGAGGGGAATAGATAAGGTAAATGCACAGTGGTGTACAAAATCATGAGGGGAACAGAGATGGTGACCCAAGGAGCAACTTTTTTTTATAAACACGCAAAGGGTGGCGGGTGTAGGGAACGAATAAACTACCTGGAGAGGGTTGTTGAGGCAGGTACTATCACATTTAAGAAACATTTGGACAGGTACATGGATAGGATAGGTTTAGTGGGATATGGGTCAAATGCAGGCATGTGGGACCAGTGTAGATGGGGTGTTTGGGCGGCGTGGGCAAGTAGGGCCGAAGGGCCTGGTTTCACGCTGTATGACTGACTCTTGTGCCTATCTCATTGAATCTGCCAGGAAATAGAAAATGTTCAATTATGAGCCAAGAACTCAGAGAGAGAATGATAAGGAATAGTTTAAACTAAAACGCATGTACTACAGAGCACAGACACAATAACGGGTCGTATAAGGGTGTATATGCAGCACAGGAACAAGCCATTCTGCCCAAAATGACTGTTCCGAACATGATCAACTAACGCATCTGCTTGCACATGAACCATATCCACAAGTCTGTCTAAAAGCCTCTTAAATGTTACTATCTCTGAATGTCTGAAGAAGGGTCTCGACCCAAAACGCCGCCTACTCCTTTTCTCCATAGATGCTGCCTCACCCGCTGAGTTTCTCTAGCATTTTTTGTCTACTTTCGACTTTTCCCGCATCTGCAGTTCCTTAAATGTTACTATTGTATCTTTGCCCGCAGGGCCTGTTTCTACGATGTATCTCGAAACTAAACTAAACTAAACATTATTCAAAGTTTTGATTTTGATTATTAAACACATTTCCTCTTGCACAATGCAAAGAGTAAAGACAGTATTGAATTAAATCATGTTTCCACAGAACTTTAATGACCCGTTTCCTTTCAAAAGCACCGTACTGCAGAATTACACCCCACTGTGTTAAGCAGGGGGAAAAATCTCCAACAGTGTGCTTCAGATTACATTCATTGACTTGCTTAGGTTCCCAAAGCTTTCATTATGAGGAAAAGCTGATTAATAGATAAACCTTTTCCCCTCCACGATCGAAGAAGTCATGGATATCCAATTAATCCTGTCTTTTATAATCACTGGTAATTTTGCCTTGCCAGTAGCTCTTCTTACCATGGGACATTTTATATTTTATTCCTGTAAGTTATGCATACTGAGAAAAAGCAAGAAGATAAAATGTTCTTTCTCCAAACCTTAAAGAAACCCAAGCAAAACACAAAGCAACTGCAGATGCTGGAATCTTGAGCCAAACCCAAAGTGCTGGAGGAACTCAGTGACTCAAGCAGCATCTGGGGAGGGAAATGGGTAGGTTGGGACCCTTCCTCAGGCTGATGGACAGGTGACATTTCGGTTTGGGATTCTTCCTAAATCTCAAATGGCTGTGAAGACCAAGAACACTGAATTGTAGAAAAGGAAGTGTCCCAATCCAAAACATCACCTGGCCATTCCCTCCACAGATGCTGGCTGACCAGCTGAGTTCTTCCAGCACTTTGTGATTTATTATATACAAATGATTATTACCAAACGAACAATGAACATTTAAAAAAAAATTGAAGTCCCTGAAATTTTTGAGGTATCTAATTGGAAAGTCTAAAGCAAATAATTTTATGTTCTTTGTAGAAACAAGGAATTGCAGATGCTCAATTACAAAAAAAAACACACCCAAAGGACTGGAGTAACTCAACAGGTCAGGCAGCATCCCTAGAGAACATGGATAGGTGCTGTTTTCAGATTGGGAACCTTCTCCAGTCCTAAAATGTCACCTACAGGTATCCACGTTCGCCAGAAATGCTGCCTGAGCTGCAGAGTTAATCCAGCACTTTGTGTCCTTTTGTGTAAATTAGCATCTGCCGTTCCTTGGTTCTACATTTTGATTGCCCTACTGCTAGATCCTCAAGGTTTGCCCACTTTGAAGAAGTTCTCCTCCTCTCTCTGACAGGAATTTTGTGAGACCCTCTGCCATTCTGACTCAAAACGTCTCGTATACACGTTCTCCAGAGATGCTGCCTGATGCGCTGAGTGACTCCAGCACTGTCTTTATTTTTCAGTATAGTTTCAACATTGCCTAATAATTGTTGGAGTTTCCCCACCATTGCTTGTCAACGTGCAATGTTTTGCATTAACGAGACGTCAAGTTTGGAACCCACGAGGGAATGTACAATATTCCTCCTGTCTGCTGTGTTACATCTGTTCTGTTTCCGGTGTTTCTTAAGCTGCTTATTGAAGTTAAATGGGGGAAGTCAAAAAAAAGAAATTAATTTGAAAGCTGTAATGCTTCCTTGTAACCAAATGCAATAAGATTGATTTAAAGACACTTTACACTCCTGGTGCTGTGCCAAAATCCCAATTCTTCACTTGACCTCGTAGACAAATTTAATAACTGCATTATTATCAAAGGAGTTCCTCAAAAAGTATAAAAACAGTGCAAGAAAATAAAATTGTTCAACAATGATAAAAATAAATTTATTTAAAATGGACATCACCGGAAGAATAGATGCACAGTAAACGCTTGTTTTAACGGATCTCTTTATAATGGATTTTGGCTATAGCGGATGGGCCTACCGTCGACTGCTGATTCCACCGCCGGCTTTCTCGGCCTCTTCCAGGCCTCACCCGGATTCCAGGCCTCGGTCCAGACCGTGAGTCTGAAGAAAGGTCGCCACTCAAAGTGTCACCTATCCATGTTTTCCAGAGATTCTACCTAAACCGCTGAGTTACTCCAGCACTTTGTGTCCTTTTGTGTAATAACCATCAACCGCAGATGCTTGTTTCTACTAATTACACAATGAACTTTACTCGGGGTATAGCATACAATTGGTAATAATGGACACTATTGCCACCCCCCCCCAAAATAACTGATTTAAAGGTGTCCGTTGAGTTCGAGAAGATACATAATGCTATAATCATACGTACATATCAGTGTGATCAATCAACATAACAGATTTGCACCTTCTTTCAAATTCACAAACTAATCAACAGCCCATTCTGATATTGTGTAAAGTGCAAGATAAAATACTACCCAGCACTATACAAAGCAAATATTTGCATTCTACTTTTGATTATTAATGATTATTAACACAAAATACATTTAGTTTAGGCTCGGTATGATGTCATAGAGTCAGTCATACAACACGGAAACAGGCCCTTTGGCCCAACTTGTCCTTGCCGACCAAAATGCCCCCATCTACTATCAATAGACAACAATACCCCATCCAATCAATAAATGGATAACGCTCCTGAACTACTATCTACCCCATTGGTGATCCTTGGACTATCTTTAATCGGACTTTACCTTGCTTTAAACATTATTCCCTTAATCTGTACATTGTGGATGGCTCGATTGTACTGATGTATAGTCTTTCCGCTGACTGACTAGCACACAACAAAAACCTTTTCACTGTACCTTGGAATATGTGACAATAAACTAAACCAAACCATCTATACTAGACCCATCGAGTCCAAATAACAGACAAATTACAGAGTATGAAGAAGGGTCTCAACTTGAAATATCACCTTTCCACATCCTCCAGAGACGCTGCCTGATCTGTTAAGTTACTCCAGCATGTTGTGTCTATCTTTGGTGTAAACCAGTATCTGCAGTTCTTTGTTTCTACATTATGTCTGCTACACTGCAATATCTCCTTAAGGCATGTCTCCTTTGAATAAGTTCTCCTCCTCTCTCCAACAGGAGTTCTGTAACACCCACTCTTTTTTCACTTTCATCTCTTCACCTTTGTTACTTTCAGTGTGAAGAAGGGTCCCGACCACAAATGTCCTTTTTTTTCCCCATAGACTGCCTGACCCGCTGAGTTACTCCAGCACTTTGTCTCTAGCCTTGGCCCCCTCTCCACTTTAACCCACTGTCTGCCTTGCCCCAATATGTCCCTTTACAGAGGGGCAATTCTTCCAGTTTTATTCAGATAGTAATTTACTTATAATACAAGCAGTCACATATTCAAAAAGTCATTTCACAACTTAATCCACTTTACCTGCTTCCAGGGCAATGGGAGGGGAAACAGCCCACCAGCCTAAAAAAGGGTCCCGACATTATATTATACAGTTGCAATTTACAGCACTTTTGCAGGTGGAATCTTGAAATTATGGTCTAATTTTCCAAACTTTTCTTCAATTCAAACAGTTCCACATGTTCTATGAGATTTGACACAGCTGTAAGCAATGATGATTAATTTGTTAGCAATCTAATCTAATTTAGTTTGCATGGAAATAAGCCTTTCTGGCCTTGCTGACTGTAGGAGTCATTCATGTTTAGGCTAGCTACTGTTGGCATATTATATTATTTTGTCTAGATAAATCTTGCAGTATTATTTTGGACACTTGGGGGCAGTCATTAGATGCACAGAGGGGCATATATATATATATATATATATATACACTAGACTAAGTGGGACCTGTTGGGTCCCAGCATCACACGGGAGGGCTGGATTCTTGGGCTGGTGGCTCAGTCACTCGAGCCTGGTGTGCTGGCAGCTCACTCACTCACAGCTGGTAGGCTGGCAGTTGACTTACGGCTATTCCTTGAAATTCCATTTCACGCAGGGTGCAAGGCCACCAAATTCAAGTGCAGTTTCATACCATTTCAAGCATGGTGCAAGGCCACTAAAGACAGCGAGTTGTGACCTCTCTCTCCTCCACCTTGCAGAGACTGAGCCACGCCCACACTTGTGGGTTTTATAGTCCTCCCCCCCCTCCCACCAGAAGGGGCGTGGCCTTCATGGCGTGATTGACAGGAGAGAGAATCTTTAAAAAATTTAAGCAGTAATAACTTTTATTTTTCATCGATGGGAAAGATCCTCAGCACCTGATGAGCGGTGGAGGACTCCGACTAAGATGACCAAAAATCACAGCCATACGTGGTAGCATTTTTTCTAAAATCAATATAAAGCACAAACAAGAAGTGGTCAAGATTAGACTTTTTATTATATAGAAGGCAAGGCAACTTTAATTAGGCAAGGCAACTTTAATTGGGCCAGGCAACTTTAATTAGGCAAGGCAACTTTAATTATGCAACACAGCTTTAGCATTTCCAAACCAAAGGCAACACAGCTTTCGCATTTTCAAACTATATTTTCAAACCAAATTAAGGGCACTGACAGGTCAGTAAAACCACTCACAGTTTATGAGACATGTGTTCAATGTTATTCATAGCTCAGACTGAGAGACATGACCCTCTCGCTCCCCCCATCTTGCAGAGACTAACTGAGACACTCAACACTTCTGGGTTTTATAGTCCCTCCGGAAGGGGCGTGGCCTTCAGGAGAGAGAATCTCAAGATTTTTTAAACACTAATAACGCTTTTATTTTTAATCGATGGGAAAAATCCACTTGTCCTGCGCAGCGGAGGGGGACTCTGAGTAAGATGGCCAAAAATCACAGCCGTATGTGGCAGTGTTTTTTCTAAAATCAATATACAGAACAACAGGAAGTGGTCAAGATCAGAATTTTAGTAATATATATAGATAGATATATAATAATGTGTGTGTATATATAAATATAAACAGCTAGCTGCAACTTGTACGCAGAATAAGGAAAACCTGGGACGTTCATCTCTTTGTTTGTACAACTACTTCTTTAAATTAAACTGGAAATTCTGTTCGATTTGGTCAGCGTAAGATCACTCCTGCTTACCTGTGTAGTAATGGCAACGGAAAGTTGGACACTGGAAGAGTCAGAAATTTTCTATTACACCGACCACCGATCACCCATTCAACAAGTTCTATGTTATCCCACTTTCTCATCCACTCACTACACACTAGGGGCAATTTTACAAAATTCAGTACCGTTTAGTTTATTATTGTCACGTATACCGAGGTACAGTGAAAAGCTTTTTGTTCTGTGCTATCCAACCTGTGAAAAGACTATACATGATTACAATCAAGCCATCTATAGCATAAAGTTAAAGGATAAAAGGAATAATGTTTAGTGCAAGATAAAATCCAATTAAAAATAATACGAAGGTCTCCAATGAGGTAGGTGGGAGATCGGGACCATTCTCTAGTTAGTGAAAGGATGGTTCAGTTGCCTGATAACAGTTGGGAATAAACTGTCCCTGAATCTGGAGGTGTGCATTTTCAAATTTCTGGACCTCTTGCCTGATGGGAGAGGGGAGAAGAGGGATTGATCAGGGTGAGACTGGTCCTTGATTTTGCTGGTGGCCTTGCTGAGGCAACGTGAAGTGCAGAGGCCAATTCACCTACAAACCTGCACGTCTTTGGGATGTGGGAAGAAACCAGAGCACCCGGAGGAAACCCAGGTGGTCACAGGGAGAACATGCAAAGGATTGAACCTGGATCTCTGGCGCTGTGAGGCAGCAGCTCTGATTTTTGCAAACGTCAGTAACAGTGGAAGAACACAACTGACTGGAATCAAAAATAAAAACTGAAAGAAAATCACTCTACTCATTGTCACTAGCAATCTATTCTATATTTTCTTAAATTGAGATGTCCATTCTGTCTGTATTCACTTTACTTGGGAAATACTTATTGTGTATTTTTTAAATGAAGAATATAGTGTTGAAATCTTGAATTATTTCATTACGCTTGTCACAGGACAACATAGCCATCTTCTGGTGACAAATAGGATCACCGGTCATCCAACATTCTAGTGTATACAGGTTGAGTGTTTGACTGACTTTTAATGCAGTCTAGTGTGAGTTTATATATGTTCTGCGGCAACGCGACCAAACCGGAAGCGGGGGCCGCGCGGAGGTCTAATGATCCCCGTACAGGGCCTGACCCACCAGCATGCGACTGCATGCGGCAAGCGCGACCAAACCGAAAGCGGGGGCCGCGCGGTGGTATAGTGATCCCCGTACAGGGCCTGACCCACCAGCATGCGACTGCATGCGGCAAGCGCGACCAAACCGAAAGCGGGGCCGCGCGGAGGTCGAGTGATCCCGTACAAGTTGACGTGAAGTTCGAGCGAAGTCCGCGAGAAGTTCACGTGTGACGTACGGCATCAAGACGCTGCGTACGGCGTCGAGACGCTGCCCACGCCCGTCGAGGCACTGCGTACAGCCTCAATGTGGCTGCGGGCCGGAAGGCCGTTGCCGCGCAGAATTTTTGGACAGTGTCAGTTGTTCGGAGCTCCGTGCGGTGTCGGGACCAGCTCCGCACAACTCCATACGGCTCCGGCGATCGAAGTGGGACCGGCCCCGCGAGGCCGTGCAGCTCAAGCGACCACGTTAGGTCGCGCTTGCCGCATGCTCGGGGGACAGGCACATAACTCAGCGGGTCAGGCAGCGTCAATGGAGAACAGGGAAAGGTGTTGTTTCGGGTCAGGGCCTTCTTCATTCACACCTCCAGTGTGCTGTAAACCAGCATCTGTAGTTCTTTGTATCTACACTATTATTTGACTCTAGTTTGTAGTAAATTTGAAGATTCTTGAGGAGGTTAATGGGAATGTGAAGAGAATAAAATGTATTATCTATGGATGTGGATCCAAAGATCATGTTTCCATGCTTTAGCATTCCATGACCGATTGACAACAAAGACAGCATAATATTGTTTTTTTAGCAACTGGAAATATTTTTGTGATATAGAAAATGATGGTACCTGTAGTTGTTTTATATACCAGTCATTTTTGAGTTTGTTTGAATTTAGTTTATTGTCACGAGTACCGAGGTAGAGTGAAAAACATTTGTTGCGTACTAACCAGTCAATGAAAAGACAATACATGATTACATTCGAGAAATCCACAGCATACAGGTACATGATAAAAGGGAATAATACCAATAACATTTAGTGCAAGTTAAATTCCAGTAACGTCTGATCAAAGATCGTCCGAGGGTCTCCAAAAAGATAGTCGCTCAGGACTGCTCTCTGTTGGTAAGATGGTTCCATTGCCTGATAACAGCTGGGAAGAAACTGTCCCTGAATCTGGAGGTATGTGTTTTCACACTTCTGTATCTCTTGCCCGATGGAAGAGGGAGTGACCAGGGTGAGACTGGTCCTTGACTATGCTGGTGGCCTGTGCCGAGTCAGTGTGAAGTGTAACTGGACGGGAGGTTAGATTGTGTGATGGTCTGGGCTGCGTTCACAATTATCTGCGATTTCTTGCGGTCTTGGATGGAGCTGTTCCCAAACCATGCTCTGATGCTTCCCGATAAAATGCCTTCTAGGGCTCATCTGTAGAGATTTGTGAGGGTTGTTGGAGACATGCCGAATTTCCTAAGCCTTCTAAATTGACTGTGAGGAGAAATAAGATTTAACTGTGCAGATTAACATTTTAGAGGACTGACAACGAAACACCCCACTAAATGAAAAGGAAAACGTTGTTTCAATAGAAGCAACATTTATATATAGTTTGTCGAGGATATTATCAAAGCTGTCTATTCTTTCTGACAAACTGTTCAATAGTTCAAATTACTGCTCATTAAATAGTAATATTTTGCCCGCTGAATTTCTAGGCTGATGCACTAGAATAGCGATTAGACATAGATTTTACTTTGTAAAACTCCCGTGTTCATAAAGTGTACATAAATAATGGTGGAAGGAAAATCCAAATCACTATATTAATGTTAAATCGGAATAACACTGTGAACTGAAAGCTAACTGCAACACGTTAATTTAAGGTTCAGAAATATTTTTAATAATATTATTTTGATCTTTATACTCTTGCTATTCTATTTGTATCAGCGATCATTCGTTCTGTCATCTGTAATCTTTTAATAAGTAGCTTTTACATAAAGCACTTCCAATTGAAAGGAAATTTCTATTTCAAAATTTCCACCATGAATTTCCCTTTTGTTCTATTTTTATACTCTAGGTTCATCCGTGGGGTGCATAGAAACTTAGGAGACATATTTGGAATATGTGAATAGTAGAGTGTGGAATGACTAAGATCCGTGTCTTTAGAGTTTAGAGATGCAGCATGAAGAAAACCCATGCGGTCATAGGGAGAATGTACAAACTTCACACAGACAGCACCCATAGTCAGGATCGAACCCCAGTCTTTGATGTTTTGGGTCGGGGCACTTCTTTGGACTGATTGTGGTGGGGTGAGGAAGTTTGAAGAGAGGAATATATTTTTCAATGTTTGTATTTTTGTTGAGGATTATATTTGTGCATTATTACATGTATTTGTAATCATGTATTGTCTTTTTGCTGACTGGATTGCACGCAACAAAAGCTTTTCACTGTACCGGTAAATGTGACAATAAACTTAGCTCAAACTCAGGAGATGTACTGTTTCATCAAGATGACCAAATTAAAACAAACAAGTTGGAACATTTAATTGAAAGGGGAATGGGGAAAAGAGTTGAAAATGGTTGCATGCAGGAAGGCCTTTAATGGAATGTATGCGGGATAGTTTTCTAAACCAACATGTAGAGGAACCAACGAGAGAGCAGGCTATTCTAGATTGGGTATTGAGTAATGAGGAAGGGTTAGTTAGCAGTCTTGTTGTGCGTGGCCCCTTGGGCAAGAGTGACCATAATATGGTTGAGTTCTTCATTAGGATGGAGAGTGACATTGTTAATTCAGAAACAAGGGTCCTGAACTTAAGGAAAGGTAACTTTGAGGGTATGAGACGTGAATTGGCCAACATAGACTGGCAATTGATTCTTAAAGGGTTGACGGTGGAAAAGCAATTGAAGGCATTTAAAGACTGCATGGATGAACTACACCAATTGTTCATCCCAGTTTGGCAAAAGAATAAATCAGGGAAGGTAGTGCATCTGTGGATAACAAGGGAAATCAGGGATAGTATCAAAACAAAAGATGAAGCATACAAATTAGCCAGAAAAAGCAGCCTACCGGAGGACTGGGAGAAATTCAGTCCAGCAGAGGAGGACAAAGGGCTTAATTAGGAAAGGGCAAAATAGATTATGAAAGAAAACTGGCAGGGAACATAAAAACTGACTGTAAAAGTTTTTATAGATATGTGAAGAAAAAAGATTAGTTAAAAACAAATGTAGGTCCCTTGCAGTCAGAAACTGGTGAATTGATCATGGGGAACAAAGACATGGCAGACCAATTGAATAACTACTTTGGCTCTGTCTTCACTAAGGAAGACAAATAATCTGCCAGAAATAGCAGGGGACCGGGGGTCAAATGAGATGGAGGAACTGAGTGAAATCCAGGGTACACAAACATGCTGGAGATACTCAGTGGCTGCAGCAGCATCTATGGAGCGAAGGAAATAGGCGACGTTTAGGGCCGAAACCCTTCTTCAGACTGATGCCCGAGTGAAATCCAGTTAGCCGGGAAGTGGTGTTAGGTAAATTGAATGGATTAAAGGCCAATAAATCCCCAGGGCCAGATAGGCTGCATCCCAGAGTACTTAAGGAAGTAGCCCCAGAAATAGTGGATGCATTAGTGATAATATTTCAAAACTCTTTAGATTCTGGAATAGTTCCTGCGGATTGGAGGGTAGCTAATGTAACCCCACTTTTTAAAAAGGGAGGGAGAGAGAAAACGGGGAATTACAGACCAGTTAGTCCAACATCGGTAGTGGGGAAACTGCTAGAGTCAGTTATTAAAGATGGGATAGCAGCACATTTGGAAAGTGGTGAAATCATTGGACAAAGTCAGCATGGATTTATGAAAGGTAAATCATGTCTGACGAATGTTATAGAATTTTTCGAGGATGTAACTAGTAGAGTGGATAAGGGAGAACTAGTGGATGTGTTATATCTGGAATTTCAGAAGGCTTTGGACAAGGTCCCACATAAGAGATTAGTATACAAACTTAAAGCACACGGTATTGGGGGTTCGGTATTGATGTGGATAGAGAACTGGCTGGCAGACAGGAAGCAAAGAGTAGGAATAAACGGGTCCTTTTCACAATGGCAGGCAGTGACTAGTGGGGTACCGCAAGGCTCAGTGCTGGGACCCCAGCTATTTACAATATATATTAATGATTTGGACGAGGGAATTGAATGCAATATCTCCAAGTTTGTGGATGAAACGAAGCTGGGGGGGGCAGCGTTAGCTGTGAGGAGGATGCTGGGAGGCTGCAAGGTGACTTGGATAGGCTGGGTGAGTGGGCAAATGCATGGCAGATGCAGTATAATGTGGATAAATGTGAGGTTATCCACTTTGGTGGCAAAAACAGGAAAGTAGACTATTATCTGAATGGTGGCCGATTAGGAAAAGGGGAGATGCAACCAGACCTGGGTATCATGGTACACCAGTCATTGAAAGTAGGCATGCAGGTGCAGCAGGCAGTGAAGAAAGCGAATGGTATGTTAGCATTCATAGCAAAAGGATTTGAGTTTAGGAGCAGGGTGGTTCTACTGGAGTTGTATAGGGCCTTGGTGAAACCACACCTGGAGTATTGCGTACAGTTTTGGTCTCCTAATCTGAGGAAAGACATTCTTGCCATAGAGGGAGTACAGAGAAGGTTCACCAGACTGATTCCTGGGATGTCAGGACTTTCATATAAAGAAAGACTGGATAGACTCGACTTGTACTCGCTAGAATTTAGAAGATTGAGGGGGGATCTTATAGAAATTCTTAAGGGGTTGGACAGGCTAGATGCAGGAAGATTGTTCCCGATGTTGGGGAAGTCCAGAACAAGGGGTCACAGTTTAAGGATAAGGGGGAAATCTTTTAGGACCGAGATGAGAAAAACATTTTTCACACAGAGAGTGGTGAATCTCTGGAATTCTCCGCTACAGAAGGTAGTTGAGGCCAGTTCATTGGCTACATTTAAGAGGGAGTTAGATGTGGCCCTTGTGGCTAAAGAGATCAGGAGGTATGGAGAGAAGGCAGCCATGATCATATTGAATGGCGGTGCAGGCTCGAAGGGCCGAATGGCCTACTCCTGCACCTAATTTCTATGTTTTTATGTTTCTATGGCATGTGGAGTAACCGATTGTGATTTGTAACATGGAAAGATGGAGTCCAAACCAGGTGACTTGTGTGTGCTGGTCATAGAATTGGAACTGCAATCATGCATTACAATCGCTCCACTCGTTTAAATCGCTACACTAACAGCAGCATTTCTTATTTTAACAATGCTAATGTTTTTCCCTTTATCATGAATCTGTTGTACCTGTGGACAGCACAATTGTAATCATGCCTTTCCGCTGACTGGTTACCGTGCAACAAAAACTTTTCATTGCACATCAGTGCACATGACAATAAACTAACCAAAACATGAAATGTAACGTTATTGTAGGTTTGTGATCAATGAAAATTGTAGCAAGGCAAATGTGAGTCAAACACATAAATAAAATTGTTCAAGCTGAATTCTTGCTTACTGAAGACCAGGTTGTGAGAGCAGGATATATAGCCTGTTGCTGAGATGACAGCACACAATTTATCTGCAAGGCCATATTAATGAGAGTGGAAAACAAAGGGAAGTTCTGGAGGCAAACGATTTTGGCCAAGAGAGATTGATCTTGGATAGACATAAAATGCTGGAGTAACACAGTGGGCCAATCAGCATATCTGGAGAGAGGACCCTTCTTCAGACTGAGAATTAGCGAAGAGGGAGTCCAGAGAAATCGAAGTGTATGGTGTGAAAACGACAGGTCAAAGCCAATGACGATAAAGAAATGTAGAATGGTTAATTGTTAGCTGAGCGGAAGGTGACAATGTGACCTTAAATAAACAGACGCCCGGCTACAGAAACAGAAGGGTCAGGAAGGGCTGAGGTATACAATCATCAGGAATCAAACATCAGCATCCATCGACTTACTGTTCAAGAAAACCATGTGTAAGCAGGTTAGCTTTGAACTTAAAAGTTATCAGATAATCAGTTATCAGAGTTTCACCCTGGTCACCCTCTTTTTTCCTCTCCCCCGTTCCTCTCCCCCGTCAGGCAAGAGGTACAGAAGTGTAAAAACGCACACGTCCAGATTCAGGGACAGTTTCTTCCCAGTTGTTATCAGACAACAAACCACACCATCAACAACTAGAGAGCAGTCCTGACCTCCCACCCTCAGATTATCTTTAATCAGACTTTACTGGACTTTATCTTGCACTGAATGTTATTCCCTTTATCCTGTATCTGTACACGGCTCAAATGTAATAATGCACTAGTCATACCACTGACTGGATGGCATGCAACCATAAAAGCTTTTCACTGTACCTCAGAACACGTGAAATAAACTAATAGAACTAAACTATATTTAAAGATATGCCAGGAACACATCACCCTGAGAACCAATGGTTTCAGAGGTACACACACGAGACGCTGGAACAAACACTTGAGCAAACACACAGTGTTGGAGTAACTCAACAGTCAGACAGCATCCCTGGAGAACATGGATAGGCAATGTTTCGGGTCGGGACCCTTCTTCAGACAGATTCTGGTGGGTCAGTGTGGGGGGAGGGGGGAGAAACCTTTAGAAAGGAGATGAGGAGGACTTTCTTTAGTCAAAGGGTGGTGAATCTGTGGAATTATTTTGCATATACGGCTGTGGAGGCCAAGTCATTAGGTATTTTTAAGGTGGAGACTGGCATGTACTTGAGATGTCAAGGGTTATGGGGGAAAAGGCAGGAGAGTAGCATTGGGAGGGAAAGATAGATCAGCCATGATTGAATGGCGGAATAGACTAAATGTGCCAAATGGCCTATTTCTGCTCCTATGACATGAACTTATGAAAGCTGGAAGAGAGATGTACAGGTTCAATAAGATAACAAAATTATGGACCAAACAAGATGGAACAATTGAAGGGGGAGTGTGAAACGAGGTGAAAATGGGGAAAGCATGTCAGGCTGCATCTGGAGAAGGAATGGACAAGCGACGTTTCAGGTCCTGGCTCTTCACGTTTTAAGATGCCTTGCTAATTTGTCCTGATTTATCTAGAGTTGCCCTCAGTATTTCCAGGAGGTAAAAACACTTACTTATAGCTATAAGTGTCATACAGCATGGAAACAAGCCCCTCGGCCCAATTCGTCCATGCCAACCAAGATGCTCCATCTAAGCTGGCCCCATTTGCTGCCATTTGGCCCATATTTCTCTAAACCTTTCCTATACATGAACCTGTCTAAATGTCTTTAAAATACTGTTACAGTACCTGCCTCAACTACCTCCTCCGGCAACTCGTTCCATATATCCACCACGCTCTGAGTGAAAAGGTTTCCCCTCAGGTTCCTATTAAATCTTGCCCCCCTCACCTTGAACAATGTTATGTATGGTGATTCTCAAAATTGTGTCTTTAAAAACTGAAGCTTCCAAGCCAATCAACTTAACCCAGTATCAGGATATGATGTCATCAAATTAAACTAATCTAGAACGCGGAACACCACAGCACAGGAATAGCGGCTTTGGCCCACAAGGTTCATGTCAAACATGATGCCAAGATGAACCATTCTCCTCTGCCAGCACATGATTCATATCCTCCTACTTCCTGCATACCCATGTGCCTATCTAAAAGCCTTTTAGATAGGCACATGGCCACTATATCTTCCCCAACAACCACCCCCAGCAGCACGTACCAGAATTTCACCACTCTCTGTATAAAATAAACTTGCCCTGCACATCCCCTTTCAATTTTGTCCCACTCACCTTAAAGCTGTGCGCTCTAGTCTTTAACATTTCCACCAAGGGAAAAAGGTTCTGAGCATCCCTCCAAGTCTAACTTGTGTTCACATGTCTTGGTTTAAGAAGAGTTCGGAAGAAGGTGGCCGATGAAGGGCTCCTGTTCCTTTTTTCCACGAGATGCAGCCTAACCCCGCTGAGTTGCTTCAGCACTGTATGTCTACCCTTGGTTTAAGATTTAGGTTGTTTATTATTGTCACGTGTACAGAATTTCAGGCATTGTTAAGATAGACAATAATAAACTAAACAGTGAAAAGCTTTGTTTTGCATGGTATCCAATCAGATCAGATAAATAATAGTCAAAACTCAAGGACAATAGGTAGAGCAAAGGGGAAGATACAGAGTGCAGAATGTAGTTCTCAGCATTGTAATGCACTCGTTCCACAGACCAAATTCAATATCTGCAGTAGGGTGGAGAGAAATTGGACAGTACCCTGCCAGTTGCAGCTCACACTTCATAACACACACTTACCTCCACAATATTCCCGTCACCATCTTTTCCCGCCACTGGGTGGCACAGTGGGGTAGCTGGTGGAGCTGCTGCCTCACGGCGCTGGACCTGGGTTCGATCCTGACCTCAGGTGCTGCCTGTGTGTGCGGAGTTTGCGCGTTCTCCCTGTGATGGCGTGACTTTCCTCCGGCTTCCTCCCACGTCGCAGAGCCGTAAGGGTTTGTAGGTTAACTGGCGTAAGCTTTTGTAGGTTAATTACCCCTACCGTGTAAGGAGTGAAGAAGAACGTGGGATAACAAAGAATTAATGTGGATAAGACACAAAGTGCTGGAGTAATTCAACGGGTCAGGTAGCATCTCAGGAGAAAACGGATGGGTGACGTTTCAGGTCGACACCCTTCTTCAGGCTGTATCTACATTTGGAATAAACCAGCATCTGCAATTGCTTTCTACACATAGAATTAATGTGAACAGGTGAGTGATGATCGATGAGCACTCAGTGGCCAAAGCGCCTGTTTCTGTGCTGTATCTCTAAACTAAACACTACCAACTGCTTTGCCACTCCTGGTTAAAACTCCTGGTGTACAATTTGAAGAGACCTAACTTGGCCTAGTAAGCTCTTTTGATCTCATTTAAGGAACATGTTTGTCTTCAAGACAGTGCAGAAAATATTAACGAGATACATTACTGAGATGATGCACGTTGTCCTGAGAAAAGATTGAGCAGAGGATTCTGTTAGATTCATCACAAATTGCGGTGCTGGCTCGAAGGGCCGAATGGCCTCCCCCTGCACCTATTTTCTATGTTAATAATAAATTATCGCATTAAAACAGCTAATATTCTGAGAGTGTTTATAATTGTGGTGATGCTTCTTCGGGCAGGTAGGTGTTGAATTATGTTTCAGCTCTCAGGCTGAAGTGAAGGAAGGAAAGGGATTATTTTCCCCAAGGATAAGGGGCGGCACAGCGGGTAGAGTTGCTACCGTTCAGTGCCAGACACCCGGATTCGATCCTGACTACGGGTGCTGTCAGTACGTTGTTTGTACATTCTCCCTGTGATTACATGGGTTTTCTCCAGGTACTCCGGTTTCCTCCCACACGCCAAAGACGTACAGGTTTGTAGGTTAATTGGCTTCGGTAAAATTACAATCCCTAGGTTGTAGGATAGTGCCAGTGTACGGGGTGATCAACGGTCGGCATGGACTCGGTGGGCCGAAGGGACTGTGTGCGCTGTATCTCTAAAGTCTAAACACTATTCACCACCTCAGCAACGATGAACTTCTATGGACTGTATCTTTAGTTGCACTACATACTTGAATCCTGGTTACCTAGTATTACGGTCCTTCATTTATTTTATTTGGGCATTATTGTATTAACGGGCGAGCTAAGCTAGCGAGAAGGGTACCGACCCAAAATGTCACTTATCCATGTTCTCCAGAGATACTGTTTGACCTGCTAAGTTACACCAGCACTTTGTGTCCTTCTTTGCATGGAAGAATGTATTTGTTCTATAACCAGTACACATGACAATTAAACTGTCTGGTCTCTTGACTTACCTGGATATTTCTTCATGAAAATGCAGGTACAGGCCTAAGTTGACTTTAAAAAAAAAAAAAGATTTTACAAAAGAGATTCTCCTCGATGACTTTAAATGCACTGAAATACATCTGCGCAACCAAAGAGGGGCAGCAGTGAGAGTGGCCTATTGAACACTGACATACTGAGTGGAGCCATTAAAATTAGAACGTCTTCATTTCTAGATCACCACATTTAATTCTCAAGAGAAAATATAGCCTCAGACAGTTGGATTGTAATAGATCAGAGGTAAAAGTACAGTTTTGCAAGTGTCAATTCTCTTTCTTTTTCCTGAACCATTACAGCTCTTATAAACAGTACTAGAAAGCAAATAATCTTACTTTCTACAATAAATACATGAACATCCTGTGTAGCACAGTGGACACGCAGCTAATTTTAGGTCCCTAGATATGTCAACGTCATTGATATAATAGCCCGAATACATTAAAAACCAAAATCAAAAATGCAATAAAAAGTGTTTTAAAGTTGTACTACACAGTATACACAGGTCACAAGTCCACTGCATTTAACAGAACAAATACTTTCAAACGTCAAATGGTATTGTTTCTCAAATAAATTACAGTGTGTGCGTACAAAACCCATTACCATCACAGAGAAGCAAAAGATTCATATTTGCAGCCTTGAATAATTTAGTGTATAACAATATAATACAATTATGTACATGTTTTCTCTTCCCCTCGACGTCGACACAAAGGCATTATAAACACTATCAACAGGATCTGTATTCGTAAGTTTAAAGCATGATTTATGTTTAAATGAAGTAAACGTGACAAGAACAAGTCAAAGAAAGGTCATATAAGAATTGGCGGTGCCAGAGGCTCTGTGTCGATCTGCTTAAAAGTATGAAAAAATAAAGAAAGTGTATTTAGTTTTTACAAATGAGCAGAAATTAAGGTCTTTGATGCCTGATGTCACATCGTACAATCTCCTTTTGCAACTTTGGTTATGTTTTTATCTCAGTCACATGTAGTTTGAGGTGAGGAACCCATGCTCCCCGCGTACTCTGCTCAAATGGATCATGGCTCGGTCGTATGCAATTTGAACAGATTTTCGGATGCTTGATTTACGTCCTTCCATCATTTTCAATTTGTCCACTGTGTCGTCAATGCCAAGAGGAAGTAACTTTGATCGAGGAAGCCACTGCCTGTTAATAGATACAACGGGAGATTAGAAAGGTTCCAAATCAAATTGGACAGGAATAAATGAAAAGGACACAAAGTGCTGGAGAAACTCAGCGGGTCAGGAAGTATCGCTGGAGGTCGGCAATGGGAACAGATCTGCCAGCTCCAGCCGGGCCAGAGTTACACTGCATCGGCCGCAAGAGGCTAATTCGACCCGTAAATCGGCACAAAAGTCCCGATGAGGTAGAATCCGGACGCCACACCCAGCCTAGGCATCACATGTGGGGGGGGGGGGGGGGGGGGGGGGGGGGGGGGGGGGGGGGGGGGATTTAACGGGGGACTTAAGCGCGCTCTCATAATTTTGTCCAGATTATATGAGGTGCCAGACCACCAAGTGCCCAAAAATCAGTAGTAGACCTGTAATTGACCAAATTTATTTTTGATTCTCTGCCTCAGAGACTTGGTTCTCTGGATACTTTCAAGAGAGAGCTAGATAGGGCTCTTAAAAATAGCGGTGTCAGGGGAGATGGGGAGAAGGCAGGAACGGGGTACTGATTGTGGATGATCAGCCATGATCACATTGAATGGCAGTGCTGGCTCAAAGGGCCGAATGGCCTACTCCTCCGCCTATTGTCTATTGATCTTCCACGTTCATCATTAGCTGGGGAATGACATGTGGAAGCTGGTTAATGCAAGGGTATAGAACGGTATAGAACGGAGTTGAGGACACTTCATTACAGAGCAAGACACCAGATACAACTATTTTATATCATATTAAATCAGGACCTTAGGAGAATTTTTAGAAGGTTGTCAAAGCTGCAACCTTTGACATCTTATACAAGAGTCTGCAGATGCTGAAACCTTGAGCAAAAAACAAAGTGATGGTGGAACTCAGCATCTATGAACTGAAATGGATAAGATGGCGTTTTGTGTCAGTACCCTTCTTCAGACCCGAAAAGTCACCTTTCCATATTCTTCAAGATTCTGTCTGACCTGCTGACTTACTCAGGCATTCTGCTTCTTTTTATTTCATAAACCAGCAAAAATACAGTTAAAAATACTTACCATGTTCTTTTGTTGTCAAAAAATAAAACTAGATATAATTTTTCTCCAGCTTCAGCGTGCATTTGTTCTCCTAGTTTGATGACATCCAGTGGAGGTACAGGTATGGGGACACCGTTGTGATATAAACCATCTCGAGGCATATTCGAATCTATGATCTACGAAGTAAAAAATTACAGAATATAAGGAAACAATATTTTGTATTTGTACAATGCCAGACATGAGCTCTGGGTCAATCTCTTCATATCCAATCAATACTTCAGAGGGCGACACAGTGCACAGCTGGAAGAGCTGCTGCCTCACAGCATCAGAGACCCGAGTTCAATCCTGACTACCTATGCTGTGTGGAGTGTGCACGTTCTCCCTGTGACCGCGTGGGTTTCCTCAGGGTGCTTCGGTTTCCTCCCACTTTCCAAAGATGTGCGGGTTTGTAGGTTAATTGGCCTCTGTAAATTACAGCTAGTGTGAAGGGAGTGGATGAGAAAGTGTGATATCATAGAACCAGTGTTAATGGGTAATCTGTGGTCAGCATGGACTCGGTGGGCTGAAGGACCTGTTTCTGTGCCGTATCATTATATGAATGTAGTATATACATGGCGTAGTCCGACAAATTAAATCAATCGCCAATTCATATTCTTTTCACAATGCTGGCAAATAGATATCTTTTAGTCTTTGAAACTACTGTTTTAGTGGAGATACAGCATGGAAACGGGCCTTTCAGCCCACTGAGTCAACGGCAACCATTGATCACCCGTTCACACTGGTTCTGTGTTAACCCACATTTGCATCCACTTCCCACACAGTCAGGATAATTTAGAGGCCAATTAACCTAGGAAAAACCCACATATCTATGGAAATGGGAGGAGACGGAGCACCCGGAGGAAACCCACATGGTAACAGTAAAAACATGCAAACTCCACACAGACAGCAGTTGAGGATAGGGTAGAACTCTGGTCTTTGGCATGGTGAGGCATCATTGCTACCTGCTGCACCACTGTGCTGCCTTGTCAATCTTTTTTTATACCCACTGGAGAGCGCACAATGCACAAGTCCAAAGTCACATCTGAAATACATCACTTTCAACAGTCAATACTACGGAAATGTACTCTCTCACCTTAAACCTGTGCCCAGAGGTTCTTCATTCCCCTACAGTGGATAATGTGAATTAACCCCCTATGTAGCCCCCTCATGATCTTATATACATGTGTAAGATCACCCCTTATCCTGCTATGCTCCCAGGAATAAAGTCCGGTCCTGCCCAACCTCCCCCTATAACTGGAACACTCAATTCCTGGCAACATCCTCGTGAATTGTCTCGGCACTCTTTCCAACTTAACAACATCTTTCCTATAGCAGGATGACCAAAACTGAACACAATACTCCAAATGTGGCCTCAACTATATCTTGTACGACTGTAACATAACATCCCAACTGTTATACTCAACTTCTATATTCATTCTGGGCTTCTTATTTTTGACTGCCGCACATTAGTAGCAATATAGCTTCATGTGGGGTAATATATTTTAATGAAAAGACAGATTTTGACTTACCAGTGCTGGATAAGAAGGGTACCCTCTGCATTTGGCCCAAACTAGTTCCAGAGGTTCTAAGATAGCATCATTTTCAAAAGGTATCCAGACTCCCCTCCCTATAAATATGTAAGAACAAAAACAACAGTAGTATATATTATCTTACAATTTCACATATTGTAGATTGAAATAACACGTCATAACAATAAAAAGCTCCTCAGATAAATTTTGATATACCTCCCCCTTCAATAAAAAAAAAATACATTGGCATTAATTTCATTTATTTCCACTGTTCTTATGTAATATAACATCCCTATTTTAAATAAAACGGCATCTATTTCTACTGTATTTTAAATCTATCAAAAATAAGACACTGGAGCAAATAATGCCGGAGTAACTCAGCAAATCAAGCAACATCTCTGGAGAAGATGGATAGGTGACGTTTCGGGTTTGGACGTCCGAAGAAGGTTCTCAACCTGAGACGTCACCTATCCATGTACACCAGAGATGTTGTCTGACCCGCTGAGTGATTACTGCGCTTCGAATCATTTTTTCTACCAAAAATACGTTCCGTTGACAAAATAATCAGGACGAGAAAGATGTACAATTGGATATCCATTAAATAAATCATTTTGATGTTTTGGACCTTTTAACATTTTCTTCATAAAAGCTAAGTAAGGCGACCGTAAAACAGATATAAGTATCTCCAGCAGAAAATTAATTAATTCCATGCCGCAACGATCATTTTCATGAAAAACTATATTTTGCAAATTCCACAATCAGTGATGTGAATCACATTAAAACACTTCATAGCACATCATGAATGAAATATTTAAAAAAATTAAATAGGGCCTTTCTGTCTTTCCCACCTCACATTTTTCCTCATTGAGATGCCTTGCCAAGAATTCTAACAAGAAGAGCTGAACGTTGGTAGAATTATAAAAGCAAGCATCACTTATTCTTCTGGCATGCTTTGCAATGCCTCATTAGCAACAGTAATTTCACAGCCACCTATTTCTTACAACTTTATTCTTACAGTCAATTAATTTGTAGCTTAAAGTGCTTATTGCTATGCACTATACCTGATGTGCTGTAATCTCCACAGGATACATCCCCATTGCCATTATCAAGACAATGGGCTCGTGCAAGAGCTGGCTTCCCTCGGCTACGTTTGGGTGGAGACAAGCCACTAAAAGAGGAAAAGCAACATTGATCAATTATGAAGGTAATGGACACAAGCCTACCATGAAGACACAAAGTGCTGGAGTAACACAGAGGCGCAGGCGGCACCTCCGGAGAACATGAATATGTGACAGTTCATGTCAGGACCCTGCTTCGGACCCAAAGGGTTCCCCCACCTGAAATGTCACCCACCCATGTTCTCCAGAGATGCTGCTGACCTGCTGAGATCCTCCAGCACTTTGTATTCTTTTGCATCTCCATTTCCTTGTTCCCGCCTTGAGGACCAATATCAAAGGAACTCATCAACAAATATGACGTAGCATACAATAGTTGTCAACTAGGAGAGGTACATTCAACGATAAAATGAAAGTTCATTTTGCTATGCAATGTGGAATACATCAGTTTCACCTCCTGTGGTTCTAAATAATAACTTACACACTGGGGACAGAAAACATTTTCCTTGCTAATTCCTGTGTAATGTAAGTACATCTTTTGAGTGTTGGGACAACTATGATAACCCAGAGTACTGTACATCAGTCGGAGGAAGGGTCCCAACCTGAAACTTCACCTATTCATGTTCTCCGGAGATGTTGTCAAACCTACTGAGTTATTCCAGCACTTTGTGTCTCTTTTTACTCTCCATATAATATTTTGCGTTTGGATACTAGCTCAAAACTTGCAAATTAATATCAATAAACTAAAATATTTTTGACAAGGTCTATACACAGATAATTTTGTAGTATTTCAGTTTAAGGAACTTTGTGTTTAAGAAAGCACAAATCAACCCGCTGGTTCATTAATAGCATACAAATATGCTCTAGTACATTGCTTATGTATTAACCTATTGTTTCATGACATTGGATCAGTGGGAGAATTAATATTCTTATTTTTTCTCTATTGTATAAGGAGAAGGTTGCTTTGCCTTATATGCAAGAGAAAATAAAACAAAAGCTAAAATAAGAGATGAGGTTTAAGTAAATTGACAAAAGACATCTTAATATGGGTTCATTAAATTTACTGCATTGTAGAAACCTGATCTAAATGTTGGTTTAAAATACTTCTGTAATATATAATTTGCTTAAGAAAGGGGTGATGCAAATTTGATTGTTTCAAATGCAAGTGTATTAATAGAGGGTTTATTTAAATTATGCAGTAATGGATATTATATTTTATTAAAATTGGAATCCACTAAGCCACTCAGTTTTAGATGATTTTCAGCGTGAAAACAGGCCCTTCGGCCCAACGAGTCCGTGTGCAGAGCATTCTCCTGTACACTAGAGCCAATTTACATTCTTTACCAATGTCAATTAACCTACAAACCTGTATGTCTTTGGAATGTGGGAGGAAACCAGAGAACCCGGAGAAAACCCACGCGTTAATGGGAGAAAGTACAAACTCCATACAGACAGCATCTGTAGTCAGGATCGAACCCGGTTCTCTGGCGCTGTAAGGCAGCAACTCTACCGTTGCATCACCGCTTATGCAAAACATTTTTGTTTAAATGTCTATGGTTTTCTTCCATTTTTAAAGCACTGAATGCACTTTTTAAATTACCGGTGCTTTCCAAAACAACCTTCTATTCAATCAAGTTTAAAAAGTTGAAAGTTAATAAAATATTTTCAGTACGCAGATCAAAACGAACACAACTGCTGTGAAGTGTTTACTGCAGAATATCTGACTGCCTACTGTTGAAACAACTTCAGTATCAGAATACAATGCCATATCTGTTTTTTTATCAAAAAGAGTTTCTGATTTTGTCATTATGGGGCGTCAGATTCTCAGTGTTACTCAGCTGGGAATAGGGAAATATAATAAATGAAGCAAATTTATATTTGTGGGCCACTCTATCCAAAAGCCAGGTGCAGAATAGGTTGGTGAGAATTGCCTTCTGTGTCAGAAGCATATACACACGTGCTATATTATTTTAATATATATTATTAACTTTAGAGATCGACTCCCTGAGTCCGCACCGATCACCCCGCACACTAGCACTATCCGAAACACTGGGAACAATTTACAGAAGACAATTAACTTACAAACCAACACTTCTTTGAAGTGTGGGAGGAAACTGGAGCATCTGGAGAAAACCACGTGGTCACAGGGAGAGCATACAGACAGCACCCGTAGTTAGGATCAAACCCAGGTCTCTTGCCCTGTAAGGCAGCAACTCTACCCTGTGCCACTGTGCAGCGAGTTGTCTTTAATACTCTTTTAGTCAGTAATATTGTGGTTGGGATGACAAAAGATTTTTCAAACATGCTACAACTAGTTTTGGCAACACAAGATGTAGCACAGTTTATAGACACAAAAAGCTGGAGTAACTCAGCGGGACAGGCAACATCTCTGGAGAGAAGGAATGGGAGGCGTTTCGGGTCGAAACCCTTCTTCAAACTCAACACATCACCCATTCCTTCTCTCCAGAGATGCTGCCTGTCTCACTGAGTTGCTCCAGCTTTTTGTGTCTATCTTCAGTTTAAACCAGCATCTGCAGTTCCTTCTTACACATGAAGCACAGTTTATCTTCAACATTAGTCTCTCTCCAATAAAACCACGATTTAGGTGCCTGTTCAATGCCCTAATATGTTTTCCAGCAAAAAATGTACAAGAGTAGCATTTTCATTTCTTGCATCAGCAATCCTTACAATATCTGAAAGCCAATTTAAATTTGACAATTATATCATGTTGGGGGGGTGGGGAACAAATGCTTTAAAGAGAGATTTCAATTTGTGATATGGAAAGAACACCTTCCAGCTCATTGATCTACAACTTAAATAGTTTGTAGACTATACAGTTCATTACATGCACAAGGCAGGATAATTCTACAGAACTTTAAAATAAGTACCTGCTACTATCGAAAGCCCCATTACTTCCAAGACTGGAACCACATTCTGAATCCGAGTAGCTCTCTGCGTTTGACAATTGAGCGTGTTTTCCGAAACCATTAGAAAGCCCTGCGCACAAAACAAAGTTTCAACCAAACAGTCCCCTTGTGCAAAACATTTATTTTGAAACATTTTGAAGAGTTGAGTATAGGAGCAAAGAGGTCCTCTGCAGGTGTACAGGGCCCTAGTGAGACCACACCTGAAGTATTGTATGCAGTTTTGGTCTCCCAATTTGAGGAAAGACATTCTTGCTATTGAGGGAGTGCAGCGTAAGTTCACCAGGTTAATTCCTGGATGGCGAGACTGTCATATGCTGAGAGAATGGAGTGGCTGGGCTTGTATACTCTGGAATTTAGAAGGATGAGAGGGAATCTTATTGAAACATATAAGATTATTAAGGGTTTGGACACGCTAGAGACAGGAAACATGTTCCCAATGTTGGGGGAGTCCAGAACCAGGGGCCACAGTTTAAGAATAAGGGGCAAGTCATTTAGAACGGAGATGAAGGAAAACTTTTTCACACAGAGAGTTGTGAGTCTGTGGAATTCTCTGCCTCAGAGAAATCTCTGGATACTTTCAAGAGAGAGCGACAGAGCTCTTAAAGATAGCGGAGTCACGGGATATGGGGAGAAGGCAGTAACAGGGTACTGATTGTAGATGATCAGCCATGATCACATTGAATGGTAGTGCTGGCTCGTAGGGCCGAATGGCCTACTCCTGCACCTATTGTCTGTTGTCTAAATAAGAACTCTTCACATTGACTTCTCCCTGTTAAAGAGCAGCTTTTCACTGACCACAGGGCAACATCGATCGTGGCTGCAAAGAAATCAGCCAGTCACCGTCTAGAGAAGGTTTAGCTGTGGGCCTGTGCACGCTGGAGCTTAGAACGATGAGGGTGTATCTCATTAAAA
Organism: Leucoraja erinaceus; assembly: GCF_028641065.1. Taxonomy (NCBI): domain Eukaryota; kingdom Metazoa; phylum Chordata; class Chondrichthyes; order Rajiformes; family Rajidae; genus Leucoraja; species Leucoraja erinaceus. Next base: position 16,387,598 of record NC_073400.1, on the reverse strand, counting down.
CCTACCGCATAATGAAAGGCCTAGATAGCATGGATGTGGAGAGGGTGTTTCCAGGAGTGGGAGAGTCTAGGGTCAAAAGCCATAGCCTCAGAATAAAAGGGCATATCTTTAGAAAGGAGATGAGGAGGGATTTCTTTAGTCGTGAAAGTAATTTCTTTAGGGCGGTGAATCTGTGGACTTCATTGTCACAGAAGGCTGTGGAGGTCTAGTCAATGGTTTTGTTAACGGCAGAGATTGTCAAATTCTCGATTAGTACAGGTGTCAGGGGTTATGGGGAGAATGGGGTTAAGAGGGAAAGATAGATCAGCCATGATTGAATGGCAAAGTAGACTTGATGGGCCGAATGGCCTAATTATGGACAGTACAGCCAAGGAATGGGTCCTTCGGCCCACAATGTCTGTGCCAAAGACCTGATGCCAAGTACTGATCTCATCTGCCTGTTCATGATCCATATCTCTCTATTCCCTGCATTTCCAAGTACCTTTTTGAAAGCCTCTTAAACGCCAATATCGTATCGACCAGAATAAAAAGATATTCCTTTAAAATGGGGATGAGGAAGAATTTCTTTAGCCAGAGGGTGGTGAATCCGTGGAATTCATTGCCACAGGCAACTGTGGAGGCCAAGTCAATGGATATTTTTAACGCGACGAGTGATAGGTTCTTGAATAGTAAGGGCGTCAAAGGTTGCCGGGTAAAGGCGTGAGAATGGGTTTGAGAGAAAAAAATGGATCAGCTGTGAGTGAGTGGCAGAGCAGACCCGATGGGTCAAATGGCTAATTCTGCTCTTACATCTTGTGATCTGTTGACAAAGAACGTTGATCGTGTAAAAGACCATGAAGAGGGTTTACCTAGCTCTGCTGGAGTGCAGGGAGATTTCTCACTCTCACTGTCCGAACTGCAGCTCAAGCTTTGGGGTCGTTTTCTTGACTTGCGCAAACTCTGCAGTTTTGATAGTGTCCCCGGTGCAGTATTCAGTGCCAATTGTTCTGCTTGGTGCTGACTGTCTCCGTTCTCCAAGGGCTGGCCGCAGCCCTTCTGTAACTTTGCTCCGTTTTTGGCCTTCCGGAAGAGGACAGACGTGCGCCTGCCCACTTCGTTGACGGACTGCGCCGAAGAGTCTGAGGTAGGAAGAGCGAGACCGTTCACTCCGCTATCGCTCAGCAGCCGCTGCAGAGTGTGAGCACCAAGGGCTTCGTTTTGTAGTGTTTTTCTGCTCAGAACATCACTGTCGGATTTAATCCGTTTGTGCAGTCTGCTTTGTACCCTGCTCTCGCTCACGGGTTTGAGGGTAGGAGGGTCCGTGTGGGTTTCAGAGTCTGAGGGTAAAGGTGCCGGCCCTGTAGGCTCCAATGTTGGTGGGAGTGAAGATTTCGAATCCTCTGTAGGAAGAAGAATAAGAGTATAAACATGCAAACTGAAAAAAAACAGGATGGCCCAGTGGTGCAGCAGTGACTACGGGTGTTGTATGTACCTGGGAAAAACCCACACGGTCACCGGGAGTTTGTACATTCTCCCCGTGACCGGGTATGTTTCTCCAGGTGCTCTGGTTTCCTCCCACATTGCAAAGATGTACAGGTTTGTAGGTTAATTGGCTTTGATAAGTTGTAAAATTGTTCCTAGTGTGTAGTAAAGTGTTGTTTATGGGGTGTCTGTCGCTGGTCGGCGTGGATTCGGTGGGCCAAAGGGCCTGTGTCTCTAAAGTTTAAAGTCTAAAAACACTACATATTCTACTTGGGTAGTTTACAACCCAACAGTGTGAACATTGAATTCTCCAATTTTAGTTAACTCTTTACAACACATCCCTCCCCCCCCCTACTGTTCCCCCCCCTTTTCCGCCATGTCCCGTTTCTCGCCTTCAGCTTCCCCTTCACCCTGTCCCCTCCCACCTATATTCCTTCCTCTGGCTTCACATTTCACGCATCTTCTCTCATTCTTTCTGGGAAGTGGACAGGAGAATGAGGTTGAGAGGAAAAGATGAATCAACCATGTTTGAATGGTGGAATAGACTCGAGAGTCGAATGGCCTCATTCTACTCTTATGACATGCAAATACCTTTTGTCTTTGCATATCTGGCCTTTGTTCAACTATTTAATAAAAAATGTCCCTCACCTGTATTCACCTATCACTTGAAAGACCATGTCCCACCCCCACACCTCCATTCCAGCTGTGTTCCCCCAATCTACAATCAGTCTGAAGAATGGGAACCACCCGAATCGTCACCTACGCATGTCTTCCAGAGATGCTGCCTGATCTGCTGAGTCAATCCAGCACTTTCGTGTCTCTTTTTGTGAAATCAGCATCTGTAGTTGTTTGTGTCAACTTTCTCAAGTTTAGTCAATCTTTAAATATTTGCAGGTACACAAAAAAACTGGAGAAACTCAGCGTGTGCAGCAGCATATATGGAGCGAAGGAAATAGACAGGGTTTTCAGAAAAGAAGGGTTTTGGCCCGAAACGTTGCCTATTTCCTTCGCTCCATATATGCTGCTGCACACGCTGAGTTTCTCCAGTTTTTTTGTGTACCTTCGATTTTCCAGCATCTGCAGTTCCTTCTTAAATACTTTAAATATTTGCATTTGTTTATATTATCAGGGATATTTTCCAAATATTGTCAAAATAACCCTGATATCAGTAACAAGAATTAAAGAAAAATATATAATATTGGACCAAAAAATATATATCTAGTAATACTTAAAATTCAGAAATGTTCCTTTCGGACGTAGTATTTTCTATAATTTGTGCAGAAAAGACAACTATGCATATGCCAGGCTGCTGTTTACAGTCATTGCAAACTTCAAAATATAACCATGTCCCTCCTGTATCATAGAAATATGTTTAACTTGACACTTGAAATGCCAAACAGCCATGGTAGTTTGCTCATTATAGAAGGTAGAAATGAAAACCTTAGGTTTCCTTTTACTTGCAGGCTAACTACAATTTAAAATCCACAAAGCTCTTGCTTCTACCAATTTATTGTCTTCATGTTTCTTTCTTTCCTTATCTAACTCTTAAGATATTTCCTATCTTGATCTTGACATCAAATCAAATCATGTGTTACAGGAGCAGAATTAGGCCATTCGGCCCATCAAGTCTATTCCGTCATTCAATCACGGTTGATCCATCTTTCCCTCTCAACTCCATTCTCCTGCCTTCTCCCCATAACTCTTGACACCCTTACTAATCAAGAACCTGTCAATCTCCACTTTAAAAATGCCCGATTACTTAGGTTAAGTGTTAGTTATTTCTTACCCTTCACTATTACTAACATTAAAGAGCCGGTCTTTAATATATATTTATTAAAGTATTATTTTTAAGTGCATCTATTTATAATGATTAAGAACTATTTGTTGCTCCAACATGAATCAAAAGCACAGATCACATTGTCTCTATTCCAAAGCTGTTCAACAAGTAAACTTTAAGCACATATAGATCCAGAAATCTCGGTAAAGTGGTTGAATACCCTACTCATTTGCTTATGAAAAATGCATGGTGTATCTTCCCCTTTGCTCTACCTATTGTACTCGAGTTTGATTTGATTATATTTATGTATTGTATTATATGATCTGTTCGGATAGCATGCAAAACAAAGCTTTTCACTCTACCTGGTACATGTGACAATACTAAACCTACACCTAACCTTACCTCGTTCCACTGCAAAGAAATAATCTAAAATGAATGGACTAAGTTTTTGTTTCAAACATTACGCCAGAACTATTGTTGCTTACTCAAAAGTCAATTCCAGGCATTATCAATGGTATTCTGTAGAAACAAAGAATTGCAGATACTGGTTTATGTCAAAGATAAATAGCTGGAATATGTCAGCGGATCAGGCAGCATCTCTGGAGAAAAACGATAGATGACGTTTCGGATCGGGACTCTTCTTTAGGGGGCGCCGTCCTGTGTGGTATGGCTGCCCAGCCTGCAGCTGTTCGTCTTTCACTCTTTTTTTTTTTTTTTAGTGAGTTTTAGTGTTTTGTTTTTGGAGTTCGTCTTTTTTATGTGGGGGGTGGGGGGGGAGGAAGGGGGAAACTACTTTTCAGGGTCCCTACCTGGTCGGAGAGGCAGCTTTTCTCCGGGCTGCACTTTCAACCCGCCCTCGCGGCCTACCGGCGGGCCTGGAGCGACATTTCCTGAGGGGACCGCCCAGTACATCGGCTTCAGTGGCGGCACAGCGCTGGAGCGCTTTTGCGGAGCAAGCGATGCCTTGCCCGGGTCGCCGCGTTGGAACTCCGGTATGCTGAGACCGCCGAGAAAAACATCACGGAGCTGCGGGTCTGTGGAGCGGCCAGCCGCGGGTGGCGGCGCTGAACTTTACATCGGGAGCCTGGGATCTCTCGCCGAGATCGCCAGTGGTGGAGCTCCGTCCGGCACGGCCTTGTTGGCTTCGGAAGCCGCGGTCTCCGGTAATGGAAGCGGCCGTTCCAGGGTTACCATGCCGCTGAGAGGATTCCCCCGAAGCAGGAGCACCATCACCCGGCGAGGACGGCCTGGAACATCGGGCCTCCGTAAAGGCAACTGTGGAGGCCTCAATAGGCCCGACTATGAGTGGACATGGGATGGGGACTGGACTTTGTGCCTTCCCTCATAATGGGAACCATTGTGGGGGGATGTTGTTATGTTTAAATCTCTTATTAATGCTATGTCTGTATTCTTTCTTTATGTGCTGCATTGGCAAGAAGCATTTCACTACACCTAGGTGTATGTGACCAATAAAATAACCTTTGAACCTTTAGACCCAGTCTGAAGAAGGGACCGACAAGAGATGACAGCCATTTGAATTTTCCCTCCTTATATTCTGAAAGGGATTTCAGGATTTCTGTGCATGGGAGGTTTGTTACAGAAATTCCAAACAAACAGGCAGTGTTTCAGTATCTCCACCAACTCTGGAACCTTCTCCACTTCAATCAAAGGAAGTCAGTACTGATGAAAATCTAAGTTATTTGCTGACTAGATGTTCAGGAAAATCCCTGAAAATGGTACACTTTAAGCTTAGGTTTACATTCATCATTGTCACATGTACTGGGGTACAGTGAAAAAAATTGTTTTACATGCTAACCAATTTGATCAGATATACCATACAAAAAATACAATCAAGCCAAACTCAGCTATATTAGATAAAGAGTAAGGGGGTTCTATACTTACCGGTTGAAGAAAGATTTAAAAGTGATTGTATTGGATGATAGTAGATATAAATAAACCATACATAGAAACATAGAAAATAGGTGCAGGAGTAGGCCATTCGGCCCTTCGAGCCTGCACCCCCATTCAATATGATCATGGCTGATCATCCAACTCAGTATCCTGTTCCTGCCTTCTCTCCATACCCCCTGATCCCTTTAGCCACAAGGGCCACATCTAACTCCCTCTTAAATATAGCAATACATAAATAAAATCAAGCCAAACCCGTACAATGGATAGAACAATGGGGAAAATAGAGTGCAGAGTATAATTCTTGGCATTGGTGTGCATGTGAGCTTTTGGCAAGTCTGACTCTTAAAAGAGCCATGTTTACGTATGTAAAGAGAATACACCACACCTCTTTCAGTGCATTCCTCATGGCCTTCAACCAGTGGCTTCTCATTATCCTCCTTCGACAATTCAGAGCAGTTGCCGTTATGCAGATGTCGCTGCTGGGCCAGTTTATGCCTGATGCTGTTGATCTCTCTCCTCAGCAATCTCACTCGTTTTGACCGTGCTCCACTCGACTTCATGGTGCATGTAATGTCCAACTTATCCAGCAACCCCTTCAGCTGGTCCTCTAGTGACAAGTGGGCTCTGTTCTCCGGTATCAGCATGTTGTCCACTGAAAAACATAACGCACCAGAAATGATCCCACAATTACTGGCGATCAACAGTAGATATTGCTTTTAACTTAGGTTTGAGTTAAGAATTAAACATAAAATGAAATTACTTTAAGCATCACATTAAAGCCACTATAATCATGAAAATAATTAATAAAATGCATAACGTGAGGTAACATAAATATTTAACAGCATTATACAGAATATATATCATTGATACAAATGCACTTCACTCAAAATTGACATTGTCCTGAAAATTTAAAAGATGGTCTGAATTAGTATTTTAAAATATTACCAAGTGCTGGTAAATGGGAATAATATAGATATTCTTTATTGTTGGCATGGACATGGTGGACCGAAGGGCCTGTTTTTGTTTCTGACCTCTTCCCTTTATTAGCGTGACTAAATTATATTTACCCTATGATACATAAATAAAGTGAAAGTCTATCTCATCTTGCTCCAATGCACTTTGTTTCAAAAGAAACTTCAGGTGCTGGTTTACAAAAAAAAAGCCACAAAGTGCTGGAGTAACACAGTGGGTCAGACACCATCTCTGGAAGACATGGATTATGTAACATTTCAGGACATTTCTTCACTGAGTTTAGAGTTTAGAGATACAGCATGTAAACAGGCCTTTCGGCCCACCGAGTCCACGATGATCATCAATCACCTGTTCACACCAGTTCTATGTTATCCCACTTTCGCATCCACTTCCTACACACATGGGGCAATTTTAAGAAGCAAATTAACCTACAAAGATTTAAGTCCTTAGGATATGGGGGGTGAGGGGGGGGGGGACTAGATCACCTAATGGAAACCCACAAGGTCACAGGGAGAGCATGCAAACTCCACACAGACAGCACCTAAAGTCAGGATCAAACCTGGGTCTCTGGCGATGTGAGGCAGCAGCTCTACCAGCTGTGCCACAGTGCTGCTTAAAAAAAATTAGAAATAGAATACCTTTAATGCATTTATCTCAATAGAACTATTTTACATGCAACCCAAAATATTAAATGTTTCTGTCATTGTTATTTCAACTACTGTACCCCAAAATTCTCATATCTTAACTTGGCATTTCCATTTATTTGTTCATTGAAATTTCTAAAAAATATATTTTTTGTATCTGAGGCTTATCAGCATCCTGCCACCCTGTTTAAGGAACCATTCAGTTTTTGATTGTTGTCATTCATGCATTCAAATCATTCTTCTTTGACTGGCTAGCACATAAACAAAAGCTTACCACTGTACCTCAGTACATGTGACAATAATAAATAAACCAAACTCAATATAATGTAAGACTTACAGTGCATTCAGAAAGTATTCACACCCCTTCACTTTTTCCACACGTTGTTACGTTTCAGCCTTATTTTAAAATGGATTACATTCTTTTTTTTTTATCATCAATCTACACACAATATCCCAGAATGAAGAAGTGAAAACAGGTGTTGAGAAATTTTTGCAAAGTAATTAAAAAGAAATAACTGAATACATAAGTATTCAGACCCTTTGCTATAACACTCAAAATTGAGCTGAGGTTCATCCTGTTTCCATTGATTATCCTTGAGATGTTTCTACAACTTGATTGGAGTCCACCAATGGTAAATTAAATTGATTGGCCATGATTTGGGAAGGCACACACCTGTCTATATAAGGTCCCACTGTTGACAGAGCATGTCTGAGCAAAAACCAAGCCATGATGACGAAGGAATTGTCCATAGACCTCCGAGACAGGATTGTGCCGGGGAAGGGTATAAAACAATTTCTGCAGCATTGCAGGTCCCGAAGAGCACAGTGGCCTCCGTCATTCTTAAATGGAGGAATTTTGGAACCACCAGGACCCTTCATAGAGCTGGCCGCCCGATCAAACTGAGCAATCGGGGCCTTGGTAGGGAGGAGACCAAGAACCCGATGGCAGAGCTCCAGAGTTCCTCTGTGGAGATGGGAGAACCTTCCAGAAGGACAACTATATCTGCAGCACTCCACCAATCAGTGCTTTATGGCAGAGTGGCCAGATGGAAGCCACTCCTCAGTAAAAGGCACATGATAGCCTGCTTGGAGTTTGCCAAAGGGCACTTAAAGGACTCTCAGACCGAGAAACAAGATTCTCTGGTCTGATGATACCAAGATTGAACTCTTAGGCTTGAATGCCAAGTGTCATGTCTGGAGAAAACCAGGCACCGCTCATCACCTGGCCAATACCATACCTACGGTGAAGCATGGTGGTGGCAGCATCATGCTGTGGGGATGTTTTTCAGCGGCAGGAACTGGGAGACTAGTCAGGATCGAGGGAAAGATGAACGGAGCAAAGTACAAAGAGATCCTTGTTGAAAACCTGCTCCAGAACATTCTGGACCTCAGACTGGGGCGGAGCTTCACCTTCCAACAGGACAACGACCCTAAGCACACAGCAAGACAATGCAGGAGTGGCTTCCTGACAAGTCTGTGAATGTCCTTGAGTGGCCCAGCTAGAGCCCGGACTTGAACCCGATAGGACATCTCTGAATGGACCTGAAGAAAGCTGTGCATCGACGCTCCCCATCCAACCTGATAGAGCTTGAGAGGATCTGCAGAGAAATGGGAGATATTACCCAAATACAGGTGTGCCAAGCTTGTAGCTTCATACCCAAGAAGACTTGAGGCTGTAATCGCTGCGAAAGGTGCCTCAACAAAGTACTGAGTAATGGGTCTGAATACTTATGTAAATGTGATATTTCAGTTATTTATTTTTAATTACTTTGCAAAAATTTCTAAACACCTGTTTTCGCTTTTTTATTATGGGGTATTGTGCGTAGATTGATGATAATAAAAATTAATTTAATCAATTTTAGAATAAGGCAATAATGTAACAAATTGTGGAAAAAGTGAAGGGGTCTGAATAGTTTCTGAATGCACTGTATTGCTATAAGCAAATGCATAATCAGTATGGCACAGTGGGATAATTTTCTATTTTTTTTAATTCATTAAAATAATCTTGGTATTTGGTTAGAAAAATATTTGGTTAGAAATATATCGTGCAATATAAAAGGTTTCCACACCAATCCATGCTGTTATGAGACCTACCTTCCTCCCAAGAAAAACGGTAGAAGTTTGCCAGACTTGGTGATTCGGGTAGATGCATTCCAGTGTCATGGTCATACCCAATGTTATCAGCTTGGCGACGTGCACATCTTAATATGGAACCTCCAATGTCTCTCAATCTTACTGCTGCTCGGTAGAATATGGTTTCCTTGGCATTATACTTCATACAATTGTTTATAACCAGATTGAAATCCTTTTCAAACTCATCAAGGGTTTTGTAACAGTGAGTTTCGAGTTTTCTCCTCATGGTGGAAAAGTCCATAGGATGTGCAATAAACTCTAAATAATCTGGAACCTTATGAAACAAAAGAATCAATAATAAGTTAACATCTCATTAACCTTAATAAAGGGAAGGATAACATCTTGTTCACTTCTCCCAAAACAATACAATCAATTATAGAGTCTCACCCTTCACAGTCACTTAATAATGAAATTCTTTATGGTCTACTTGTCAATTTCTTTTTAAACTTGATCAGATGAAGTTAAATTTATTGTGTAGAAAGGAACTGCAGATGCTGGTTTATACCGAAGATAGACACAAAGTGCTGGAGCAACTCAGCGGGTCAGGCAGCATCTCTGGAGAAAAAGGATGGGTGATGTTTCAGGCGAGACCCTTCTTCAGACTTAAATTCATTACCAGGTGAAGGACCTTAAAAATGAAAAGACCCAAAGTTCCATACATTCAATAATATTAGTTACTTCATTGACACAGATTATAATGAATGAACAGAACAACATGTACATGCGATCGTGGCAAAGAAGAGGATTTTACATAGGCACATGGATTTGCAGGGAGTGAAGGGATAGTTACAGCGGTACATGTACAGGCAGGTGAGATTAGTTTATCTTGGCATGGAGACAATGGGCCAAAGGGTGTGTTCCTGTGCTGTGCTGATCTATGTTCTCTAACAATGAGATTATTATTTTTTATTTGATGACTATTTCAGATGGAACAAAGTTGAGTATCTATCTCCAATCACTAGCAGCCCCAGTAGTTCGCGAACTGTACACCGAAACTCAGATCTACCTAAGCACAGATTCCAAATGTGCCCACACTACCTTTTTTTGTTAAAACACAGAAAACCTGCAAACTCCTTCATTTTGTCAAAACGAACATCTATAAAGTGTAATTAAAATAGTTTTCTAAATAGGAGTAGAAATCTAGTTTTGGGCTACACCCCTGCCCCATTGGTTGCCTTTAATAATTTGAAATCCTACGTAACAGCAAACATTGTGAAGTCGAAGATAAACAGCACTGGTTTGCGCAGGACTAACGTAGAAAATGCTGTTAGCACTCAGCCAGTCAGGCAACATCTGTGAGGAGAAACGGAGTTGGTGTTTCGGGTCAAAGACTGACCGGAAAAGTGAGGAAATAACCATGTTTAACTTGCAGGGGAGAGATTTTTTTCTCTTTTACGTCCACTTGTCAGTTGTTAATAGTAACCGTTACCATGACAACTTTGGTCTGCACCCTATCACAGACATTCCGAGCTCTCCGCCATTTCACACCTCACTTTCTCACCTCTATATTTTGGATAAAGTATCAGTGACCACAAATTTGACTCCTGCCATGGACTTATTCATTGCTTTAGCGCTTCAGCCCTTTTCTGATTTGCATTTAACATATTGTTATCTATTATAAAGGGACTCGCCTTGTTCCTTGCAATGATCAGCTGATAAATTAAATCAATTAAGTATTTTTTATTGATTTTAACATCCGCTGCTTGTTTCTTCCACATTCCCCTGATGTAATTCTTTGCTACCCGTTCTTTCCTTTCTATTTCCCCAACTTACCAGGATTTGCTTTAAGGGGCTGTCCCATTTAGGCGACCTAATTGGTGAGTTTAGAAGAGTTTGAAAAAATGACATGTAAGAAGACCTCCTTCAACTATGTTGAAGTCCAGCTTCGACTAACTTCGGGAAAATTGGACACCGAGAGTGAAAACGACCTCCATCGATCTCCTTCGACCTCCCTTCGACTATGATGAAGACTATCTACGACTACCTTCGACTACACTTGATTACCAATGACTAACATGCCGACCTACTACGACCAAACCTACGAGTAAAAAAAGTGTCGATATTTTCCATGGCAACCTTTTTTTACTCGCGGGCATTTTTTAACATATTGAAATAAACGCCGCGACGTAGCTGAGGCCTCGAGTACACAGAGACCACTCTCGAGCATGAAGAAGAGTTACGAAGACCTCCTACGACCTCATGTCGACCATGCTGCGAGTATGAGTCGACCATGGCAAACTCACCAGAACTCGCGAATTAGGTTGCCCAAGTGGAACAGGCCCTTTAGATTCTGGGCGTTATGCTTTTGTTAATTTTCTGCAGACAGTTTAGTTTAGTTGAGAGATGCAGCACAGAAACAGGGCCTTTGCTTCACTGAGTCCACACCTACCACTGATCACCCGTACACTACGTAATCCCACTTTCTCATCCTACACACTACGGGTATTTTACAAATGCCAATTACCCTACAAAGCTGCATGGGTTTGGATTGTGGGAGGAAAGTGGAGCACCAGGAGAAAACCCACGCAGTCACAGGGGATCGTCCAATCTCCGCACAGATTAGCACCCTTAAGCACAAGATTGAATCCGTATCTCTGCGGCTGTGAGGCAACAGCTCTACCGCTTTGCTGCCCCCAGACTGCCCCTATACAAATAACTTGATTAGAAAAACTTACAATGGTCCTGGTACAATATTCACAGGGATATCAGTTCAACCACAACGCATGGTGCCAGAGGTCAATATTGAAAAGGAGATATTGAGGCACCATACTTCATATGTTATTGGAGCACAGTCTAAGTTTATTTAATTCAAAATTATTAAGCAGAATTTAAATATACAAAATGCAAATTAATTGTTCTCATTTGGAAGTTATTCAATTTATTTAGTGTCAGACGTGGAAACAAGCCGTTCGGCCTAATCTGCCCCATCTACACTAATCCCACCTGCCTGCGTTTGGCCCATATCCCTCTAAACCTATCCTAACCATGTACCTGTCTAAATGTTTCTTATATGTTGTAATCGTGCCTGCCTTAACTACCTCTTCTGGCAGTAGTTCCATACACCCACCACTGTTTGTGGGAAAAAACTACCCTTCATGTTCCTATTAAATCGTTTCCCCCTCACCTTAAACCTATATCCACTGGTTCTCGATTCCCTACTCTAGGCAAGAGACTGTGCGTTTACCCAATCTATTCCTCTCTTGATTTTGCACACCTCTATTAGACCTCTATTAGGCTTGTATTCACTGGAGTTTAGTATGCTTGTATTCACTGGAGTTTAGTAGGCTTGTATTCACTAGAGTTTAGAAGGATGAGGGGGAATCTTATAGAAACATATAAAATTATAAAATGATTGGGCAAGCTAGATGCAGGAAAAATGTTCCCAATGTTGGGCGAGTCCAGAACCAGGGGTCACAGTCTGAATAAAGGGGAGGTCATTTAAGACTGAGGGGAGAAAAAACTTTTTCACCCAGAGATTTGTGAATTTATGGAATTCCCTGCCACAGAGGGTAGTGGAATCCAAGTCACTGGATGGATTTAAGAGAAGTTAGATAGAACTCTAGGGGCTAGTGGAGTCAATGGACATGGGGAGAAGGCTGGTTATTGATAGGGGACGATCAGCCATGATCACAATGAATGGCGGTGCTGGCTCGAAGGGCCGAATGGCCTCCTCCTGCACCTATTTTCTATGTTTCTATGTTTGAACACCCATATCCTCCTGTGCTCCAAGAAATAGATATTTATTCAGGTAATAAGATTATGTGATCCACATACTAGCAGGCAAAGCCTTACCTCTTTGAGGCTTACAGGTTGATCAAATATATTTGCTTGATCTCTTTCTTGAAGTTGATCCAAAATTTGTCTTAAGAAGACAATAAATGGTGTAAGTTGTAATTCCAACGCAACTTGCTGAACTTTGACCTGTGGAATGTCAACCAATAAGTTAATCCACTCAATGTCAAAATGAAGAAAGAAGAATTGCCACCAGTTTTTTTTATAATGTCAGAATATGGTGTGTTCTCACATGTACAGAAGAAAACTGCATTTCAAAGGCAGGTATTCTGAACAAATCGATGTTATATGGAGTCTGGATTCCATCATTCTCATGGTTCAGAAGCACTCGACTAAAAAATAATCTGCACAGCAACTAAAGCCAACTCTTTGCGTATCTTAACAACAACATACTTTCTGTATCAGAAAGTTACTAATAATGTGGTACACAAACAAATGGCTCACCGAGGCAGGAAGGTGTGGAACAAAAGGCAAACTTCGGAAGTGCGTTAAAAATTGCTAAGTCAGCAGCGGCAAAAGTTGACTGCAAACTAAATTGGGCTGACACGGCAAATGATCGCCAGCTAGTTATCGTTTGGTTCAAATTGAGGGGAGAAATTCCCATGTGAGCGATTTAGAGCTGAGGACAAAAGAGAACATGGAAAGAAATTGAAAAATTCGGAAATGAGCAACTAAAAAAAAGGAATCTGGACAAGTTGGTGTTTGGTAAATAGGATTAAATAGGTTGCAGATGGCATCACCCTAGTGGCCCAGATCTCAAATAACGACGTATAGGAAGCTTAGTTGTGTGGTGTCAAAGGCAATAACCTCTACCTTACTGTCTGCAAACGGAAGGAACTGGTCACTGACTTCAGGAACAAAGGTAGAGTACATGCTCCAGTCTTTAAGAATGGTGCTGATGTGGAGATGGTTACATTTTCTAGTTACCCCGGTGTAAATATTACAGGTCCACCACCGATTTTCCGGCACCCTTGGTTCCAGAGCCTTGTTGGATTATCCGTTTTGCCGGAACAACAGAGGTCACGGCCTTGGTGGAACCACCACAAAGTCAGCCACGGAAGTCAGCTATGGGAACGGGTCTGCGGCTCCGGCCGGGCCGGGCCGGAGTTCCAGGACCCCAGCCTCTGGGGGCAAATTCAACCCACTGATCTGCGAGGAAGCCTCTATGAGGTTGAGATTAGTTGCCTCACCTAGGGGGCACATTTTCAGGGGTCTTCTTGGGGGGACGAAATTTGTCTATATTAAAGAGGGGGGCCGGGCCGGGCCACCAGTTGCCAGAAAATTAGTGGTGGACTTGAACTGGCAATTTGTCCTGGTCTAACCACATTAACGCTGCGATCAAGAAAGCTCTCTCACACTACTTCCTCAGAGAGCTAAGGAAATTTAGCATGTTTCCAATGGCTCTTAACAATTTCTACTATGCCTTATAGAAAGCATCCTTTTGGGATTCATCAGAGCTTGGTTTGGCAACGGCTCTAGCCAAGACCGAAAGAGATTGCAGTTGTGAACATCGCCCAGTCCACTACGCAAACCAGACTCTCCCTAATAAGCGAGTTCAGTATTCCGAAAAACGCAAGGATTCATGGGATTTGTCAAAGGTCACTCGCTATAAAGAAAAAGCGAACAAAACACTGACTGTATAAACTGTGTATAAATTCTTATCTTTATTCATGATTTCTGTGTAAAAAAAATTTTTAATCTGAGGAACGGGGGTGCCAGGTAGCGGGGTATAACAGCGAGATAGAGGGGGAGATGCGGGTGGGAGACAAGGGGGGGGGGGGGGGGGGGGTGGAGACTGGACCGACAGAGAGACATTCTTGGCAGCTGCACACACACAGACCCGTGCCTCATCCGCAGCCAGGATCGAACCCGAGAACCCGCAAGCGCTGCCGAACCGCCACTGGACTGTTCCCATTCTCTCGCCCCCCCCACCGAGTATCCTATCCCCGCCCGGAGCAGCGGCCCCCAGGCCCACAGCCAGCCCGGAGAAGCGGCAACCCCAGCTCAACTACGCCTGCCCACCGGGCAGCCAGCGCTGGAGCCAGCGCCTCTTCCCCCCCGCCCCGGCTGCTGGCCAACCTGGCTGTACAGGCAGAGCTGAGCTGGAGCCAGTGCTTCCACCCCGCGCCGGCTGCAAGTCCAGGGCCGCCACCCCGGATAGGGACGGGACACCCGGGAGAGGACGGCCCAGCAGCAACTCAACAGCGCCCGCAGCGCCGGAGACCCAGGCCCGATTCCAACCACGGACAAAACTCAGGCCTGCACAAAACACAGCACCACAGCTGCGGAGAATGGTTATAGCGAGTGACCTTTGACCTGGGCCTGCGCAGTCAGAATACCGAACTCGCTTATTGACTCCATGTGCATTTCACATTGTCTCGGCATAACAGCCAACATAATCAAGAACCACTTATACTCTGGTCATTCTCTCTTCTCCCCTCTCCCATCAGACTGAAAATACAAAAAGGTTGAGAAAGCCTTCCACCAGATTGATGAACAGCTTCTTTCACGCTGTTATCAGACCCTTGAATGCTCAGGATGAACCTCTGATCTCGTTACGCCCTTGAACATTTTTTTATTTGTTCTTCCTCCGCAGCTGTAACACTACATTCTTGTTTCTATTTCTCTTTTTCACGACCTTGATGTACTGATGTATGGGGTGTTATTTGCCTGGATAGCACGCAAACAAAGCTTTTCACCATCTCGGTGCACGAGGCAATAATAGTAAATCAAACCAACTAACAAACTTGGAAATATGAAATTCAAGTCCCACGGCAAAAATGTTGATATTCATTGCGAACAGCTGGGACCCAAGAACCAATGCCATAATTATAGTTGTAAATAAAGTCACAGTGAAAACCTATGCACCACATTAATTAGCTGTTATGCTCACTAGCTATTTTCAGTGTCCCAGTATCAACAATAAATCAATCACCTCTTCTCTCTTGAGCTTCTCTCTTTTGCGAATCAGTTCGACAAGCAGACGAGCCCTTTCCAAATCATGTCGCAGTTTCTGCCAGTATTTCAATTGCTCTTTTACTGCACTGGTTTTTTCATCCTGTTCTTTCTGCGAAGTGAACAAAATACATGAGCACATTGATAAAGCCAACAATTGATCATCACTATTCTGAAATGCAAGTGGTTGAATGGCAGGTCAATGCAAGAAACTGTGAGGGAATCTGCAAAGCAGAAACCACCAAATGTTAATCACATAGAAACTGAAATTGGTGGGAAGGCCATTCTGCAATTCAATATGATCATGGCTGATCATCCACCAAACCTGCCTTCTCACAAATTAGCCACAAGGGCCACATCTAACTGTATTAAATATAGTGTTAAAATCTGTGCATATAGTAGGATTCACACCACTGCAAAAAAGTTTTCCGGGTTTTAAAGGACCCTTGGTTTTATCTGTTTTGCATATTGGACTAGCATATATAGGTTCACCACCAGGCATGGCAAATTTGGCACCTGCCAATTGGCGCAGAAGTCCCAATGAGGTTGAGATCGGCTGCCTCACCCGGCCGAGGCACCACATTTTCAGGAGGATTTCCGGATGAGGATTTTGGCCGGGTTAAAGGGGAGGCCAGACCACCAGTTGCTAGAAAATCTAGTGGACCATTATATGTATGTATGTTTGTATGTTTGTATGTACATGTGTGTTTCACAACATATTCTTCAGAATATATATATATTCTGAAGAATATTGTAAAACCATCAAAACAATGCAAAATAATAAAATATGAGCATTTTGTTCAGTTGACAATTTGTATTAATAACTTTAACTTTATAGTAACATTGATATTTGTTTTTAAACCAAGGAAACCTTGGAATATTCTTGTTATATGCAGAAGTTAAAAGTAAAATATAGATAGACGCATGGAATGTATATTATATATTGTGTGTATGTGCGCGTTTTTTTAAATAGCGTGTGTGTAATGTTATATGCACTTATTTCTACGGTATTTTTCAAAAAGTTTCCAATATATGCAAAAGCTGTTACGTCAGTAAGTGAATCGAAGAATGCTTTACCTGTTCTGCATTTCTTTGAGTTTGTAAATGTGAATGCAATCGCCGAAGTAAAGGCACACCGTTCCGTGACTGCCTTTTCAACATCCAGTAATTATGCAGCCTTTGCATGAACTGGGTTTTCCTCTGGATAGATAACCGGCTGCATAGTTTATTTAACCTAAAAGCAGGAATTCTCAGAATTACAAATTGGAGTCTAAAAATGGTCTGATCATTTTACTATTACTTTATTTTACAACATACTTTGTCTGTGTTCATAAATTCTAGGAGCAGAATTAGGCCATTCAGCTTATGAAGTCTATTCCACCATTCAATCATGTCTGTGTGTGGAGTTTGCACGTTCTCTCTGTACCCGCGCGGGTTTCTTCCGGATGCTCCAGTTTCCTCCCACATCCCAAACACATGTGGGTTTGTAGGTTAACTAGTCCTCTGTAAACTTTCCGAATGTGTAGGAAGTGGATAAGAAAGTGAGATAACATAGAACTAGTGTGATGGGTGATAGATGGTTTGAGTGGACTCGGTGGGATGAAGGACCTGCTTCCATGCTGTATCTCTAAAGCAAAAACTATGATGCAATCACGGGAGTAGAGTTAGAATAAACTATATACACAGCATAGACCGTCAGAGAAAGTGGGATTACATAGAATCAGTGTGAACGGGTCATCGGTGGTCAGCGTGGACTCGTCAGGGCCTGTTTCCATGCTGCAACTTTCAATTCAGTTCAATTCAAAATTGACTTCCTTGATAATCAATAGCAGCTGGATAATGAAGATTATATGTTATTTTTTTTCTCTCAATCGGATGAAACTGCTGCACAGAGCTCTGCAGGAATTACTGATCTTGCACATGTTTATAAAAATTTGGTCTTGCCAAATTCCACCAGCAGAGAGAAGACTACAACTGATTTGGCATACGTTTTGCTGCGGATGCCAATGCTGACTATTTAACTTGGCCAATTATATTTCAATAATGTAACATTTGGAATCGTTCTAGTTGAACTCAGTGCCTTGGCAATTGAGTTTGAGTGAAAAAAGATTCATTTGATGCACAACTTGCTGTACACATACCACAGACAGCACATAAAATATGAGATAAAAGGAAAGCATCTCTAGAAAACATGGATAGGTGACGCTTCAGGTCAGGACCCTCTTTTAGAATATGATGCAAGAGACGCACACTTGCACAAACTGCAATCAAATGCTAGCTTTATACATGATTACTGTGCAGAAAATTTAAGGAAAGACCATTACAAACATCCAAATATCAATATTTCTGACAGTAAATAATAAGAACAAGTAAAGCACTGAATTGATGACCTACACAGCTGATCAAATGGAGCATCTTTCAAAATAGCTTATATTTTGATTACTTAATTTTAATTTCATGTTTTATGTATTTTTTATGACTTGGCAGATTAATTTCCCTCCTGGGATAAATAAAGTTCTATCGTATCGTATGCCTTTAAAGATTAGTTCAATTCACATTAGTGATAGATTGCAACAGAGTATCAAATTAATCAACCCAATCTTTACATTATTCGAATTAAGAACTTCTGGACATCAAAATATTCTGTCAATAAAAATGCAGAGTTCATATAAATTTGAAAATGCAGGAATAGCTGAAAGTACACCAATTTTCATAAAGATGGTTAAAAGGAAAGTGAAGTCTATCAAGCAAATATAAACAATGTTGGGTCCACCATATTATAAAATACATATTCTTGTTGACACAAGGAACTACAGAAGCTGGTTTGTAAAAAAAGGACTGGAGTAACTCAGCAGGTCAGGCAGCATCTCTGGAGGACATGGATTATGGATAGTGAATGTTTCAGGTCGGGACCCTTTTTCTGACTGATTGTAGTGGGGGGGGAGAAAGTTAGAAAAGCGGTGGGGCAGGACAAAGCCTGGCAAGGATATAGGTGAGAGGGTTTGGGCAAAGATCAGAAATATATAAGGAGAGATGAGAAAAGATGAGAAGAGGAGTGAATTGTAAAGCTGGAGGAAGGGACATAGGTGGAAGGGGACGTATGTGTTAATTAATACAAAGAAAAACATTCATTGGGCACCAAGACACATATTCCAATAATGGCACAAACATAATATTGAAAGTATTTCAGTCTTTTCTGTTGTGAAAATATGAAAAGAACAGTTGTGCTATCTTAAGATTAACATGCATAGAACGTAAAAAATATTGACATATTAATATTCACATCTGCCAGCTTAATTATTTGCTGGAACCACAACTGTTTTACTTGCATTTGACAAAAGAATTACTATGAGGACCAGAATAGATTTGTTGTGTGTTGGGGGCAAGGTTCACACATGCAATTCAACCAAGCATAGTTAATAGTAGCTACGGTTAATAGTCATGGTTAGGCATCATAATTAATAGTGTTAGCAATATGACTGCAACTAGCATTTCTTCTCACAGTTCAGTAAGGCATAATGTTTACATCAGTAATGTTGACCATCACAATGCAAGCCAAAATAACCAGCAAACAGTGGTCATGTAAAGGATTCTTCTAGCAATATCTCCAAAACATATTGTGCAGGATACATCCAAGGTGTACCAAATATTTACTGTTTAAATAACTTCATTATAACCTGGAATGTAATTCTGCTAAATGCAAGGTATCACATTTTTGTTAGACACACCAGGGTTTCTACAGGAAATGGCAGGGTGCTTATGTAGAACAGAGGGACCAAAAGGTACACGTACAAAGTTCCGTAAATGTGGAGACCACAGGGTGGCGAAAAGAACTGCAGATGCTGATTTACAAAAAAAGACAACATGCTGGGCTCAGTGGGTCAGGCAGCATCTCTGCAGAAAATGGATAGGCGAGATTTTGTTACTGCCTGAAGAACGGCTCCCACCTGAAATGTCACCGATCCATTTTCTCCAGAGATGCTGACTGGCCCGGAGGAGGTTGGCTTCTCAACAAGAGATATGTTGTGAAACCTCTCCTCAACACTACCCACAGCCCTATCTCAGCAACAATGATCTACCACAGACTTTGTTTTGGTTGAACTACGAATTTTGGTTTTGCATTATTATGGTCTGGTTAGCTAGTATTGCTGATTCTTGCGAAGGTGGCCACAAACTACTGGAGTAACTCAATGGGTCGGGCAGCTTCTCTGGAGAAAAGGAATAGGTGGCATTTTGCGTCGAGACCCTTCTACGTCACCTATTCCTTTTCTCCAGAGATGCTGCCTGGCCCACTGTGTTACTCCTTGCCAAGCCAAGCCGACCTCTAGAACACCGCCCCAGTGCTACTGCCAGGACAACGGGTCTTTAAGACCAAAGATAAGACTATATACTTTTAAGAACTGGAAACTTGAAGGGTACAATATGGAGCCAGAAAGGTGGTGACCCTTTGTGTACTGCCTCGGTGAAGTATTCTTGCACTAAAATTTTGCCTTTCTGTACTTACAGCGCTAGTGATATGGGTTCAATCCTGACTATGGGTGCTGCTTATAGAGACTTTGAATGTCCTCACTGTGACCACTTGGGTTTTCCCTGGGTATTCCGGTTTCCTCCCACATTCCAGAGACGTGCAGGTTTGTAGGTTAATTGGCTTCTGTAAATTGTCCTTAGTGTAGGATAGTGCTGGTGTGCGGGTGATTGCTATTCACACCGCCCTCAGTGGGCCGAAGGGTCTGTTTGCATGCTGCATCTCTATTCAGAGCTCCTACTGGCCTCACCAACCTTTATTTCATTTCTTTGCTTGTAAGGTCAGCTGTTATATATGCAACACATTCACATGACCATCAAAGTTATCAACTGCCCTCGATTCATTGCCCGATGCCAATCAAAGGAAAGTAATTTAAATGAAATGGATCAAAATGCTTTTGGGGACAATGTATCTATCATTTTTTTCCCCCTCTGTAAATTTTTTTGAAATAACCAAATTTTCATAGGGGGCACTGTAGCTGAGCAGTAGATTTGCTGCCTTGCAGCGCCAGAGACCCGGGTTCAATCTTAACTATGGGTGCTGACTGTACAGAATTTGTACGTTCCCCCGTGACCACGAGGGTTTTCCCCAGGTACTCCGGATTGCTCCCACACTCCAAAGACGTACAGGCTTGTAGGTTAATTAGCTTTGGTAAAGATTGCAAATTGTCCCTAGGATAGTGCTAGTGTACAGGGATCGCTGGTCGGCGCAGACTCGGTGGGCTGAAGGGCCTGTTTCCACACTGTATCTCCAAACTAAACTAGGGATGGAGAGAATCAAACAAACACACCATATCGATTAATGGGTTATATTATACACATACATCAATAATACATATTCTTTAATGGTATCAGCTATATCAAAAGCTTGATGGGATGAAGAAGATACAAATTACACTTTTATTTCCACGTTTAAATTCAATTTTCAGTTTCCCAGCACGTCGGGTCTTGCAGTACAGAAACAGGTGACAATCACCCACTTTGTGTGAGGATTATTGCCCTTGCGCCCCACAGACTTATTCACTTATGAGTTTCACGCTACACAATTCATTTTAAATATTTAATGATTTTTCAACCCGTATTGGTTCTTTTTCCACAAGCCGTGTTATTAGTATTGGTTTATTATTGCCGCACGTACCACAATACAATGAAAAACGTTGTTTTGCTTGTTATCCAGGCAAATCATGCCGTACACAAGTGCAAAAGAGGAAATAAACAGAGTGCAGACTATAGTGTTACAGCTACAGTGCAGGCACAGATGTAAAAAAAGCTGTGACGCATCAGTGTTGGATGCTTTCTATGGTGCATCTGTGGAAATTGGCAAGAGACGTTGGAGACATTCCAAATTTCCTTAGCCTTCAGAAGAAGTTGCTGTGTCTTCCTGGCTACAGCTTTTACGTGAGTGGATAAGGACAAATCGGTGGTGCTATTCATGCCCAGAAATGTTAAATACTCGATCATTTCCACTGCTTCCTGACCAGCTCCTTTATTTTGCTAACATTCAGGGAAAGGTTGTTGTCTTGACACCATGCTAGAACTCTCTATCTTCTTCCTGTATCTCACCATTGTTTGAGATGGTGTCCTCTGCAAACTTGTAAATCAAGCAAGAATTTGAATATGGCCACACAGACTTGAGTGCATAGGAAGTATAGTAATGGGGTGAAATTGCAGCCTTGTGGGGCACCAGTGTTGAGAATTAACAGGGGAGAGTATTTGGTTGACTGTCCTTGCTGATTAGGTTATGGGTCAGAAAGTCAAGAATCCAGCTGCAGAGGTGGATACTGCGGCTGAGGTTCAGGATTTAGGGATGAGTTGGGCTGGAATTACAGAGTTGAAGCCAAAGCTCTGGACAATAAACAGGAGTCTGATACAAGAAGGGTTTCGGCCCGAAACGTCGCCTATTTCCTTCGCTCCATAGATGCTGCTACACCCGCTGAGTTTCTCCAGCATTTTTGTGTACCTAGGAGTCTGATACAGTTGGCTTTGTTATCCAGATGTTCCAGGGGAAAGGGTAGAGCTCCTGCCGTGGACTTGTCGTGGCAGTAGGTGAACTGCAGTGGATCAAGGCCATCTGGGAGGCTGGAGCTGATGTTTGCCATGGCCAACCTCTCAAATCACTTCATGATGGTGAATGTCAGAGCTACCAGTGAATTGTCTTTTCCCTAAGCTGATGCTGCCCTGACCCTGCTGAGTTCCTCCAGCACTGTCTTTTGCTGTCCATCAAGCGGCCCATTTTAGCTTTCCTCCACTCCCATTAACTCCTCACTAATACTCACCAACACACCAGGTAATGTCTAGATGGTCTAAATGAAGACCAAAAGCAACTCAACCATTTTTTCAACAATCTACAAGGACTACCTGAAATTGGAGAAGCCAATGTTCATACCGCTGCGATGTAAACTACCCAAGCGAAATATGAGGTGCTGTTCCTCCAATTTGCAGTGGGCCTCACTCTCGCCATGGAGGAGGCCCAGGACAGAAAGGTCGGATTCTGAATGGGAGTGCGAGTTGAAGTGCTGAGCCGGGAGATCAGGTTCGTTATTTCGAACTGAGTGGAAGTGTTGTGTTAAGCGATCGCCAAGCCTGCACTTGGTCTCAACGAGGTTGATCATACGCTGAATAACCCAACCACATTTTTGTTTGGAAATGGAAAGATATAATAGAAATTGCATTCATTGCAACGTGTAAAAAGAGTTGAGATACTGTATTGTAACTTTGCTGTATGTCATTGTGGTATATATCATGTCTTGATTGGTGAATATGTTTAGTTTGTGACTTTATTTGAAGCAGAAATAATATGTGAATGCTTCATTGAGCATAATTCCGACTGGTAACTACGCACTTCGTCCGAGCACATATCGCATGGGTCATTCAAGCCGTCTTAAATGACCACCTAAACTGTCATTTGGGAATCTAAAAACCTGCCTAGGTTGCCCAGTAGCAACAGAGAAAAAAAGTTAAGTGAGAGCCCTGCTGTAATTATGAATTAATATTCCGTTCGGTTGCAACACCAATTTCACTGCCAAAGATAACAAATTAGATCTTATCCATAGTTAAAGCTCAACCAAACTGCATTCAACTTAAATAATGAAAACAATTTACAACATTCTACATAAAGAGCCAATCACATTACAGATGGCCACTACTTTAAGTTGAGTGGCAACGTTCCTAGAAATCCATCCGTATTGAAATTTTCCATAACATTAATCCCATTGATCGCACGTTTTTTTTAACTAGAGATGCATTCCTAAAGAATATTTTTTTTCTCTCAACAGTAATATGTGTGGTCTATAGTCAAGGGAATTATGAAACTAGACACTTGCAATTATTTTATTTTCCTGGGCATGTTCAGCGAAGCGAATGGGAAATTTATATTTCAACATGTACACTTGTTACGAGTATCTTGTTACATTAAAACAAGCCAAGTGTTGTTCTGGTTAAAGAATGGACACACAACAAACCCACCTGTGCAGTAATCGCAGTTTCAATTTAATTTATTGAAATGTAATTTATTCTGTAAAACACATCCTACGCCCTTGGCAATATCTACAGGGAAAGTGTAGGTAGGAAGGAAATGGGGAAAAAAAAAGCACGAATATGAAAAAAATCTAAATTCCCGATCAGATGTTTATAAACAAGCAGATTGAAAGTCTCGTGTTACTAAAACACAACTTATCTAGATTGTCAAATCAAAGCCAGGGACGGCACTGTAGCATAGCGATAGAGTTGCTGCCTTACAGTGCCAGAGACCCAGGTTCGATCCTGATTGTAGGTGCTGTCCCCAAAAATGGGGAGAGTTTGCACGTTCTCCCAATGACCGCATAGGTTTTCTCCCGATGCTGCATTCATCCCATACTTCAAAGACGTACTGGTTTGTACGTTAATTGGCTTCAGTAAAGATTGTAAATTGTCCCTAATGTGTGTGAATAGTGTTAGCGTACGGTGATCTGCAAGGACTTCGACGGCAGTAGGGCCTGTTTCCGCGTTGTATATCTAAACTAATCAACGCTAATTCCTAAAACAATATATACACTGATCGAAAATGCAGCAACTCACTAATTCTGGATTAAAACACAAACTGGAGTTCATATATCACTTGTAAGCTTGTTTATTTCAGCAGATTAAACTGCCTCTTGAAAATGACCTCTACAATTGAAATCCTGTGAACAATATTCCACATAATTCTCATTAAAAGCCTCAACCTACATTTTCATGGAAGCTAAAACGATACAACTATATCAAATATTTAAGTTAAACAGCTTGACCAATTCACAGGAAATCAAAATTGAATGTAGGCAGAAGAGAAAAGATTGGTGTTTTAATTATCTAGATAGCATCAATAGAAGAAATTGCTTTCTCAGCTTCCAAAGTAATTCGCTCAAGTGGCCAAAAAAAACAACCCAAACTGTTGGAGGAACTCAATGGGTGGGACAGTATCTGTGAAGGGAAATGGACAGGCAAAATTTTGTGTCTGATGCTTTCTTCAGTCCCGAAATATCTTCTGCACATTTTCCTCTGCAGATGCTGCCTGACCCACTGACTTCCTCCAACAGTGTGTTTTACATTCCAGATTCCAGCATCCAGTTTCTCTCATAAATGGCTTTAACCCTCTATGAACTGTTGATCTTGTATATCGAGGTGATGAATGGAGTCCATTTGATCACTGCAAGGAAGTAACATTATACATTATGTTTTCACACAAATTCAATAGGAGCAACATCTTTTTTTAATTTAGTCTCACGTTTTGGGTGATAATTTGTGAATTCTGTGAAGGCAAATTTCTGTTACCCGACCTACTGTGTCACAACTGGGGAAAGCACTGTACATGATTTTACACATACTTAACCTAGTGGGAGCATCTCTGCATAATACAGAACTGCATAAAAACAAGTTTTAAGAATCAAGTGCAAAATTCTTAAATTAATTTCAACAAATGATCTAGGTCATGAAATTGATTTTGGAAGCCATACAGATTTGTACAATACACAGACAAACTGGTTTTCATTCAATATTGGAATAAACAGAATAAATATTCTTCCCAGCTGAAAGCTTAGGTCCAGATACAAATTTAGTGCAATGCTTATTATCTGTTTTGAAGGTTTGAAAATATAGGTCCACCATAGATTTGCCGGCACCCTCGGGTCCAGAGCCTTTCTAGATTATCCTTTTTGCCAGTAGTCGGAGTCTAGGATCAGAAAGCACAGCCTCAGAATAAAAGGACATACCTTCAAAATGGAAATTAGGAATTTCTTGAACCACAGGGTGGTGAATCTGTGGAATTGATTGCACAGACACTGTCGGAGGCTCGTCATTGGGCATTTTTAGAGCGGAGATTGAATGAGTGAATCAGAATACACAGCCTTGAAGTAGAACAGCACAAATTCTCCGGGTTTATCATAAGACAAAAAGCCTAGCCATTTCCTTCTTTATACCCCATCTGCTGCCTGCCACATGTCAGAACATGTAGAAATACTTGGACAGCTCAGGTAAATGTATGGCCGAAGGGTGTAGGAGTCTTTAGATTTTTAGGGTATTAGCATATGCTCTGGAGCCAGTACAAGGCAAATTGGACCTCAAAAGGACACAAAGTGCTGGGGTAACTCAGCAGGTCAGGCAGCATCTCTGGCGAACATAAGAATAGGTGGCACTTCAGGTTGAGACCCTTCTTCACTGATTATGGGGGGGGGGGGGTGGGGGGGGGGGGGGGGGGGGGGGGGGGGGGAGGGAAGAGAAATAAAGCTGGAAAAGGGGAGAGGCAGAACAAGGCATGGTAGGTAATAGGTCGACACAGACGAGCGGGATTTTTTTATGACAAGCAGATGATTGAAACAAAGCCCAGAGACACTGCCGGTCCCACTGAGTTACTCAAGCATTTAGTCTATCTTCGGAGTAAATCAGCATCTGTAGTTCTTTCCTGCACCAGAGATAAGAACAGTAGGTGTGAGCTAGGTTTGAAGAATCTCAGATTGTGACCTCAGGAGATGTAGGCAGTGTACTCCGTAAGATTCACGTGATTTGGGAAGTAGTTTCAATTAATTTGATAGAACGATGATTGTTAAAAGAAAAAAAAGTATACAGGATACATTAAGTATACAACAAATATACCACCAGAATACAAAATAGAAGGTTTTTAGACAGAACTAGGACGTTTACGGTAACTTTATATATGCATTGCAAGGAGCATATGACACACGGTTAGCAAGATACTGGTGCAATTAACCATGTGGGACCATAATGTGGCGATAATCACAGATATCTGGCTAATGGAAGGGCGGAAATAGGTTCAGAATTTTCCTGAGTGCAAGGTGCTCAGGAAAGATAGAACAGGGTAAGGAAGGAAAGGGAAGGCTGAGGAAGAATATTGCAATGCTGGAAAGAAAGGGTGTCAAGAACATGAAGGCCTTAATCAGACAAGGCACCGCAGGAGTTCGGATGTTATGTTACAGTTGGTGAGCTGCAGTTCCAAGATTGTGTTCAGTTTTGGCCACCCAGCTTGCTATAGGAAAGATGCCATTAAGCTGGAAAGAGTGCAGAAAATTTTACGAGAATGTTGCCAGGACTCAAGGATCTGAATTATAGAGAGGTTGGGCAAGCTAAGACTATATTCCTTGTAGTGCAAGAACCTGAGGGGTGATCTTATTAAGGTGTATAAATTCATGAGGCATAGGTGAATGCACAGGTTTTTATTCCCAGGGTGGGGGAATCAAGAACTAAAAGGCATAGGTGTAAGGTGAAGGGGGAAAGATTGAATAGGAATCTGAGCAGCAATATTTTTTTAACACAGAAGTTGGTGGGTAAATGGAACGAGCTGACAGAGGGAGCGGTTGAGGCAGGTAAAATAACAAGATTTATACGACATTTGGACAAGTACAAGGATAGGAACGGTTTGAGAGATATGGGTCAGACACAGGCAAATGGGACTGGCTTAGATGGGGCATTTTGGTTGGCATGGAGAGGGTGGGACAAAAGCCTCGTTTCCATGCCAAATGACACCTTGATTGAAATGCTGCTTTTCTTCCCACAGATGTGACTGACCTGCTGAGTGCCTCAGCATTTCCTGTTACATGTACGTTTTTGAATAGGTGTGGAAAAAGACACAGAACGACTCCAAGATAAAAATAATCATTTGGAGAAGAGCCAGTTTCAATGGGACGAAAACAGATGCAAACTCTGGCATACAACGTCTGGCACACAAAACTGTAATTAAAGAAAAGAAGGCTTTTAAAGTAGAAATGTTTCAGTTACAGCCTACTACTCTGGGAGAAGGATAGGAATAGGCCAGAACTTCATGAATAAGAGTGAGGAAGCAGAGGAAGCAGACGGAAAATACAACTAGTAAATGCCAAATTGTTAACACAAGTGAGAACTAGGCAGATTCCAAAAAGGTTCAGTGAAGTTAAAAAAAACAATGCCGGCAAAACAAGAGCATGGGATAAAAGGGACAGTATTCATGAAAAGGAATCCCAAAATATTCTGTAGGCAAGTGAACACGGAAAAGAACTACAAGAGAGATGAGGCTTTGTGTAATCCAGCTGGAGTCTCCACAAAGGATGTAATTGAAATTCTGAGTGAGCCATGGAAATGGTAAAGAAAATGTATTAGAAAGGTTAAATAATGTTGTGTTGATTGATGCATTATAGGAGGGAAATAGTACAGGTCTACCCATAATCTTCCAAATGTCAACCAATTCAGGGATGGTACTCAATGAGTGGGAAGTTTCATTTTTTCTATCCATGCTTAAAAAGGACATGTTAAGCCTGGTTACTATAAACCGGACAGTTTAGGAGGGAAAATCTATGGACATAATTAGATTAATTAGAACAAAGCGCTTATAGATCTATAAGGAGTATATAGAATTGTGGAAGGCATAGATAGACAGCCAAAACTTTATCCCCCAGATTGGAAATGTCCAGTACCAGATGGCATAGCTATAAGGTGAGAGGAGGAAAGTTTAATAGAGATGTGGTGGGAGCCTGGAACACATTGGCAGCAGTGGCAGAGGAGGTAGAGCAGAGCAGAGAGAAACTCTCACATAGAATAACATTCCCACCCCATGTTGAGATAGTGTTCCCATTAATAAAAATTGTTAAAACTACGCAAAAAAAAGCTCACAAAATAGGTAACGCCTTTACCCTGTTCCATCATTCAGGTGGATTTGATTATGACCAAAACCACCTCAATCCACTTTCCTATCCAATTCTTGTACTTAATATTAAAGACCTATGGAATAAAATAATAATATAATATTGTAATTAATATTAATCTCATATCTGTGAATCTCAGGGATACATAATTCTTAAGGCTCTAGACACCAGGCAAATAGATTCCCCCTAAACTTGTTCTTAGACTATCATTCCTAATTTTAGACTTTGACAGTTGAAAACTTCTTAGCATCCTCAACTCTCGGCATAACCTCTAGTTTCAAAATAAGATTTATTTTCTCTAAAATTCGAGAGCTTATTTTTTCCTCGTTTATCTTATTCCAGGAAACATGTTAAACTTCACTCTCCTGCATCCAAGGAATAAATAGACTTTCTGTAAAAGACCAAACCTGAAAACAAAGCTTTGATTAATCTGAAAAGATCTCCTAATCACTGAAACCCAATGTCGGGCAACATGCAATTTTCCTTCATATTTGTTTGCTGTATTTGCGTATTTCCTATGATTCATGCAAGAGTCACATAATCTCTGAACATTTAAGAACTCTCCATTTACAAAGTATTCTGTTCATTCTTATGAAAGTAAATAATCGTAACATTCCATCTTCCATTTCTTGCCCACTTACAGAAGCCATTTCCACTTTGCATTCCATTCACATCTTGCAAATCATTTTTCCACCACAATTTGTTCATGTAGCAAATATTAATACAGGCAACTCGCATTTTACATGGGGGTTACAGGCTTATTAAATCGAGCACAAATCAAACATAAACCAGACACTGTACATTAGAAAAATATATCACAAAGGCAGATACATTTAAACATATAACTTAATAGCTGCAGGCAATCATTTTAGTTTTCTTTCTGTTAAGCAAAACTGAACTTACAAGATAACTCTGAAAGCTGATGTGCAAGTTTAGGCATAGATTTGAGCGTGTTATTCCGAAAATAGGAGCGTGTAAAGTAAATGTCAGTACTAATTAGACAAGTGCGTTATTCTAAAAATGCGTAAATCAAATACGCATAAAACGAGAGGTGCCTGTATAGTACAATCTAGTCCCCAATGTACATCATAAAAAGCTGGACCTTATTTAGAAAGGCCTGGGAACAAAATTGAGAAGAAATTTGGCTCCAGTCAGAAACCAAAAGCTAATTAATACCCCAAATACATACATGTCACAGAAGATTAAGGTTTGATGCTGTACAATCAGAACTGCAAACAGTATGCAGAACTGTGTCCTTTCTGTGAATGTCAGTACTCCTGCTACATAGCAAATATGGGCATCCATGCCACACGGATAAGATTAAAATATGACATTGTACAGATTAGAAAAACACGGCACGAGGTACTGATGCATTTCCAAATAGTTCATTTAAGTGGCTGTTTATTTTAAAGAAGTACTGCCATACAGAAACGTTTAGCAGCGGGAAATGTACAGATCTATAGGAGGGATTTACAATAATTTCTAAGCAAAGTTGCAAAAACAGTCAAATATATAAATGGAGAGGACAAGGCAGATCATGAAGAAAACGACAAACAGGACATGGTTTTGGGGAAGGGGTAACTTTTTCCCCACAGAAAGGGTGGTGGGCGTATGGAACAAGCTGCCGGAGGAGATAGTTGAGGCAGGTACAAACCAACATTTAGACAGGTACGTAGATAGGACATGTTTGGTGGGAATATGGGCCAAACAAAGGCAGGTGGGACTAGTGTAAATGGAGCTTGTTCGTCAATGTGGAAGTTGGGCCAAAGGGCCAGTTTCCATGCTGTGTGACATTATGATTCTAAATACATTAAATAACTTCCAAACAGCTGTGGAATTAATATGAATTAAACAAAATGAGATCCACGCACAAGTTTCACATTGGCATTGCTCAAAATGCAAGTGTCAATGCTTGTTGCATTGACTCCACCGGCTCTTCCTGTCTCAACTCTGCCAATTTCAGAATGACAATCAGACTGATGAAAGTTTTACAGACCGAAAACATCAATTCCATTGCAACAGGTGAAGCACGACTGTTTATTTCAGTTTTCCAGCATCTGCACTAGTTTGCTTTTGGACTGTTGACAGAATCTCAGTGGAACAGTAGATTTTTGACAGAGAAGTATAACTACTGAAATATTTACAAGGAAACTCTACATGGCAGAAGAGGAATTGCCAACTGGTTCGATGATTTATTTACAACTTTGTGGAAAAGAGGAAATGAAACCCGCAGACTTCAAAATTTGCACTGCGTGGGATATTCTAAAATTACTCCCGTTGGTACACTTTATAACATCATATAGCTTAAAATACCCTAAGGGCATCGTAAAAAATTGTAAGAGCAAGATCCTAGCCATGCAACTTGTAATACAAATTATATAGCATCTTGATCATTTGAATCGGATGGGGGTGGATCTTTTGTTTATTTGGTGCAAAAGTATAGTTCAATATGTTTAAAAAATGGTCAATAAAATTGATGCTCAACAAAGCAACTGTTTGCAAGGAATCAAATTTCATAGTTGTAAACCTCACGGATGTTTCCCTAAAGTGACTGGCCAGAATCCAATTATTCAGAAGAGACAATTAGAACAAATACTCTACCTGATAAAGAGGGCAAGGATTATTCAGCCCATTCGGGAAAGGTGTATTTATAAACCCCCAAAGCTCTGTCACATTTTGAGCTCCAACAACTCTCGCCCCTTTCTCCAGCTACACATCATTCTCCATCCAGTAGTGAACAGAGAGTTCTACGTTGAGATCATTTGAGCCTGCTACAAACCAAAATGACTTAGTTTGTCCTAACCATCTGGAGAGAAGTCTTTATACTTGACCTGTTCATGATATGATCAGGAACTTACCTTTCAGGGAAATCTGACATTGAATTCCATATTCTTCAATAACTCGAGCATATAATACATACATCTGAGCCTATCCAAAGTAATTTTAACACACCTCTATGGGGTTAAATCATGTTGAGCTCCACTAAAAAATCCAAACTTTTAATGCAATTTCTGAAGGATATGCCTTGACAAAAATTGATAAAAGAAAAGCAAGGAATTAGTTTTAAAAATGCATTTTGGGACATTAAGTGGACTGAATGTCAAAACAAAGCTCTCATACAAAAAAAGCAAGGGGCATTTTCACAACATTTGTTTATTGCATAAGCCCAACAAAGGAGACACACACCAAGAGAGCTATGATATGCCCTAGGCATTTATTTTACAAGTTAAATCAGTTGCAGCTCAACAGCAGAAGGCAATTTCTAAATGCCACAATAAAGTTCATATGACATAGAGCAGATTTAGGCCATTCATCCCATCAAGTCCACTCTGCCATTCAATCGTGGTTGATCTATTTTTCCCTCTCAGACCCATTCTCCTGTCTTTTCACCCATAACCTTTGACTTCTCTTCTTTCTCTTTTTCTATTACAGCTTAAAGTTTAAAAAAAAAAGAGGTTGTACACGAAATGTATTATTTTGCATATTATGATTAAGATATATGTACAATGCTTTTAATTAAAAAAAAATATATAAAAATTTAAAAAAAACCTTTGACGCCCTGCTTAACCAAATCCTATCACATCTCCACTTTAAAAATACCCAATGGCTTAGCTTCCACCTCCGTCTGTGGCAATGAATTCAACAGATTCACCCACCCTCTGGCTAAAGAAATCCCTCCTCATCTCCATTCTAAAAATGTTTGTCCTTTCATTCTGAAGGTATGCCCTCTGCTCACAGCCTCAGAAGAAGACATATGAAGATAGATCACCGGCTAGCCAAAAACAATGCTGTCTCAAACTTTGAAAAGCCTCACCTGTGAGTAGGTATCTGTGGCACGGTCACCACAGGTACTGCAGCTCGTCGCTCTTCGAGGAAATTTTTTATTTTTTTTGTTTTCTGTTTTGATTTGGCTTTGGTCTTTTTAGGTGACACTTTCTTTGGACTCTCCCCACCTTCTACTTTTTCTTCCTCATCTTCCTCCGCCTCGTTCTCATCTAAAGTGAGGATCTTTTTCACTGACCCCGGTGGGGAGTGAACGTCGCAATACGCAGTCTTCCGGACGCTGAAAGTCATCCCGTTGGCACTAGTTTCTCGTACGGGTTCCATCTTCATGTATAATCCAGCCCGCTGAGCGCAGGTCACATGGAAGGCAGTGTAGCAATTGGCCTTGTGACACTGAATAGAGGCACCAGCACCCTTTTGTTTGCAAATATAGCATACTAACTTCCACCTAGCAGAAGGAATGTTCTCAATGCTGTCTATAGGCTCCAGGAACACTGTATTAGCAAAACAAACTTCTGGTATCCATAGAGCACAAACCACATGAGCCCATCGCCCATCGTCTGTCTGTTTAAACGCACCACCATTATTTGGACACAAAGCACAATCCACAGGTCTAGAAGGAGATTGAAGACAGCAGCGGCAGAGCCATTGTCCCTCTGGAATATACGGTACTCCGTAGCATTCCTGATGTACAGCAAGATTGCAGATATCACAAAATAAGATCACATTGCTATTCTGACACTCACCATCCATACAAATGCAACAAACGGCGTCTTCATCAATTAGGGACTGAGGATCACCTTTATTCCGGCTTTCAAAGTAGGATTCTTTTTCCAGTTTGTCCATGAGGCACTCAAATATCTCTTGAGATACTATGCCAAGCACATCACTCTTACGCTTTTCATTGATCATTTCTAGCCACGCATAATCCTCCTCGTCCATATCATATTCAACCTCGCCGTCCAGTTCCTCCACTGATTTTTCAATGTACCTGTAATATGCGGGTGGCAGGGGGGAGGCGTCGGGGGGCTTGTAATCAATAATCCTAAAAGACGGTTGAGGTAATTCAGCACTGGCTCCAGCTGAATGCTTTGAGGTGGTCTCCTTCCTCTTGTCTTTGCAAACTGTTCTTTTGGACTTGGAAGGAAAGAGAGGTTGTTCGCTGTTTTCTTTATTACTGTTACATTCTGTAATCTCTTGAGCAGTCAAATCATCCTCAGCGATAATCTTTAAGGAATCAAATATGCTAATCCTGTGCAGCCTGCCATCAATGTCCACCTCCACCATCCGTTGTGCTTGAGCGTATGTTAATGTTTCTCTGCTTGGTGAGCATTTAAGTCCGTAGGGAGATGGAGAACGGCGACTTCCACAATTATTTCTCATCATTCGTTGTGGATCTTGCATCACCTATAGACAATCTATGAAGCAAGAACATAAAATTGCATGAGGAACAAAATTGTCACTGGAGAACTCTCCTTTATAATGCTTTACAAAAAAAATATTTTCACCCAAGCATAAACTATCAACAACTAGAGAGCAGTCCTGGGCTACTATTTACCTCATCGGAGACCTTCAGACCACCTATAATTAGTGTTTACTGGACTTTATTTTGCATGAAATGTTATTCCCTTAATCATGTATCTGTACATAGTGAATGGCTCGATTGTAATCATGTATGGTCTTTCCACTGACTGGTTAGCATGTCACAAAAGCTTTTCACTGCACCTCGGTGCGTGTGACGATAAACCAAACTAAATTAAACATAGAAACATAGACATAGAAACATAGAAATGAGGTGCAGGAGTAGGCCATTCGGCCCTTCGAGCCTGCACCGCCATTCAATATGATCATGGCTGATCATCCAACTCAGTATCCCGTACCTGCCTTCTCTCCATACCCCCTGATCCCCTTAGCCACAAGGGCCACATCTAACTCCCGCTTAAATATAGCCAATGAACTGGCCTCAACTACCCTCTGTGGCAGAGAGTTCCAGAGATTCATCACTCTCTGTGTGAAAAAAGTTCTTCTCATCTCGGTTTTAAAGGATTTCCCCCCTATCCTTAAGCTGTGACCCCTTGTCCTGGACTTCCCTAACATCGGGAACAATCTTCCTGCATCTAGCCTGTCCAACCCCTTAAGAATTTTGTAAGTTTCTATAAGATCCCCTCTCAATCTCCTAAATTCTAGAGAGTATAAACCAAGTCTATCCAGTCTATCTTCATAAGACAGTCCTGACATCCCAGGAATCAGTCTGGTGAACCGTCTCTGCATTCCCTCTATGGCAATAATGTCCTTCCTCAGATTTGGAGACCAAAACTGTACGCAATGCTCCAGGTGTGGTCTCACCAAGACCCTGTACAACTGCAGTAGAACCTCCCTGCTCCTATACTCAAATCCTTTTGCAATGGAAGCTAACGTACCATTCGCTTTCTTTACTGCCTGCTGCACCTGCATGCCTACCTTCAATGACTGGTGTACCATGACACCCAGGTCTCGCTGAATCTCCCCCTTTCCCAATCGGCCACCATTTAGATAATAGTCAGCTTTCCCGTTTTTGCCACCAAAATGGATAACCTCACATTTATCCACATTATACTGCATCTGCCAAACATTTGCCCACTCACCCAGCCTATCCAACAAACTAGTATGAAAGAATAAGAATATAATTACTCAAATATCCATATTCTGGTTTAGAGTCATAGAATCATACAGCATGGAGACAGGTCATTCAGCCCAACCTGCCCATGCTGACCAAGATGCCCCATCCCATCTGCATGTGTTTGTCCCATTTCCCTCTAAACCTTTCTTATCCATGTAGTTCTCCAAATATTTAGGTAGACATAACATGTTTCACCTGTACCATTATGTTTACTGAAATGATAAATTTAATTAGAGTTTAAAAAAAGCACGAAACGTAAACAAGAATGGTAGGCAGTGTGTTGGAGATACAAAGCCACAGTGGTAGAGTTGCTACCATACAGCACCAGAGACCCAGGTTTGATCCCAACTATGGGTGCTGTCTGCACGAAGTTTGTATGTTTTTCCTGTGACTGTGTAGATTCTTTAAAGGCGTACAGGTTTGTAGGTTAATTGGTTTTGGTAAGTTGGAAAATTGTCCTTAGTGTGTTTAATTTATATGGGGTGATCGCTGGTTGGCATCGACTCAGTAGGCTGAAGGGCCTGTTTCCACGCTGTATCTCTAAAGTCTCCAATTTCATTCATGACCTTGATTTATATAAAGCTGTATAATTTTAATAATGACTGTAGATACCTAATTGTCTTTTAAAGTATGCCATAGTTTTATTGAAACCAGTCAGGTGGAAGACAGTATTTCTCTGATCATATTGTTGGAAGGATTTTCATTCTCTCATAACAAAAAACGATGACATAAAATGCTGAGGTAACACAGTGGGTGATATAAATAATCTTTATAAAAAATCTAACCTCTCCCCCTTGAACATATAGCCCTCTGCTCACTCTGCAGCAACCCCGACTTTATATAAAATCACCCCAAAATAAGTTACTCCAGTATTTTGTGTCTGACTTCGATTTACCAGGATCTGCAGTTCTTTCTTTAAAAAAACTATCAGATTGAAATGACAGACACACGTGCGGACTACAGATGTCACTAACACACTTATCTGACGAGTATACCTGGCCAAATGTGCATAATTCCTTCCATTTTGCGTGAATATTTGCATACAGTTTGCAACCTCCAGGAGTCAAGACAAGAATGTTTCATTGTCACATGTACCAAAAAACAGAGCAATTAAATTCTTACTTGCAGCAGCATAACAGATTTGTAAACACAGCACTTGCAAAAATCTTTAAAAATGTAAAAACCTGAATATTAAACAGCAAAATAATTAGTCCTTAATGCAATCACACAGTTAGTAGTTCATAGATTAGTTGGTGTTGTATTGTTCAAGAGCCTCGCAGGTGTTGGGATGAGGCTGTTCTTGAAATTGGAAACCAGATGCTAATATGAAAGGTAGTACTTTAATACACATATCATGAACAGTCACCTGTTTCTAAAGTATGTCTCCAAAAGAATAAAAAGTCCACTCCGCTACAAGTTCACCATTCCCCTATTACATCAATTAAAGAGAAACAGACCGTCCACCCAAAAATATAACATCAGAACCCAAACAACAAAATTCACTTGAATATATAGATTAATAGTTTGTCTATTAGGAGTCATGTTTATTAGTACTTATTAGTTTAAAAGAAAATGTACTGGCTACTTTGTCTTTTCTAAATGTAGAAATAAGGATCCGCAGATGCTGGTTTACACAAAAGGGTACAAAGTGCGGGTCAGGCAGCATCTGCGGAGGACCTGGATAGGAGCCAGAAGAAGGGCCCCAATCCAAATCGTCACCCATCCATGTTCTCCACAGAGGTTGCCTGACCTGCTCAGTTACTCCAGCACTTTGTGTCTTTTTGCCTTTCTTTAATGGCGCCCTTCCGAGCCCAGGAAAAGCCTTGTTAAGTGTAGTTTTCACCACCCATCTATATTTATTTCAACATTTATAATTCACCTTTAAAATACTGGGACGGTGGAAGTGGCAATGGGAACACTTTCCATCCAAATTCTTTTGCTGCAACCCACCATTCATCTTCATTCTTCACATCTCACAAATGGAGATTAGTGTGGGTCAGGTGAAAAAAATTACATCAAAGTTTTCTCCAGCAATTTTGCCTACCTTCGATTCGCATCAAAGCGTCTGTCATTTTTAAAATGTATTGTAGCACCTTAGTCCAGTGCAGAGTAGGCAAAACTGAAGAATTAAGATGACTTTTACATTACTGGTAATTCCAGAATCTTCAAAAAATTCTCTCTACAACCGAGGAACAATAAGTTCCCCATTTATAGGTAACCCACTCCCCTCTGTCCCTTTCTCACTCCTACTGATCGGCCCAGGTCCTCTCACACACCCCGTTCTTCCAAACCGCCCCACCCCCAGGTTTCTTTCGCCTACTGCACCTGCCCATCACCTGCATACTCTTCCCATGGGTCCTCCATTCCCTCTCTCCGCCCCACCCTTAACTTGGCTCCACTCGTCCTTTCTTATCAGATTCCATAAACTGCACGCCTTTATCATGTCCACTTATCACCTCCCACCCTTAGTCACCTTCTACACCCTTTCCTGATTGTCCATCAACCCCTCCTCACCTAGAAGCACCTATCATTTGCCAGCTCTTGCCCCACCATTTTTCTTCATCTCCTTACACTTGCCATCTTTCCTCTACCTTTTCAAACCAGATAAAAAGCCTTTACCCAAATCGTTAACTGTCCATTTCCCTCCACAGATGCTGCCTGACCCATTGAGTTCCACCAGCACTGTTTTTCTTACGGTAAAATCTACTCACTCTACAACTGAGTTTTTGGAAACTCTTTATTAACCCAAGCATTGTCCAGACGGCAAACATATTCACATATATATGGTGATAGGTGTATGGAACAAGCTGCCACAGGACGTAGTTGAGGTAGGTACCAAAACAACATTTGTAATGAGTCCAATGAGCTGAGATCCAAAAATCTATAACCTCCTTTTGCTCTGGTATTTTATTTAATTCACATGTTTAATCGATAATGTTTTATTATTAATGTTTTATGTGTCATTCCTGTCACTGTATGTCATGTTGTCACTTGCAGGCAGAGCACCAAGGCAAATTCCTTGTATGTGAATACTTGGCCAATAAACTTCATAATACATTTGGACAGGTACATGGATAGAAATGGCTTAGAGGGATATCGACCAAACACGGGCAGGTGGACTAGTGTAGATGGGGCAACTTGGTCAGCAGGGGCAGGGTCAGCAGGCGGAAGTTGGGCCGAAGGGCCGTGCTGTATAACTCTAATGAATTTTAGGTAGCTGGGTAATTTAATCCATTACTTCTAATCACTAACTTGCTTGAATTTCAGCATGGTTCATTTGCAAATATAAACATCAGTTTCACGAACAATGAGTCAACCCTCCGTGCGTTGTATAGATCAGATTTCTATTACTCATTTCACTTGCTTTTAAACGATCCTGGAGACTAGAACTGCATTTATTTTATCGCATGTGGCATGAACTAAAAAATGCACAATATTAGTTCAACATTTGTCACCTTTGTGTACTATTTCCTTTTATATTTTTTAATCCAATCAGAGACAAAAACTGGCAAATGGATAGGATACAATCAAGTTTTTCATCTTGACTACCTCTTGGGCAACACCAAAATTGGAAGGATTAATGATTCAAGGAGCGTCACAACCAGTTACATGAGGATATTAATAAAAACTTTTGAAAGGGCAAGGAATGACAAATTAATTTTAAATTTAGCTATATACCAGGTAATGTATTTATTTAATAAAAGTGGGACCTTTATTTGGCAGGTAATTAAGAATCTAAATGGATAGAAAGCAAAGTGACCGTGAGGAAGATACAGCATAAAAAAGGCCCTTCGGCCTAACTTGCTCACGCCGCCAACATGCCCCATCTACACTAATCCCATTTGCTCGTGCTTGGCCCATAACCCTCTAAACCTATCCTATCCATGTATCTGCCCAAATGTCTCTTAAATGTTATGATAGTACCTGCCTCAACTACCTGCGCCGGCAGGCAGTTCATTCTGTTTACCCACCACCCTTTGTGGCAAAAAAAAATGTTGCCCTTCGGGTTCCTATTATATCTTTTCTCCTTCGCCTTAAACCCATGTCCTCTTGTTCACAATTCCCCTACTCTGGACAAAAGACTTTGTGCATTTACCTGATCTATTCCTCTCATGATCTTGTACACCATAAGATCACCCCTCATCCTCCTGTGCTCCAAAGAGTAAAGTCCTAGCCTGCTCAACTTTTCTTTATAGGTCATCCTCAAATACACCCTTTCCAGCTTGACAACATCTTTCCTCTAACATAGTAACCAAAGTTGAATGCAATATTCTAAACATGGCCTCATCAATGTCTTATACTACTGTAACATGACCTCCCAACTTCTCTACTCAATACTGATGAAAGCCAATGTGCCGAAAGCCTTCTTGACCACCCTATCTACCCATGATGCCACTTTCAAGGAACTATATACCTGCACTCCTGCTCTACAACACTCCCCAGAACCCTGCCATTAACTGTATAGGTCCCGCCCTTATTAAACTGCCCAAAAAGCAACACCTCACACTTCTCAGTATTAAATTCCATTAATCATTCCTCAGCCCACCTGCTCAACCGATGAAGGTCTTGCTGCAAAATTTGACAACCATCTTCACCATCTAGAATACCACCCACTGTCGTGTCATCTGCAGATTTGCTAATCATGCCTTGTATGTTCTCATCCTAATCATTAGTATAAATGACAAACAATGGGCCCGGCACGCAACCCTGAGGCACACCACTAGTCACAGGCCTCCAGTCGGAAAAGTAACCATCCACCATCACCCTCTGCTTCCATGCATGAAGCCAATTTTTCTAACCAGTTGACTATCTGTCCATGGATCCCACGCGATCTAACCTTCCAGAGCAACCTACCATACAGAATCTTGTTAAATGCCTTGCTGAAATCCATATAAACAATGTCTACAGCTGCCCTCATCAACCTTTTTGGTCACCTCTTCAAAAAACTCAATCATAATTGTGATACATTATCTCTCCAATACAAAACCATGCTGACTATCTCTAATCAGCCCCTGTCCATCTAAATGTATGTATATCTTATTCCTCAGAATACTCTCTGGTAACTTTCCTACCACAGATGTTAGGCTCACTGTCCTGTTGTTCCTAGGCTTGTCCCTACAGCCCTTCTTAAATGCAGGTACAACATTTGCCACACTCCAGTCTTCTGGCACCTTACCTGTATTTAACGACTACTCATAAATTTTAGCCAAATCGCCTGCAATTTCCTCTAGCATCCCACAATGTCCTCCGGTATATCTGATCAGCACCTCCTCAACCGTAACACTGACTGCCCTCAAGACACTTCCTTTCTTTCTTTTAAAATCTTTTTATTCGTTTTTTTCCAAAAACAAAAACAATGATAATGATAAACATAACAATGATATTGATACATAGGGACCAGGATTACATTAATAACAGGTATAACCTAAATACGAGTCCAGTGTCAAAATACACATTGAATATAGACCTCCCGGTCTCTATGTAAATATAGTTAAATGTTTAAAAGAAAACTTGTATATTAAAAAAAGAGAAAAAAGGAAAAAACAAAACCCCCCTAAACTAGAAAAAAAAAGCAAAACAGAATCTGGGCTGCAAGGAATTTCAACAATTTAAGTCCCTGTTTGTCATCAAGTCCGTTCCACCATATAAAGGTAAAATAATTATTATAACGGTTGGAAAGGGGACAATTTATGTCATGTGAAAATGTTGAATAAATCTTCCCCAAGTCCTATCAAATTTAACCAAGGGTTCAACAATGTCACCTGATTTTTTTCTAAATTTAAACAATATATCGTTTCAGAGTACCAATGGAGTGTGGTCGGAGGGTTAGAGTCTTTACACTTAAATAAAATAAATCGTCTTGCAATTAATGTGGTAAAAGCAATCAGCTGATGGGCGGAATGGGACAAATGAATAGAATCTAACATCGGTACCCCAAAAATTGCAGTAATAGGATGAGGTTGTAAATCAATACCTAAAACTACAGAAATAGTATCAAAGATTTATTTCCAAATTACATTTATTAGAGAGTTGTTCAAAAGACATAAAACAACCATCCAAAAACAAATCACGAAAAGCTACCAATCCCTTCCTCTTCCATAACAGAAAGGCTTGATCAGTACTAGAAGGTTGGAAGAAAAAATTAGATATGATGGGACTCGATAAGTTAAATCATTCAATCCAAAAAACTTACGAAATCGAAACCATATTCGGAATGTATGTCTTATTATTGGATTAGTCGTATATTTATTCAATCTCGTAATTGTAAAAGGTAACAAGCCCCCTAGAATAGAAACCAATGATAGCCCTTGCATAGAATCACGTTCAAGATTTATCCATCCTGGGCATTGGGAATCTTCTAAATCTTTTGTCCAAAAGACACTTCCATTGACAGCCCCAAGTTCCCCGGTCCTCATGTCTTCCTCCACTGTAAAAGCATAGGAGAAATACTCATTAAGGACCTTGCCCATCTCCTGTGGCTCTACACAGAGTTGACTACTTTGATTCCTGAGGGGTCATATTCTCTCTCTGGTTACACTTTTTCCCTTATAAAATCTCTTGGGATTATCCTTAATATTATCTGCCAGAGCAATCTCCTGACCCCTTTTGTGCCCTTCTGGTTTCCTTTTTCAGCTAGTTCCTCAGTTCCCAAAACTCCTCCTGGGATACACTTGATCCCAACTGCCCACATGCCTCCTTCTTAATCTTGACCAGAGCCTCAATTTCTCTCATTCTCGTAGCGTCCTTACGCCTCACTTTGATAAGAGCATGCATGTCTTAGACTCTTGTCAGAACACATTTTAATTTTAAAACATCCTAATTTCTCATACGTCTCGTTTCCTTCAAACAACCTGCCCCAATCACTTTGAGCGAGTTCCTGTCTAACACCTTCAAAGTTGGCCTTGCCCCAATTTAGAATTTTAACTCAATCTTAACTCGATTTAATTCTATCTATAACCATCTTTTAAAATAATTTTTAAAACTGCTAACCTGTTCCTTTCAGGTTAGCAGTTTTGACGGAATGGACAAATGGCGGATATCCTTAAAATTATTAGATTTTGAAGCAAAACGTTTTTGCAAAGGGATAACCAAATTAAACGTCATGAATGTAGTCTCCAAGAAATAATGGGACAATTGAAGCAAATAGTATAAATACATAAAAGGGAAATCAAGTCAGCATAAGGGATATGGAAGGGGAAGGTGGTGCGAACAGAATTAGACAAGAAAGGGTGTGGGAGTATCGAGCAACACGTATATTAAACTTAAACATGAAATTATATAGGTTTCCTAAACAGGGGAACAATTGTAACACATTCAACATATACATTTGCAAGTTTTCATAGTGGCCTTCCCTCCATTGTCGGTTCATGAAGTAATGCCAAAGGCAAAAAGACTGAGTGGCTGTAACAAATGGCAGGCAATCAGCACAAAATTTGATTTTATTCATTGGGCGGCACGGTGCCACAGCACGAGAGTTGCCACCTCACAGCACCAGAGACCCAGGTTC
This sequence comes from Leucoraja erinaceus, assembly GCF_028641065.1. Taxonomy (NCBI): domain Eukaryota; kingdom Metazoa; phylum Chordata; class Chondrichthyes; order Rajiformes; family Rajidae; genus Leucoraja; species Leucoraja erinaceus. The sequence continues at coordinate 16,345,336 of NC_073400.1, read as the reverse complement.
GATCCTGACTACGGCTGCTGTCTGTACGTTCACTTGTACGTTCTCCCCGTGACATGCGTGGGTTTTCTCCGGGAGCACCGTATACGTACGTATACTCGAGGTGACGTACGTACAGGTTTGTAGGCTAATTAGCTTGGTAAAATTTTTAATTGTCCCTAGTATGTGTAGGATGGTGTTGGCGAGCAGGGATGGCAGGTCGGTTCGGACACGGTGAGCCAAAGGGCCTGTTTCCGCACTGAATCCCTAAAACTGTTACAAACTAAAAAAATGGGAAATTAGATAATTACTGTATAAACTAATATTTCACAGTTGTGGCACGTGCATGCAGTCTATCCAGTTTTACTAATAATATCCACTCAGTCAAGTCTTCCCTGATCCAGATTGATAACTTTGGTGGAAATGTGAAGTGGATAAATGCAATTAATCCGCAATTGGGTTATTGCTGAATTTAAAACTCTTGAATAAGTTTGGGACAGCACAATGGCACGGGTGGTAGAGTAACTGCCTCACAGAGCCGGGTACAATCCTAACCTCAGGCACTGTCTGTATGGAGCTGGCACATTCTCCCAGTTTCCTCCCATATCCCAAAGACATGCGGGTTTGTCGTTTAATTGGCCCCTGTAAATTGCCCCTAGTGTGTAGAGAGTGGATGAGAAAGTGGGATAACATAGAACTAGTGTACAAGTGATCGATGGAGGGTTGAAGGGCCTGTTGCAATAAGTGTAATAGCTGGACAATTAGAAGTTCAAACAAACAGTATATGTAACTATATAAATTAGGAAATTAGGGACTAGCCCCATGGCTGTGAAAAACCTTGATGTGTTTATATTACTTTCAAAATGAAGAAAAAACTTGTTAATATTTACTGATTTTGTAATGTCATCCCTTTTCACGGATAAATCAACAATTCTTGACAATGCATGTAATATAATATTCCAGACACCTTAAGGTTTCTAATCCACATTTTTCTTCACTGAATAACAGACAACTATCAATGAACAGTACAATTTTGATACCAGTCGGGAATAGGTTGAATAGTTGAGAGGATCATGAGAAAAGGGAAAAGGCAGGAAGAAAAAAAAACCTCTCTTGACCCCAATATCTAAATTAACTCCTTCCATGTCGTGCTAAGTTAGCCTATTTTCATTTACATTTATTATTTGCTAGTTTGTTTGATTTAGCTTTTGAAAACAGACGATGGGAGAACATTTTTTTAAATCATCTCAGTGGTTAAAAAGTCCTGTTTGAAAATAGCACGGCCATTAAATTTACAACGAGAATTATACTTCACCCAGTAACCCTTTGTCATCACATGTAATCTGTGAACAAAACATTTGATAAAAACTCATTATGTCAAAGTAATAGTCAATAAGGGAGCATGAATTGAATAAACCTGTCATACAGCATAGAAATAGGCCCTTTGGCCCAACCTGTCCATGCCGACCAAGATTCCCAATCTACGCTAGTCCACCTGCCAGCCTCATTCAGATATAATCAAACCAGTGCTTCTTGTCCAATACCTTATATTAGTATCAATTTACAAAACGTGCATCAAATTTAAAAAGAACAATTGCTGGAGGAACTCAGCGAGTCAGGCAGCATTGATCCACTGTCCCTCCAGCACCTCAGAATAAAAGGAAGTACCTTTAGAATGGACATGATGAGGAACTTTGTTAGTTCAAGGGTGGTGAATCTGTAAAATACACTGCCGCAGATGGAGGTGGTGGGCAAGTCATAGGTTATTTTTTGAAACAGAGATTCATAGATTCATAGGGTTCTTGATTATTAAGGGTGTCAAAGGTTATGGGGAGAAGGCAGGAGAATGGAGTTGAGAGGTAAAAATCAGCCATGATGGAATGGCAGAGCAGACTTGATAGGCCGAGTGGCCTAATTCTGTTCCTATGTCTTATGGTCACTTTTCTTTACTCAAGATTAGAGCATCTGTAGTTTCTTGTATCAAATTAATCTGGATACAACCATTCAAATTTTACTGCTCCAAGCATTCAACTTTTCTTTAAATATGCTGGATTTCAAGAATACAAAACGTTGCCAAACAACAAAGTGTTGCCAAACAAGCTAAGTATTGACAGCAGCATTGTATTTGCAACTGCAAAGTATCTCTTTCCGCATTTGCATGAATCATCACTCCTTATAGTAAACTGGCCTAAGATAGTTAAGTCACGACTATACTCATAACGTTAGCAATGTATTTACACTAAAATGAAAGTGGCAGGGTCTTTTGTTGCCTACCTACAGAAAATACTCCCAGCACCACATTATCACATCTTGTCAACTTTCTCAATGTCTCGAGCATTTATTGATTTAGAAATTCCAGCATGCTATTGTTCCTCAACTAAAAATCGATTATTTATTTAGACTTTAACAGTAAGCATTAATTCAAAAATAGACTTCCCCAGTAAGCACCAAAAAGTTATTCAACAACAAGCAGCCAAGTCCAATCCTTAATTGGCATCCACAGAGGCACAGTGTTGTTTCAAGGAATTAAAATCCTGACCAATCTTTCTCATGCTAATCCAGGAAACTGAAGACAATTCTTAGGGACTTACAACTTCTGACTAACTACAACAAACTGCAGATCAAACTTCACACTTTCCTCAAGTATATGTTTATGCTATTAATTCAATAACACCAAGTGTTGGGTGAACCAAAATATATGGATATTTATTTTGCAGTAATTACAAACAGATCTCAGTGAATTATAGCACCATTGTTTTCACATATGTCTAATTTTAAATAATTTTAGCACAGAAAAATGGCAAAATAAACCCCAAGATATGTACAAAAAGGTTGACGGATATATGAAATATAAACAAGTTGGTGGGATATACAGCAGGTCAGGCAGCATCTAAGGAGAGTGAAACAGAGTTAATGTTTCAGATTGAAACATTAACAAAGAAGACATCTGCAATTTATTTTCCTTTTCAAGTTATTATGGATATTACTCTTTAGGCACAGTGCTGGTGTAACTCAGCAGCTCAGGCAGCATCTTTGGAGAACATGGAATGGCGATGACCCCAAGCATCACCTATCCATGTTCTCCAGAGATGCTGCCTGAACCGCTGAGTTACACCAGCACTGCACCTAAAGAGTAATATCTAAGAGGAGACCAGGCTTCGATCCTGACTACGGATGCTGTCCGTATGGAGTTTGTACGTTCTCCCAGTGACCTGCATGGATTTTCTCCGAGATCTTCGGTTTCTTCCCACACTCTAAAGACGTACAGGTTTGTAGGTTAATTGGCTTAAAAAAAGAGGAACGTTTCAGTGACAGCAAGACTTCTGCTTTGATAACAGCATAAAACAAAACCCTTCTCATTTTAAAAATCATTAAAAGACTTGCATATTATTTTGGTTTCAATACCTCACAATGACAAATCTAGAACTTGGAGATTTAGGTAAAGTCTTTGGTTTTGGTTGCACCATGGACTTTTTCACCCTTATGGCTAACTAGTATTAATGTCATTAGGTTATTGTTTTTTGATTATATTTACTGTGTATTATTGTTTACAAGCATTAAAGCTGCAGCAAGCAATAATTTAATTGTTCTGAGATCGGTACATATGACAATTAAACGCTTGATTCGCTGCCTCTAAAGAAAACATATGGAAACGCATATAAATTATATTATTTTATAGCGAGTGATCTTCCTCAAATAAAGTTTTGAATCAGAAGCACATCAAGTCAGTGGAACATTAAAAATATTGCCATTAGATCAGAATGGGATGTTAACTTTACACCGCTTTATGAAAAGTGCATATCAGCTCTGACTCTCTGCTCTAGAAGGAACACTAAATCCACATGTGAAAATTAAAATATTTTTACTCCAAACTATCTAAAAAGCAAGAATTAAAACATCTCTGCTTTGGCAATACATTTCCCAATGGGTGGCCTTACAAATTTAAATTTCAATTCTTGCACACTGACAAACACACACAAATATTGGATCATTATCGGTGTGTTTTACGTTGGATCAAAATAAATCTGTATGTGTAAGTTAATGGCAACATTATATTACCATCACAGGCAATTTCAATGATGACAGATGTCTGAGAAGGCTTCCAAATTATAAACTGTCTACTAAATGTATATACTATTTGAAATTCCTTGGATAATATTCTGTTTTCCACATTGTGTAAACATTAGCAATCTATGATGATTGCAGTTCAGAGGTTTTCTTCAAAAAATCCCATTTACATTGTTACAAATTATTTAGGTTTAATGCTAGAAAGCTATTATTTCAACAAGAATCGTTATTTACATCCTGCATAAACTTCCACATAGAAATAAAATGTTGGGTACAATGAATCGCCAACTCTGAAGTGTTTAAACAAAGTAACACATACTGCATACCAAAACAGACACCAGAATTAAATCAGTTGTTTGGTTCATAAATATCCTCAACCTCATTCGTTTAGTATGCTTGACAATGTTCCTGTGAAGCATTTTGGTTATTTTTCCACCCAGAAGGGCCACAAATAAATGAAAGCTGCTGACAACCTGCGACAATGTATCGTGCATAAACGTGCATTTTGCTCGGAAAGTTGGACACTAAATCCACACTTGCAAAATTAAAATGCGCTCACTAACTATCCATGAAGGTAGGAATAAAACATTCCCCGCCATACAGGACATGTACATAATTCAAATGGTCTAGTTTTCAAGGCTTGTCCAAACAGGGCGCACAGCGGCTGCCCTCACTGCGCCAGAGACCCATTCAGGCCTGACCTTGGGTGTTGCCTTTATAGAGTTTGTGCATTCTCTCTATGATGGTGTGGGTTTCCTCCAAATGTTCCAGCTTCTTCCCATATCAACAAGTTGTGTGGGTTGTTGGTTAATTGGCCTCTGTAAAATTGGTCCTAATGTGTAGGAAGCGGATGAGAAAGTGGAATAACACAGTACACATATTAATGCGTGATCAATAGTCAGCATGGACTCAGTGGGCCAAAGGGCCTGTTTTCATGCATATCTTTCGATCAATTTCAAAGGTATTTTCGTAGGTTAATTGAGATATGCAAATTGCCCCAAATATCTTGAGAGTGAATGCAAAAGTGAGAGCACACAGAACTAGTGTGAACTAGTGATAAGTCAACGTGGACTCGGTGGGCCAAAGGGCCTGTTGCCATGCTGTATCTTTAAATCAATCTGAGAGAGGCAGGTGCATTAGCTTCTGTAAAAGTGCCTTTAGTGAAAACGTGGGATAACATCGAACTACTATGAACGGGGTGATCAATAGTCGGCATGGATTAAGGTCATAGAAACATAGAGAATAGGTGCAGGAGTAGGCCATTCAGCCCTTTGAGCAAGCACCACCATTCAATATGATCATGGCTGATCATCCAAAATCAGTACCCCGTTCCCATACCCCTAAGAGCAAAATCTAACTCTCTCTTGAAAACATATCATAAACGATAGAATTAAGCCATTCGGCCTATCGTCTACTCCGCCATTCAATCATGGCTGATCTATATCGTCTACTCCGCCATTCAATCATGGCTGATCTAACCCCATTTCAATCGATCAACTTCAAAGATGTGCAGGTTTGTAGGTTAATTGCCCTATTTAAATTTCCCCTAGTGTGCAGTGGATAAGAAAGTAGGATAACATAGAACTAGTGTGAAAGGGTGATCAATGGTTGGCATGGACTCGACAGGCCAAAGGGTGGTTCCATGCGCATCTTTCAATCAATCTCAGAGACGTGCAAGTTTGCAGGTTAATTGGCCTCTAAATTGCCACTAGTGAGCAGTGAGCAGATGAGAGAATGGGATAACTAGTGTGAATGATTGTCGATATTCAACGTTTCAATCAATCTCAAAGACGTGCGGGTTTGAAGATTAGTTATTTCCGTAAGGTAGACAAAATGCTGGAGTAACTCAGCGGGTCAGGCAGCATTTCTGGAGAGAAGTAAAGAGTGACTTTTCGGGTGGAGACCCTTCTTCAGACTGCCCCTAGTAAACTGTGTGTAGGGAGTGGATGAGAAACTGAGATAACACAGAACTCGAGTGAATCAAAAGGGCAGGTTTCCATACTGTATCTCTAAAAATAACATCACCATGTATCTGTACACGGTGGATGGCTCGATTGTAATCATGTATAGTCTCGTCCTGAAACGTCCCCCATTCCGTCTCTCCAGAGATGCTGTCTGTCCTGCTGAGTTACTGCAGCCTTTTGGGTCTATCTTCAGTGTAAACAAGCATCAACAGTTCCTTCCTACACATGTATAGGCCACAAAAGGCCCTCAGCCGTTTGTTTACTATTTGACTTCCTCAATGTTTTGCACCATGGTGTTGTCTGCATCCACAGCAAGGTAAGCTCAGCCGATCCATGACGTAGAGGCCACCGGGGGTCAAAAGGTGGCTGACGTCACTGCAGCAAACCATTTTCCCGGGCGCATTTGAATTTAACCGCTGCTGATGTAAGCAGCCGCCCAAATATCGGCCCGAAATCCACATTGACTGTCCCCCACACACACACCACGATCCATTATTCGCCATTGGAATACTTACAGGAGGCTCACCGGCCTACTCTGAGGAGGAATTTCTACCCTTCAGCCAACAACCCCCCCCTCCCCTCCCCTCCCCTCCCCCAGCGCGCTAAGGCGCCACCAACCTTGCTGGCGGACAGACGCGATGACGGTCAGCGCTGCGAGCCAATGGGAGCCGGGGGACGGTTAACGAGCAGCTGCGCCGACCAACGGGCGGCGGAGAAGACCCAGTGGGCGGAATAAAATGCCCGAATCAGGAGCGAGCGTCCTCCCTTGGCAACCAATGAGCGTGAGGCGGGGGCGGGACCAACAGCCAGCAAGTTGGGTTGCACGGAGAGAATGTACAGTGGAACAAGATGGCGGCTCTTTCCACAACAAGCGACCCCCAACGCATATTAATTACAGACCTCCAACGGCCGACCCGAGCCCGTCACAAAGCCTCGCAGCTCCCCTTCCCAAACCACAGGCAAACAACCGCGCACAACAAACGCCATTTACCTTGTACGCTGATGGGGAAGGGGAGGGGGAGGGGAGGGAAGGAAAGAAATCCTCCTGCGGGCCGCAATAATTATTAATGGCAGCGGCAGCGCCTGCTTCCCGCCGTCGTTCACCGCCTCGTATGTCGTCCGCTGCGGCCGGAGCGCTTCATGGCGCGCCCGAGGGTGTTCGGCGGGAGCCCGGCGTCAACAAAAGACGGACTTTAATGGAGATTTGAGTGCGTCAGATAGCGGTAGGAAGGCGAGCGCTGGGCGCTGCTGGCGGGGGGAGGGGTGGGGGAGGGGGAAGATCTTTTCAATCACAGGCCCGACACGCCCCTGCGCATGACCCGAGCGAACGGGAAACCCCGTGCGCCGGCCGGGGAGAGGGGGCAGCGGAGGGGAGAGTGGGCAGGGGAGGGCAATGGGCAATGGGGGAGGAGGGGAGAGCAACGGGGAGGGTAACGGAGGGGGCAGGGGGGGCAATGGGGGTGGAGGGGAGAGTGGGCAGGGGAGGGCAATGGGGGTGGAGGGGAGAGCAACGGGGAGAGGAGAGGGGGCAGGGGAGGGCAATGGGGGGCAACGGGGTAGGGGGGAGGGGCAGGGGAGGGCAATGGGGGTGGAGGGGGGAGTCAGGGGAGGGTACGGGGAGGGCAATGGGGGTGGAGGGGAGAGGCGGCAGCGGAGGGTAGAGGTGAGCAAAGCAACGTAGAGAGAGGGCAGTGGCGGGGAGATCTACGGTGGGGAGGGTGGCAGCAACCGCAGGGGATGGGTGAACGTCAGGGGCGACTGTAGGGGAGGGCAGCGACAAGATAAGACAGTGAGAGTGAACGGCGGAGAACAGTGGCGAGGGGCAACAGAGGACGGGGCGAGGGGGGTAGTGGCGAAGCGTGGGGAGGGCAGTGGCGAAAGGCGAATGTTGTGGGAGGCACGGCGCCAGTCCACTCTTCCTGGGCAAGAATCGCTTCCCTTGCACCGAACCTCGGAATTCCTTTGAGCGGAGGAGACGAGCTGGGCGGGCTACAATAATATTACTTATGTAAAGGAGTGGTTTTAATTGTCGTCGTCGTCCCCCCCGGGTCTGAACACTCATTGTGAAGTAGAGACCATTCTGTCCATTCCCTCCACGGATGCTGCCCGACTCGCAGAATTCTTCCAACACTTTTTTAGTCACATCAATGCACGGCCGTTAAGAACTTTAAATAGACGTTTGCAACATTGCAGCAGCTCCCCTGCTTTAAGCTTGGCCAGTGTCCTCTCACATCTAAGGGACACACAAAGTGCTGGAAGAACTCAATGGGTCATCTAACTGGGTAGGAGACGTTTTGGGTCTGGACCCTTCTCCGGACTTCGGAATCTGAAGAAAATTCTGAACCTGAAACGTATGTCCATCTCTTCCACTGATGCTGCCTGGCCCGCTGAGTTGTACCAGCATTTTGTGTTTCCCTCGAGATTCCAGTAACAATATCTCCTCTCAAACCAGAGGCACTGATCAATGATCAAAGATCACAGATCTATGGTACCGATTGCACTCAATATTATTGCAACGCTGCTGGCAGCGATAATTGCGAATTCAAAAGTTCAATCCAATGCGATAGGTTCTAAATAAATTGTATTTTGATGAGTAAATTGCTACGCATCTCCGCATCCTTCCACAAGGATGTAACTTAGTAACTTGCAAGAAAAGCTTCACAAAACAAACTGCTGGAAGAACGGCGGGTCAGGCAGGATCTGGACCCGATATATCAATTCCCCCCTCCCCCTCCCCTTTTTGTTTGCCTCCGCCGAGTTCTTCCTGCAGTTTATCTTTTGCTCCAGGTTCCAGCTTCTTCAGACTCTTATATCTCAATCAAAACATTCACAACTCGAATCCAGATTTTGTCTTTGGCCTTCAAATGTTTATGTCACGTGCTTTCCCACTCAAGGATTTCGTTTGTTTAAATGTATTCAGTCATTGTTATTATTCAATGAAAATAAATGCTATTCAAAAAATGTCATGAAAAAGTTGTGGAACTTTAAAACGTGATGACACCTGTCCTTTTGCCCGTCTGATTGAAAATAAAGCGAAAGAAATAGCGCTCATTGATAGTTCCGTTAACACATTGCATAATTCGTACTGCATAATATCAAATTACCGGAACTGATCCAGATCTGTAAACTGATTTTTTTAAAACGTGGGACACAGCCTTATTGCGTTTTGAAGTGAAAATTCGATCGAATGCCGGTGTAAAAATCCAAATTCGATGTGTCCATATACCCGGTTGCAGAATACTTGAGACAATTGGATTTTCAAACTGTCACATCGAATGGTTTTGTGCTAAATAATTATTAAAAATATTATTTTGGCCCCTCTGCACTGAAAGTGTGCTTAGCTGGCTGGCATGTCAACACATAGGCATCACGCAGCTTAAAATGTTATTAGCTAGGGAAAATCATTTCTACCAAATTCCATCCAACAATCCAAATTAAATCAGATTAATAATAATTATGGAGTATATTTAATTAACTAATGAAGTAAAAGATCCACTGCATCATCTCTCTTGTCAGTATAGTTTAAATTTCAAGTTGTAAACGGATTAAATATTTTTCAAGTTTCTCATTTTTGGTTACAATTTGAGTTATAAGCCTTTCATGAGATTCCCGTTGCCTCGGGCGCTTTAGAAAACATTACAAGCTTCAGTTTACATATTTCCACACACTGTGTTGCATTTTGCTTAAATAAATAATTAAGAAATACAATTAGTTAATCGGAGCTGTGATGTTTTCCGGATTTAATGTCAACGGTAACAAAAACAAAAATACCAAGACAGATTTGGAAATGAATGGGATAATTAGGAATGGAATAATTAGGACATGGCTTAGTCCGTGCCTTATAAACTTGATTGAGTTTATCAAGAAGGTGATTGATGAGAATAGGACAGTCAATGTTTTCACATGTACATTAGTGAGGCATTTAGGCTAAATAAATGGTCCGGAACCTGGCACATGGGATATAATGCAGAAAACCGAGAGATCCTCCACTTTGATGAACTTAACAAAAAAGCTAATTATTTATTAAAAGATGTGAGATTGGACACTGTTGATGTGCAAAGAATACACAAAATCACATGGAAATAGCAATATCTGAGTAGGCCACCAGATCAATATGAGCATGGCTAATCTACGCTGGCCTTGCCTCTTGTGTACCAGTTCCCCATAATCCACAATTTCTAGATCTTTCAAATATTTACCTATCTCCACCTTAAATATATCTAATGATCTGGTCCACCTTTCTTCGGGGCAGAGGATTCCGGAGATTCACTGCCCTCTGAGTGAAGAAATCCTTAGGCATTACTGGCCCTTTATTTTTCCCTGTGTTCGTGTCCCGGTGTTCTTGATTGTCAGTGAGAATCTCTCAACATCTATCAAAGAAGGGTCTCAACCCGAAACGTCACCTATCCATCCAGAGATGCTGCCTTACCCACTGAGTTACTCCAGTACTTTATGTCCCTTTTTTAATCTACTATTGAGAATGTTTTGTCAACATGTTTGAATAGGATCACACCTCATTGTTCCAAATTCCAAGGAACACAGTTGCAAACTGTCTAGTCTCTTAACAGGACAACTCTCTCTAATCCCAGTTGAATCTTTATACTGTCTCCAGTGTTTTGTTTAGTAAGGAGCCCAAATCTGCAGAGTATTTTAAATATGGCATCACTAATACCCTACATAATGTAACAACCCCCTCCTATTTTTAAACAAACCCCTTCACAATAAAGGGTGAAATGCTGTTTGCCTTAACTACATGTTGGGAGGTGGGTGTGCTTGTACACAAGTAACTGAAAACCAACATGTACATTCAGCAGGTGATGAGGAAAACAAATGGTATTCATAGCAAGAGTATAGGATTACAGCAGAAGGGAAAATTTATCACAATTCTACAGAGCCTTGGTAAAACCACACTTTACTTTCTTGTCTCCTTGCATGCAGCAAAGGTTCACAGGACTGAACCCAGAGCTGGTGAGTTTACTATACAAGGCAAGAGCAAGTAGAGCGGGATATTGAACTTTGTCGAACTTCAATGTTATATCTTTGTACTAAATGTTGGACCTTTGGGGACCCAGTGTGGGAGGGGGAAGAACAATGGACAATGGAGGATCCGGCCTGGGGGGACAAAGGGGTACTTTGTAACTTTGTAAGTGCCCTTTATGGGTATGCAAGCAAATTTGACTGTGACTTGTCACATGTGATAATAAAGTATTCATCCATTCAACTTGATTGTATTCATGTACAGTATTTTCTTTGACACGATAGCATGCAAACCAATTTTTTTCCTTCCTGTATCTTGGTATATCTGACAATAATAAATCAACCTATTCTATGGAGTTCAGTAGTATGAGTCAAGACCTATTGATTTGGTGGACTAGATGCAGAGAGGATGTATCCTTTTACTGAAGACTCTAGACCATATTGGGGGAACATATTGAGAATAAGGGACAATCTAATTATAACTGAGAAAAGGAACTATTTCTTAACTCATACGGTGGAGAATATTTGGAAATCTACCTCTCAGGGCTGTGGAAACACTGTCACAGAGTTCATTCAAAACTAATACAAACTCAGTTGAAGCAACTCGGGAGGCAAGCCAGCATCTGTGGATGGAATTAGACAACAATGTGTTGGATGGGCTCTTCTTCACTCTTGCAATGAAGGGCAACATAGAGCTCGTCTTCCTAACTGCTTGCTGCTTTTACTTATAAACTTTCTGATTGATTTAGGAAGCCACCCAAATTTCTCTGAAGATTGAAAGTTAATAATTTCTACTTAAAAACGCCTACAAATTAAATTGTATATTGCCAAGTTGTTTTCAGCATTTTTAGTTCATTTATGACCATTTCTGAATCAGGTAGGACACTGCTGACATTTAAACAGGACCTGTAGGTGTGTTAGGTGTATGCATCTGACACTATGTCTGCTTCAAGAGCAGAAGGGTTTGCTTGGAATAAATTGACACAATTATGAATAAGATAGACACAAATAGCTGGGGTAACTCAACGTCACTCATTCCTTCTCTCCAGAGATTCTGCCTGTCCCGCTGAGTTACTCCATCTTTTTGTGTCTATGTATGGTTTAAACCAGCATCTGCAGTTCCTTCTTACACATTGTTGCAAATCTAAACCGGGATTACGTTTTAGGTTTATTATTGTCACGTGTACTGAGGTACGTGAAAAGCTTTGTTTTGTGTGTTATCTAAACACATCACACATACCATACATATATACAATCAGTTCAGACTTAAGTACAATAGTCAAAGCAAAGAGAAAGGTAGAGATAGCAGAATATGCCAAGAACTTAGTTCTTCACACTTCTGACCCAACCCAGAATATTAGAGAGACAGTTTATTGTGGTTGATGGTGGAGATGTAGATTTGTGAGCAACTTATCCATAGTCACCACAGAAAATTAGCCTATGTCTGCATAAGTTCAAAGGAAACAAAAGCTTAATCCATTGAGCATACATTGAACATTGTTTATTGGACATCTTGGCAAAATTATAGAAATAATTATATTCACATCTAGTTTTCCTATCAATTACTCTTAATGTCAATGATTGTACAGAACATTCGACTAAAGTTAATATTAACATATACATGTGATTTAAATGTTCAAAAGATAAAATGTATGAAATTCTGTCATTTATAAATGTGCATGTACTATTTAGGATTTTCAATTCAACACACGAGTTGGGTCAGTGGTGGTCAGAGAGCTACAGTGGTGTTTCCTTCGGAATCCTGTTTAGACTTGAAAAAGGAACAAACCTCATCACCTCCTGAAATGCATGCCCTGAAAATAACAGTAATCAATTAAATGTTTTTCTGGTTTACATACAGATATTTAACATTTTACCTCCAAGGGTTTTGATTTATTTATATATTTGCAAAGCCTTCATTAATTAATAACAAGCTTAAAACAATTCTGTCTATCCTGTGAATAATTCCTTGACATTTTTTAAGGTTGTTAGTATCCCATAAATTAATCAGCACATGAAGAAATCCATAAATAGTCCTTTGCTTTTGTTAATCTGCAAATCAAGTAATATTTCAGCATATGTTTTAGAAAAGAAAATAATTTCTCAACGTGAAAAGAAGTGATGCAGCTTACTTACTAACTATTCAACAATCACTTACTTTTCCACATATCAACTGATAATTTCAACTGGTCCAAAGAATCATCAAATGGCTCAGGTTTGGTCTCATCCTCTGCGTCTCTGAATGGTTCAAAGTAAGGATGACTCAGAGCTTCAGTGGCTGATAACCGTTTGTCAGCATCCAACACCAACATTTTCTCCAGGAGGTCCAATGCTAAGAGAAATCATTGATATTTTAAAAGAAGAGAGAACTTTCAACTCTTCTTAATCCAAAAGTTACCATCAGAAATATCTGTATAGCATTCTACCAATATTTCTGTGAAATTGCATCCATAAATTACATCCTTTGTAGAAAGAGTCAGTTCTGTCAATATTTGGAGCCCCAGCAGATATATTTGCATCATCTTCAGCCACGGGTGGTACCATAAGAGTGGAAGGTGGTTAATATCTCTCCAATATTTTGCTTTAGATCCACTCTTGATGTTGGAGGGGTGCAAGATCTGCCCAGACACTCCAGCCTGCAATTTGAAGACTGGTTTGATGCTAGACAGGGTCTTAATACAGCACTGAAAGAGGCCGTTCGGCTCAACTTGCCCATGCCGACCAACATGCCCATCTACACTAATTCCACCTGCCTGCGTTTGACCCTTATCGCTCTAAACCTATTCTATCCATGTAACTGTCTAAATGATTCTTAAATGTGCTAGTTCTTGCCTGAACTACCTCCTCCGGCAGCTCATTCCATACATTTACCACCATGTGAGTAAAGAACGTTGCCCCTCACAAACCTATTTGCTCTAGTTTTACTTATTCTAGGCAAATGACTATGTGCATTTACCCTATCTATTCCTCTTGTACACCTCTGTAAGAGCACTCCTCATCCTCCTGCGCTCCAAAGAATAAAGTCCTAGCCTGCTCAACCTCATCCTATAGCTCAGGCCCTCGAGTCCTGGCAACATCCTCTGAATCTTTTCTGCACCCTTTCCAGCTTAACAACATATCTCCTATAACAGGGTGACTAAAACTGAACACAATACTCTGAATGTGATCTCACCAATGTCTTGTACAACTGTAACATTATCTCCCAACTTCTATACTCAATAATCTGACTGATGAAGGCCAATGTGCCGATACACTTCTTGACCACATTATCTACCTGCACTTCCAGATCTCTCTGCTCTACAATACACCGCAGAGCCTTACCATTCACTGTGTAGGTGAATTACCTGCCCTGGTTTGACTTCCCAAAATGCAATGTCTCACTTTTCTATATTAAACTCCGTTAACCATTCCTCAGGCCATCTGCCCAACCGATGAAGATCCTGCTGCAATTTTTGACAACCATCTTCACTATCTACAATACCATTCACTTAAGTGACATGGAACACAACCTCACCACAAAGTTTTAAATATTTGGACAAACTTAGATTTTCTTTAAGGGAAAAGCAAATAGAAAGCATGCTGTAGAGAAGGAATACTGTGACAAGTGGTATCAGAATTAAAAGCTGCAGATATTGGAAACAAAAAATGTTGGAAACACTCAGGAGGTCAGGCACTATCAGTAGAAAGAGTAAAAGTTAACATTTTGGGCCCAGACTTCTTCTTCAGAACCAGTTCTGTGCAATAGGAAAATATAATTTTTAATTAAATCCTATCCAGGCTGTCCATGTTGAAAATTAATGCAGTTAGACTACCTAATACTTATACTTAAATGAAGTTGAAGGGGTGGGAGATTTCAACCTTCACGTGGTCCACCTTGTTTCGACTAATGCAACCAACCCGAAGTGCACAAACAAATAGATGTAGTGTTTTGTTAGGCTGTGCACACCATAGGCAAGACGAAGAATGAAGTTTGATAATAATTGAACAATTTAATCCAGAATACTCCCAAGGATAAACAGCTTCATTTACTACTGTACAATATATTCCCAGAGTAATTGATATTTTAAATGTGATAAGAGTTCCTGATTTGTGATTAGCCTATGCCCAACATGGGAGATCTATAATTTGGTTGAGAGGTGCCAGCACAGCAATCTTGCTCTCAACACTAGCAAGACCAAGGAGCCAATAGTTGACTTCAGGAAAGGAAAACCGAGGGGCTACGTGCCTTTCTTCATTGGTAGGGTGGTGGTGGAGAGAGTCAACAACTTCAATTTCCTGGGTGTACACATTTCTGAAGATCTGTCACGGGTTCAACACATTGATGTTATCAAAATAGAAAGATTTTCCACTGTCTACTTCCTCAAATGTTTGAGGAGATTAAGCATTCACGTTCAAGAACAGCTTCTTCCCATCACCATAAATTCTTGAACCAATCTGCACAACTCTAACCTAACCGCAACCCAACCTCAGCACCAAATCACCGTGGTCATTACACTATGGTTGCTCTACATACTTAGCTTTTTGCTCTATATTAATCTAGTTTATATGGAATAATAACTAATTTATTGTATATTTATTTTTGATGCTGTTGCATTTAATGAGCCTTTAAAGCTACAGCAAGTAAAAATCTCATTGTTCCCATTCAAATCCTGTGCTTATGATAAATAAACATGCTTGATCTTGATCTTGATAATGATTTTTTTTAAAATCTTGTTTGTCAATTCTATTACTCAATGCTGAGTTAGTGAATTAACTGGATTTCTACTCAATTTGTATTCAGGAACAGATAGAGTGCAAATTTCTCATTGTGCCCCGTTCCTCCACAAGCACTAGCAATTAATAGTTTGCCAGTAAGGAAAGATATACCACATATAAAGAGATTGTTTCACTAAACTAATCTTATTCTCATGAACATTTACCTGGTCTGAAGATATCATGATGGCAAATCTATCCCATTCAATAGCTGAATGAAATCAAACCATTGACACTTGGTGCTAAAAGCTAGACAGCAACTCTTTCAAATAGTTAAATAAATGCTGCAAACTCTGGTACTGTATGTGCATGTCAAATACCCTCCCATTCTTGGTGCAAATGGACACATGCCAATGGCCATGCTCTCTACGAGAGTGTAATTCAGAGCTTCCATTTGATCTGAAACGTATAGCTTCGTTCTGATTAAGCAATAGTTGAAATGCAAAACACAAATAAATAAATCTTTCTATTAAAATATTTTAAATAGTTTTGTCTTTCTTTCTTTCTATTTTCAGTAAAGTTTAGTTGAGTCTCCGAAAAACAATTTCTCTGCAGTTGCGGTACTGCACTGTTAAGAATGTCAGGAATGCTCACAGGAGCTGCCCGAGGTCACAGTAGTTACAAGGATAATTGAAATATGCAGATCACACTCCCATGAGTCAGATTGATGTCAACGATGAATAACTAGCAGATTAATGAAAAGCTTGTTTTTTTTCATCTCAAAGTGCAAATCTTTCAGAGTATTTTCAAGGAAATTGTGAATTCTCAAAAGCACTCGATGGATAATGCTTTTTGTAAGATGATCCACATTAGATGATCCGGGTGACAGTTTTGTTTTTAATTGTTTTGTTTATTATAGTAAAACTTAGCTAATTGTTTAAGTTCATAGTATATCTGCAGATTTTTCTCCCTTGTTGCTACTTCGGCATCTTTTTTTTTGAGGAACACACAAACATTGTGAGTTCTTAAAAAAAAACACATTGAATCTGTACATTTGTTTCGCCGTGATATAACAGTACACTGGTTGTTGCTTTATATTATCCTCCAATGGCTGTATTTCTTTAGCACAATTCTGGCTGTCAATCTCAAGTCATAGAGTATAACAGCAATGCAAACTGTCACCTCCACGTTTGTCTACACTGACCAAGTTGCTCACTGGAATATATCCATTTGCCCACGTGTGAAGGACTGATATTCATTGGACTCACACTAAATGGGTAAACAAATTCCAAGAATTAATTCCTAGCATCTTAGGACTTCTCTACTTGCGTAGGTTTCCCTGGTTCTCTTTGAATGTTAGCATTTCAAATAACATTATTTCAGGATAAAATGATTGTTCTGTGAATAAGCAAGATTTCTGATTTTTCAAAGTGGCACATTTAAATATACCAGAGAGGAATATTGAGCTTTGCATTATCGTTAGTGTAATTTGGGGAAGTTTCCAGTCCTCGTAAAATTCCTACTGGAATACAAAGAGTCGAATGAAGGTCCTGACAGGATTTATTACAGGATACCATGAAAAGAAAGGGAAGAGATTATCGAGATTTTAACATCTTCGTTAGCCTCGTTGGAGGAGAGCAAATGTTGTCTTCTTATTCCAAAAGGGATGGCAGGGATGAACTATGAAACTACTGGCTAAAGAACCTTGCAGCAGTAGTAGGGAAGTTACTGGAGAAAATTCTAAGGGAAAGAAATTATGATCTGTTGGAAAGGTAGGGATTGATTTGGAAGAGTCAGCATCGTTTGTGCAGGGGAAATCGTCTTGCATGTCCAATCGAGATTTTTGATGGTGAGTTGGCAGACATGATTTACATAGAAAATGTCTGAAGAAGGGTTTCGAACCGAAACGTCGCCTATTTCCTTTGCTCCGTAGATGCTGCCTCACCTGCTGAGTTTCTCCAGCATTTTTGTCTACTTATGATTTACATAGACTTTAGTAAGGATTTTGACAAGGTCCAACACAACAGATTAATCAGAAGATTAAACCACATGGAACCTGAGGTGTATTGACAAACTTAATCCAAAATTGACTTGGTATGAGGATAACAGAGGGTAGTGGGGGAGAATTGTTTCTTTGATTGGAAGTCTAAACCATTGATGTACCACAAAGTTTGGTGCAGACCATTGTTGTTTGCCACATATATACATTAATTATTTAAATTGAAATTAGGAGCTCAAATTGTATGGTGGCACAGTGGTAGCCTTACGGCTCCAGAGATCTGGGTTCAATCCTGACTACGAGTGCTGTTTGTATGGAGTTTGTACATTCTCCCTGTGATGCATGGGTTTTCACTGGGTGCTCCACTTTCCTTCCACACCCCAAATATGTGCAGGTATATTTGAAGTAGGTTAATTGGCTTCTGTAAATTGTTCCCAGTGAGTTGGACAGAACTAGTGTATAAGGTGATCATTGGTCGGCATGGACTCGATGGGTTGAAAAGCCTGTTTCCATGCTGTATCTTTAAAACTAAAATTAGTAAATAAGCTAACAACGTGCATATTAGTGGAGTCCCAGACAGCAGAAAAGGATACAGTCGGGCATAGATAAGCTGAAAAGTTAGATGAATTGTTGGCAGATGGAATTTAATGCAGACATTTATGAGGTCATGTATTTTGAGATATCAAATCTGGCAGGACATATACAGTAAATGGCAGAGACCTTGAGAGTGCTGATGTACATAAAGATATTGGGGTTTTCAGTTCAATGTTCCCTGAAAATGGTGACACAGTGGGACAGGGCAGCAAAGAAGGCATTGGGCATACTTGCCTTTAGAAGCTAAGACACATAGCATAAGAGTTTGAACATCGTGTTGCAGCTGTACAAAACATTGGTTAAGCCACACTTATTTTTTGGACACACCAAAAATTTTGTACAGTTCTGGTCAACCCACTACAGGAAAAAAGTGGCAATATTAGAAAGTGTGGCGGAGAGATTCATCAGGATGGTAAATGTTAGTTAGGAGATACTGGATAGACTGCATTTGTTCCCTCTGGCACATGATGCACTTTGGTGATCTTAAAATGACATGGGTGTGGATAAAATAAATAGTCACAGTCTCTGTCCTGGAGGCAGAGAAGTCTAAAACTAGAGGGCAGTTATTTGAGGCAAGTGGGGGGGGGGGGGGATCTTAAAGGGAATTTGAGAAGGTAGAAAAGATTTAAAATACTGCTGTCATGAGTTTCCTCCCTGACCTCACCTTTAGATTAGATTAGAGGTAAAGGGCGGAAAACAGGCCCTACGGGTCTGCGCCGATCAGCGATCTCCATACACTAACACTATCCTACACATTAGAGAGACAATTTCAAGCCAAATAGCTGACAATCCTGTACGTCTTTGGATTGTGAGAGAAAACTGGAGCTTCCCAGAGTAAACCCACGCAAGTCACAGGGAGAACATACAAACTCTGTACAAACAAGCACCCAAAGTCAGGATCGAGCCCAGATCTCTGGCACTGTAAAGCAGCAACACTAACGAGGCGCCACCATACTGCACCTCTAACATTAGCTCTGGAAATATGCAGCCTTGTCTCGCTCATATGTTACATATTGCTTCATCCAGTACCCTGGAAATTAAAGGATGACACGTATCCTTGCTCTGAGAGGTCTGTAACAACTTTAAGTATGCCTTGGGCTAGCCAGCCAGAAAATGTTTCTGGAATGTGAGAGTTGATTTCTGTTTGGCTCAGAGCTCTCAATGGAAAACTTGCCAATGAGAATTATAGAGAGGCCCAGTAACCAGTATAACCTGGACCGTTTTGTGACTGCAAGCTTAAAATCGTTTAGATTGTTTGCAGTGTTAATGTTGACAAATTTGGACAAAATTAGAAACAAAGAAAATAGGTGCAGGAGGAGGCCATTCGGCCCTTCGAGCCAGCACCGCCATTCATTGTGATCATGGCTGAACATTTATAAAACCTTTGAATTTTCAGGATTCTATCAATCCACAACATTGCACTTCAATGCAAAGAAGTAATTACTATTGGTAATCTTTAATAAGCATAACAAGAGAATAAAGCTGCTTTACTGCAAGTTGAGTGACTACTTGTAACGAGTTGAGGAAAGTGCAATTTCTTCTAAAACCTTATTGAGCACCATTGGTGATTTAGTCCGAGCTGGAAATCTAAATAGTAGAACTAATACACAACTGATGAGAAAAGTAGAGTACAGGAGCAGGAGTGCAAAAGTGGAATGTGTAATTTTTATAAGCTGATGCCCTCTCTCTTCATTCAGTCCCAATAGGAAAAAATAGCTGATGGAACAACAAAGCATCCATTCTTAATCTCTGCATAATTATGTTGTGTACGGTTCCCATATCCTGGTTTGTAAACAGACTGTCACAATTTATCATTAGATGTGATTCATATTCCACAATGATATATGCAGAAGCCAGTGATCTCAAATTGCTGATGTAGTATATTTTTCCTCTCTTCAGAGGCAGTCCCGTACGACCAAGAATGGCTTGCATCCACTGCAAATACTTTCACTAATAAATGTAACTGACTGAGAAAATGTATAACTGTACCTTTAAATATAGGTATTTTCCAATCTTGCATGCAATACAGGATTGAACAACAATTCTAAAACATTTCTGCTGATAAAATACTCATCTGTGTATAATTATTTTGACTATGTTTCATTAAGATGCACTCTTAATATTTTCATCAGCCATGTTATCATTGATTAATCCATTGCATGGGATAAGGCCCATCAGCCCACCGAGTCCAATCCTACCATAAATCACCCGTTCACTCTAAAACAATTCTTGCTGCAAGTTCATCAACTCAGTGAAAGATATTCTTTGCACCTGTCTGAATCTTCCAGTACAATGAGACATCCATAAGGGAATGCTGACAAGGGACACACTGATGCAGCCTACGAAAGGTTTTGTGGGGAAGGACTGCAGTCCAAGGTCCTCCAGCCACTGGACACTTAGGCCCCTCAAACACCTAAAGTTTGTATCACTCCAGAGAGCCAAGCGAGTGGTAATGGTACCATGTACACAAAAATGTGCTAACACCATTAATCTACAGAAGCACTGACACTGTGAATATATAGGCTGCATGACTACAAATGTAAAAAGCCCTGCACTGCTTTTTTTTAATCCCTTTTGACCATAAAAGTTTCACCAAAGCATAAAACTTTAAACTTAAAAAAAACCCAATTTCAACTGGTTAGTCTCAGTTGAAGGGAAAAATCTGTGAAATTAAACAAACATCACTCATGAAAGAAAAATATTAACTTACCTATAGATTTGGTGTTGGGAAATAGGAAAGAGAAGTCTGTTTTCTTGATATAGGGGAGAGTTCTAATATATTCTCGAGCCTAAAAATGAAAGCAAACATCTTAAATAATGTTGGAAAACCTCCTGATAAATTAGCAATTTTATGTTATTCTGGAGCCAGTTGGGAATCTATGACTGTGAGACAGTCATCTGGTCCCTTTAGAACAATGGGGTGATCAGGAAACAGCATCAGCGTATTTATTTACTTAGTCATAGGAGAAAATTCAACATGTCCAAGAGGATTCTATCAAACTTCTGTAGATGTACTGTCGAAAGTATTCTGACGGGATGCATCACAGCCTGGGTGAATGGGCTAATTTTAAAGTCACTAAAAAAAGTATTTAGAATGTTACACAGAAATGTTCAACAAAGCCATGGATGCAGACCAAGTGCTCATAACAGCTACAGACACAATGATGCTGGAATTCAGAGCAATGAACAAACAGGCCAATTTTGCAAGCAGTGCTTGCTTTCTGTGTAAAAGATGACAGAATTACCCTGAATGCAATATGCACTCGAACTTTTCCATCACAATAAAAGTCTGATAATATGCTCTTCCATTATAAATCTCGATGGGTCGACATCTGGCTCACCAGGTCACATGTCCATGGATCAGTTGGTAGAACTGCAGCCTCACAGCGTCAGAGACCCAGGTTCGATCATGACTTCCAGTGCTGTTTTTGTGCCATTTGCACATTCTCCCTGTGACCCCATGGGTCTCCTCTGGGTGCTCCAGTTTCCTCCCACATCCCAAAGATGTGCGAATTTGTAGGATTATAGGCCACTGTAAAATTGTCCTGAGTGTGTAGCGAGCGGATGTGAAAGTGGGATAACATAGAACTAGTATGAATGGGTGATCGATGGTTGGCGTGGGCTCGAAGGGCCTGTTTCCATGCTGTATCTCTAAAACTAAAACTTTAAAAACTTTAACCTCATCAGTGCACCTAAGTATGGTTCCCCTACTCTGAGTAAACAACTACCCTGTATATGCATTTCTTCTCATGAGCTTATTTATACACCACTGTAGGATCACCTCACATCCTCCTGCACTTCAATGCATAAAGTCCTGCTGGCTGACCCACTGAGTTTCTCCAGCACTTGGGTTTTGCTCAAGATTCCAGCATCTGCAATTTCCAAGGACTCTGTGTTATGATATTAGTGGGAGTAATATCCAATTGTGCTGAAAATCTGCCAGTCCAAGATCAAAGTACCGAGCAGGTGAAGTAACAGAGTTTTACTGAGTTTGGAGATGGGTTAACTGAATTTGAGTGAATTGTACTGGTATTGTGAGTGTGTGGTCCATTTACTGATGGTATCTTCAGTGTTCCACATTACCCAAGTACATTTTATTATGGTTTTTATCAACTATATCAAATCAGGGAATGTTTGGAAATGTAGGGTGTAGCCTTGCAATGGTTAGCCTTGCAATAGCACTAAACATTAATGCAAGTACACTGAAAATCCCATCATCTGTTAAAGACTTTTACACATTACACTTAATGATTAATACTATGTTGCACTCTTACAAAAATCCAACATTTTTAAAGGCTAGCAATAAGTATTACAGAAGGTATTAAACTGAGAACAATGTGAACCATGCAAAGTCTATAATGCTGCATTACCTCAATGCTTTCTAATTTATGAATGAATTCAGTCCCAGGAGTGCCCGTAATCTTCATAATCTGTGCTAGTTGATCTAGATCTGGTTCTTTTGGTCAAGAATCAATTATTGCCATTAAAATGTTTGGCCATAATTAGTAATACAATCAGGTTAAACAGTAATATCCCAATTTCCAGCAGTCAGTGAATACACAGTGGTAATTCAGCACAGTTGCCACAGTTGACCAAGTAAAGCGATCTGTGTCAATAATTAACACCTAACTGCTCTAGCATAGACCATAAGGAAGTACTTAGAGAGATTGGTAATGGTGTATATCAATGCCAGTCTCCTGGACAATCTAAATCTCTAGATCTACAATTTGTGTACAGGGAGAATAGGTCCACAGAGGACACTATTTCCAGAAGGGTCTTGACCAGAAACGTCGCCCATTCCTTCTCTACAGAGATGCTGCCTCACCCGCTGAGTTACTCCAGCATTTTGTGTCTACCTTCCATTTCCTTTGGACTACAACCAGCTCCTGATCTACTTCACAATAAGAACACTTATGGCAGGATGCCATTCATTGATAGAGCTCAGCTTTCAACATAATTATATCGAAGAACCTCCCACCTAAACTTATGGACCCAGGCCTTGGGGCATCCACTTGCAACAGGCTTCTGGACTTCTTGACCGGCAGACATCTGGCAGTTAGAATTGTCCATAACATTTCCTCCAACCTGACCATCAACACTGGTGCTCCTCAAGTTTGTGCACTCCCGTGATTGTAAGGCCAAGGATCACACCAATACACCCTTTAAGTTGTCAACGATACCATTGTTGTCGGACAAATCTACAACAATTATGGGACAAAGTACAGGAAAGAGATTGAGACCCTTGTCGCAGCAAGACAAGAGGGTTGGTTATTAACCTAAAGAACCAGGTCAACACAACATAGCTGCTGTAGAGATAGTTGACCACTTCAAGTTCCTCAGCATTCTTTTCACCAGCAACCTAACCTGGTCCCTTCACACTGATGAGGTGATCAAGAAAGCACAACAGCATATTTTCTTTCTTCAGAGTCTGGGAAGATTCAGCATGTCCACAAGGATTCTCTCAAACTTCTGTAGATGCGTTACTGAAACTATTCCGAAACAATGCCATGGCAACAGTTCTGCTTCTGGCTGCCTGAACCTACAGAGAGTGGTGAACACAACCTAGTCCATCACAGGCTTGTCAGTGTCACTTCCTTCCATCCAGTGCATTGCATCAGGAAGGTTGAAAGTATCTTCAAAGATGCCTGTCAGCCACCCTAGCCGTTCCTTTTTCCTGCTTCTCTCTTCTGGGAGAGCATAGAGAAGTTTGCAAGCTTGGACAAAAATACTTCAAAAACTACTTCTTCCCTACCGCTATCAGACTCCTGTACCAATCACCTCTTTCACACCCCCTTCTCTGAGGTGCTGCCACATACTCTTATACACAATATTATTAGTTATCCCACCACATGCACATTTTTCTTTTTTGCAATACTTCAGATTGCACTACAAGAGATTTGAACCTGGTTTCCCTTTTGATCTGTTCAACTCCATTACATTACTAACCCTTCCTCAACCATGTTGATATACTTAACAAGATGATATTTCTGTAAATAACATTTAAAATAAGCTTACATTGTAGATTCTATCTATCACTTGTAGTGTATGAGATTAATAAATAACCTACCCCAATTTAAGTCATATATTGCTTCATGCGATAGTTAAGATATTAATGGGGGAGGCCAAGACAATTTGGATTATTCAAGTAATCGTGAACTACTTCAGCAAAACAGGATAAAAGGATACAGTCTTTTCCTTTGAACAATGTCCTGCCATTGATCATTTCAGCAAAAATGCAGCCGACGGACCAAATATCAACTGAAATTGAAAACCAATAGAGAAAGCTGTTAAATTATTGTAAAATTGACAAAATTGTTGTGTTGAATTTTGAATCAGATGTTGTGTGCTGTTAATTCATACATAAAGAATAGATCTCTGGTGTGAACAGATTCAGGTTCGACTACATTGCCTCTCTGAGGTGAATTATTTCCATCGGTCAATTTTCCTTCAGAAAATCACACCATCCATTCACAGTGAGGTCCAGTCCCCTTGGTCCTTTTATGAACTGGCTGCCTCTGGATAGATAGGAGATTGGTGGGTTCAGTTATAAAAATAAATTCGCTCAAGTTGGCCTATTCCCTTCTAAATAAGGGATGTGTAATAAAAGCAGCCTTGTTAGTGTCTCTTACATCCAGAAGATATTTAAAACAGCTCTGGAGAAAGCTGGAATGTAACATTTGTGCATTAGTTTATTTCATCTTCCTATCAGACTTTTAAAAATGAATATAAAATATCATGATATCCATATCAACAGAATTTAGTTTGAGGCAGTTTAGTTTAGAGATACAGTGTGGAAACAGGCCCTTCAGCCCACCGAGTCCACCCTGACCATTGTTCACCCATACGCAGGTTATATGTTATCCCAATTTTGCACCCTCACACCAGGGGCAATTTACAGAAGCCAATCAACCCACAAACCTGCGTGTCTTCAGGATGCACCTGGAGGAAACCCAGGCGGTCACAGGGACAACGTGCAAACTCCGCAGAGACAGAACCCATGGTCAGGATCGAACCAGGCTCTCTGGCGTTGTGAGGCAGCAATTCTACCACTGTGCCACCCAAATAGATTGGCCATTTAGGATTTGAGCAGCAAATTAACAAAAGCAGTTACTCAAGTGGTTATTATTGGTCTTGTGTATATAAAAGGTCTGCATTGGATTAATGACTTGGAGTCCTGTAATTGCAGCGAATGTTATCCAGCCATCAGAGAGAGTATGGGATAAAATGGATTTTAAAAAAGGGTGCAATGAAGAAAGACAACATATCTGTAAAACAAACTGACTACATTTTCAATGTCAATGACAGTAACAGTGCCTAGGGATTCCAGTAAGTGAGAAACACTGAAGTGCTGCAAATCTTTGCTGTGGGCAACACTGAGCCGCTGAATCTCAGTTTAATGGCCTGTTCTCGTAAAATATTTTTATTAGTAGGACGTTTGAAATCTAACCTAAACTTTGCCTTGTATTCACTGGGATTGGCTTCATTTTGCTAATAAATTACTTTGCTCAGTCAGCAATAGCTGACCAAGCAGCATTTTTCAAACCATTTTAGTACCATTACTGAACACAATAATATTGGACATTATCTTGCATTAAACGTTATACCCTTTATTCTGTACACTGTGGACGGCTTGTGTCGTAATCATGTCCAGTCTGGATTGCACACAACATAAAGCTTTTCACTGTACGTCGGTACATGTGACAATAATTATAAACTAAAGGATAATAATATTCAATAACAATTTCAAGTAGCTTTTACTATTATGTAATAAAATCTACCAACACTCAAATTCTGAAAACGAAAACACTGACAGTAAAAAATACATTTTCTGTCCGAGATATAGGCTTACTGTCCTTTGTTCTTCTAGATATTGGCTTACTTCTGTATTCTTAACAGTTTGCGTTTTTAGTTCCCATATTAATGCAGATAGCATTGATTTAGTATAAATGTTTAATCGTGTTGTGATACAAACATTTTTGCCTGAGAACAAATGATTTGTGTGATCGGGATGTGATGAGGACTCACCAGTCTGAGTGTAATGCCTCCAATTCAAGATGACTTCAGGTGCACGGTACCATCTTGTAACCACATAGCCGGTCATTTCTGAATCCGTTTGTCTGGCAAGACCAAAGTCGATGATCTACAAATATGCAGATCCAATTTCAAATGTTTTGTTCTGGATAATCCTTGGATAATTTATTTTAAACATTGATAAACTGGATGTCAAACATCAAGATTCAGGTAAAAACAAAGAACTGGAGATGCTGGTTTATACCAGAGATAGACACAAAGTGCTGGAGTAACTCAGCAGGTCAGGCAGCATCTCCAAAGGAAAAGGATGGGTGACCTTTCGGATAAGGACTCTTTTTCAGACTGAGCCTTAAGAAGGGTCCCAACCTGAAACGCCACTCATCGTTTTTCTCCAGAGATGCTGCCTGGCCCATTGAGTTACTCCAGCAACTAGTGTCTGTCAAGATTCAGGGATAGTTTCTTGCTCCACCCTAGTCATTTAACCAGTTCCAGAGTCTGCCACATTGTATCCGTTTTGAGATTGCACCTTCCCTCGCCAACAATGGGCCTACCAGGGCACCACCCTGCCTGAGGTCATTTATGGCCAGCCCTGATTGGTCCTTTTCTTACTTCCGGCTCTTCACTCCACACCACCTCCCCTACCCTACCTTTAGTCTGAAGACGGGTCCCGACCAGAAACATCACCCATCCTTTTTCTCTGGAGATGCTGTCTGACCAGCTGAGATAAACCAGCACCTTTGTGTCTATCTACAGTTTCTTCCCAGCTGTTATCTGGCAACTAAACCCTCCTATCTCCACCTAGAGAACAATTCTGACCTACCATCTACCTCGCTGGAGACTCTCAGACTATCTTTAATCAGACTTTACTGGACTTTATCTTGCACTAAACCCATTCCATTTATCCTGTATCTGGGCACTGTGGACGGCTTGATTGTAATCACGTATAGTATTTTTGCTAACTGGATAGCACACAACATAAAAAGCTTATCAATGCACCTCGGTACATGTGACAATAATAAACTAAGCAAAAGTTTGATTGCAATGCATTAAAATTGCTACATTGCCATAATTGCCTGTTTGCCTCAACTACCTTCTCTGGTAGCTTATTCCATATACCCAACATCCACTGAGTGAAAAAGGTTCACCCCTCAAGTTCCTATACACCAGCTTCATTTTTTATAAATAATAAGCAAGGAAGTCCTCCAACTTTTTTGGCCAAAAGTTTTTGTTGCATGTTGCAGCAAGCATCAGTTTAATTGCAATTGAGATACGACCAACCTAGATATGCATACATGCCAAACCAACCACAGGTCAATAGTGGCACTGAAAAAGCCCTTATTCCTTCAAATTCCTTAAGTCTATTAAATTTGTCAATTCAAGTCAAATTTAAGTCAAATTAAATTCCTTAAGTCTAATAGACTTAAGGAATTTAGTCAATTCCTTCCACCCAGCATTTCCTCCCATTCAAAGTGTGTGATGAAAACCAAGTAAGATATGACACGAAGAACAGGCCTAGGTTCATTGGATGAATGATATATGGAGAGTGTGGATTATAGGTTTCTTTAAAACCCGATTCATTGCATTCATAACAGGAGACTAGATAAAAAGTGTTGGTGAGGTGCAATTTTGTACAATGAGTCAACATCCAAAATGTCAACGGTTTTTGGTTTCTTATTTGAATAGTTTAGAACTCCTTGCACAATTTACAAATAACAAAATTGCAAGCCTAATGTACGAACATTTACAGAAATATCCAGTAATTTAAATTTAACAGATACAGCAAAATAGTTGTTTTATCCAGATTTTGATAGAGTGCAAGTAGCAAATATACCAGCTGATATAAATTGTATGATCGGACCATTTTTCATTATAACTTTTAAATGTTATGTCAAAATACTGAGTTCTGCTGTTGCGTGAAACCCCCCCGTTAAAAAGATTGAATTCCACTGCAGTAATAAGTGCAATACATGTAATACCAATGAAAATAAGTTTAATGAGCAGAATAAGATTAGATTGTCAAAGATCTGGAAGTGAATCACTATCTGCAAATTCTCTGAAGATAGAAATCTAAACTGCAGTCTTCTGTAAAAGTCTTGGATTGGAAAGGTTAAATACCCTACTGAAAACATATTCATTGACTTGGAACAAATACCTGGACAGTGATATGGCTGGTCAATGGCACAGCACCTGTTTAGCACGGATGAATTTTAGTCAATTTTCCATCAATTTCTGTTCTGGGACTGACAGTTCAATTTCCCAGTAGGCTGAGTGATACTTTCCACAAATCTCTGTGGGGGTTCCACAAATGGAAGTTGCTTTTCCACCAAATTGCAATAAGTTGTTTAGTTTATTGCCACATGTACTGAGGTACAATGAAAAGCTTCTTGTTGCGTGCTAACCAGTCAGCAGAAAGACTGTACAATCAAGTTGTCCACAGTGTACAGAGTAACAGGAATAATGTTTAGTGCAAGATAAAGTCCAGTAAAGTCCAATTGAAGATAGTTCAATGGTCCTGAGAGAGGTAGTAGATCAGATCTCTAGTTACTGGTAGGATGGTTAACAGCTGGGAAGAAACTGTCTCCGAATCTGGAGGTATGTGTTTTTACATTCAAGTTGCCTGATGGGAGAGGGGAGAAGAGGGAGTGACTGGGGTGTGACTGGTCTTTGATTATGATGCTGGCCTTGCCGAGGCAGTGTGAAGTGTAGATACAGTCAATGGAAGGGAGGTTGGTTTGCGTGATGGTCTGGGCTGTGTCCACAACTCTCTGCAATTTCTTGCGGCCTCGGATGGAGCTGTTCCCAAACCAGGCTGTGATGCATCGCGATAAAATGCTTTCTACAAGTGTCTGATGATGGCAAGTATCAAGATTTCCAAACTACCTCGGAAAGGACTGGGATTTGTGATTACATCATTATATGTGATAATGACAGCAAGAAGCTTCCCTGGGGCAGAATATGAGTGTGCACAATTTATTCTAAGATTTCTGCCTTTCTTGTTTCTTTGGATTTGGTGCAACAGATAGTGGTGGTTGATATTGGCCCTCACGGTGGGACACGTGATAGGAGAGAATGTCTTTGTTTAGCAATAGCACAAAGACCAGGTGCTTAGCTGAACTCCTGCCATTGATACCCTCTCTCTCTCAATGTCAATCACCGCCCATCACCGCCTCTTCCCCTCCGCCCATCTTCCCTCTGCTCCCCCTTCTCCAATAGCTGCACCTCGCAAGTTCCTAATCTTAAATCGCCTGCCCTCATTGCCATGAACTTCTTAGACCACAGCTGTAGGTTCATGGTGCTAGTTTATTCCATCCAGCAGCTATAATTAACTTGTGGAAAACAGAGAAACAAATGTTACTTTCTCCCCGTTAAATCTGACAGATCTTCCATCTCCTCGGCCTTCCTGATTCCCTGCACTCCCCAGCACCCATATTCCACCGTCACCCCTCTAGTCAGACCAACATGTGTAGGAAGGAACTGCAGATGCTAGTTTACACCGAAGATAGATACAAAATAGTGGAGTAACTCAGTGGGATCTCTGGATAGAGGAAATGGGTGCGCTTCAGGTCAAGACCATCTTCTGTCTGAAGGCACCCATTCCTTCTATCCAGAGATGCTGCCTGTCCCGCTGAATTAGTCTGGCATTTTGTGCCTAAAGTCAGACCAACAGTCGTACATACCCTCCCAGATTTTTGAAGAAAGCTATTTATCAGTGACGTATCAATCAAGATTATGGATGTAAACTGTACTTAAGAGGTCTACGGCAGAAAGCAGAAAAAACATTATTGGACACAGAAGATTGAGACTGCGGATGGCTCAATTGTAACCATGTATTGTATTTCCACTGACTGGTTAGCACGCAACAAAAGCTTATCACTGTACCTCAGTACACATGACAATAAACTAAACTAACTATGGAAAGTGTTTGCAGAAATAATGACTGAACAGAGACTATGTCAACAATTAAAATTAGGTGAGACAAGTCATTAGGGGAATGAGAATGGTATGGTATGGGAAATACAGGAAACAATATTTGGTTTGCTACCTGTGTAGGAAGGAACTGCCGATGCTGGTTTAAACCAAAGATAGACACAAATGCTGGAGTAACTCTGCGGGACAGACAGCATCTCTGGAGAGAAGGAATGGGTGATGTTTTGGGTCAAGACACTCTTCTGAAGAAGTGTCTCAACCTGAAATGTCACGGTCTCGACCCGAAACGTCACCCATTCCTTCTCTCCAGAGATGCTGTCTGCCCGACTGAGATACTCCAGCATTTTGTGTCTATCTTTGGTTTGCTACACGTTGGGAGAACAACAGCAACATGGACTGAATTATCATAATAGCTTGTTTTCATATTATAATTGATATCTGATTATCTGGTCTAAAATATAACAGTATAATACTTTGAGATTAAATGCATTGGTATTTAAATCTAATCCCTCACCCACCTCTCCTGCTACATTTAAAATAGGTGTATTACCTTCAATTCACAATTTTTATTTATGGCCAAATTGCCAGGTTTTAAATCCTAAGAAACCAAAAAAAAGAGCATTAATTCTAGACATCAAATAAATTAACCAATACATAATAATTACGACCTTTACTTTGTATTAGGTTAACATTTAACAGTGATGCAATTTTAAACCATGATCAATTACGTAGAAATGTTAAATGTAGTTAGTGCTCAATACCAAAAAGCCCATTTCAGTAAGACTGTTGTAAATTATTCTCTGTGAAGTGTATTTTGCCCTTGGGATGCAATTAACATTAAAAGATCAATATAATAACTAGAAAGCCATTCTCGGAAGCTATGACAAGCTGAATGGTGATTTTGCTCTTCACTAACATGAACCCTCTTGAATCTAAATTGCCGATGAAAACTTAACTGCAAATACCTGAACATTCAAACCAGATGTACTATTTTCAGATGGAAATGTCAAAAACCAAAGAAAATGTCACGTAAAAAAATATCAATTCAAATTACTTTGGATTATTACAGAACAGTAGCTTCAAATCAGCGCAGTCAAGATAGTTTAAAGTGCTATTCATTACATTCAAGTTTTATATATTGGCCGTTTTTCTTTTAAACTCCATCTAATACATTTTTCAATTGATTTATCATTTTCCAAAGATCATAAGTAATCATTTTCGATGTGTAATCAGCAAAATTAAATATATTTGGAAGAATCATATTTAGCTAAACACAAATTGCTGGAGAAACTCAACGGGTCAGGCAGCATCTGTGAAGGAATGAACAGACGTGTTTTGTATGGGGACCTTTCCATTTAGTAAAGTTGCAGTGATAAATCGAATTTGTGTTTAGTTTAGAGATACAGCGCAGAAACAGGCTCTTTGGCCTACCGAGTCCGCACCGATCCCCTACACACATTGGGGACAATTTACACTTATACCAAGCCAATTAAACTACATCTGTACGTCTTTGGAGTGCGGGAGGAAACCGGAGCACTCTGAGAACGCGGTCACGGGGAGAACATATAAATTAAGTACAGATAGTACCCGTAGTCGGGATCGAATCCGGGTCTCTGGTACTGCAAGTGCTGTAAGGCAGTAAATCTACCGCTGTGCCACCATTTTCTGTGTTGTTGATAATTGTTTTTCAAGCAAATCATTTTAACGGTATAATCTAATAGGCAGGTCCAATTTGCACTAAATCTTAATCAGTGCACAATTCTGCTTGTATGCTTCGGAACCCATGAGGCAGTTGCTATTGGAAACCATCCCCGCTGTTCCGGTCACCAGCAGGCGAATGTCACATTGATGTCTTGTTGCTGCACAAGGACAATGTCAGGCAATGTGAATCCTACTTTCAATCGCAGTCTGCAAAATTTTAAAATGTCCACCACATCCTGGATTAGAATTGGCTAACCAAAAGCTTTTTGGAGGCGTTTCACTGTCAGGTTTTAGTCTCTGCCCGTCATATGTTCAGAAGTTCATAAGGCATGGGAACAAAATTAGGTAATTCGGCCCATCAAATCTACTCCACCATTCAATTACTGCTGATCTATCTTTCCCTCCTACCTTGTTCCTGTAACCTTTAACCCCCATACGAATCAAGAATCTGTCAATCTCCATCTGAAAAAGTACCCAATGATTGGCTTCCACAGCAATCTGTGGCAATGAATGCCACAGGTTCATCATCCTCTGCCTAAAGAAATTATTCCTCCTTTCTAAAGCTCCGTCCTTTTATTCTGAGGCTGTATTCTCTGATCCTAGACTCTCCCACTAGTGGAAACAACCAGGAACAGAGACCCAGGTTCGATGCTGACTTCTGGTGCAGTCCTTTTGGAGTTTGCACGTTCTCCCTGTGGTCGCGTGGTTTTCATCCAGGTGCTCCAGTTTCAACCCACATCCCAAAGTCGTGTGGGTTTGTAGGTCAATTGGCCTCTGTAAAATTGCTTCTAGCGTGTAGGGATTGGATGTGAAAGTGGGATGATATAGAACTATACTTCCAGCATGTCCAAGCATTACACAGTGAAGGAACCACTTCTGTGTGCAGCTAGCTTTGGCAAGGCCACACCTACTGGCAGCAAAATAAATAAATGCTTGTATCCTAGTGCCCTGTTCCTGCTCCTAATTCATACGTTTGTACATTCAATTAATCTGTTGAAAATACAAATGTCCATTCCTTCCACAGTTGCTGCCCGATCCACTGAGTTTCTCCAGCAAATGTTGTTCAAGATTCCAGCATCCGCAGTTTCCCTTTCACACCACCAATTCAATGCACTTTCTTGGCACAAGAACATTTCTAGGTCAACGTGGTTGAAGATGCTCTCAGTTTTCTGATTTGAGAAAACCACATACACACCCAGGTTGAATAAAAATCACTGGAGTTCTTTATGCAAGACCCCATAGTCAGAGGACTACATCTATAGACACGACACAGACAGTTACTGGCTCAATAACATATTAACATCAGTAAAGTGGGCTTTATACTTCCCCGTGCATTCAGCATCAAATATAATCAAGACGTCACCACATTTCACCTCCAGTACTGAAGCGGAAATATACAACCCATATAGGCGTGTGGATTCTACTTTCTCACTTCATGATAAACCCACCTAAATGTAGTCCTCACCCACGTGATACCGCCCTTCTCCATATTCTTCTGAATAGCATTTGAAATCAAAATCAGGCTGTTAAAAAAAGACTTACCCTGTGGATAATTCCAGTTGAATGGAGATACTGAAACAAAATGAGTAGTATTTATCGTAAATATTGTTGTAGCATTTAATTTAAAAAAAAAATTATTTATAGCGTTCATTAACTGAGAAACGACAACTGTGAAATTAGAGCATGTTTAGTATTAAAATAGGCATAATGAAAGTGTACTTTCGCACTGACATGCGATATGGTGCTTTGATACTTTAACATGCTCTGTCACATAGTAATTACATAATCACAATCTGATATGTTGTGAACTCCTCATTCCTTCAGTCTTTTAGGAGAAAGCAATAGAATAATGAGACCTTTGTTACAGTTATATTGTTTTGTTCTTTGCTAACGAGCACACGGAGGGTGGCACGGTGGCACAGCAGCATAGTTGATGCCTTACAGCTCTAGAGACCCTGGTTCGATCCCGGCTACAGGTGCTGTCTGTACGGAGTTTGGGTTTTCTCCGAGACCTTCGGTTTTCTTCCACACTCCAAAGACATACAGGCTTGTAGGTTAATTGGATTAGTAAAATTGTATAATGTTCCTAGTGGGTGTAGGGTAATGTAAATATGTGGGGATCGCTGGTCGGTGCGGACTCGGTGGGCCAAAGAGCATGTTTCCGATTGTATTTCTAAACTAAACTTAAAAAAGACTGACTGGAATTTTTAAGTCAATTTCCATATTCACCTTTTGTCAAAAATGAATATTGTAGAAGCCTTCAATGAGGAGGAGAGATGAAATAGGCATCATTTAATTACATTTGGAAATTCAATACAATTAATTAACTGTACTTGGAAGAGGGGGTATAATCTATAAACATCCCTACAGGCATTCTGGTAAAAGATTATTCCCATCGCTCTTCCCGAATATAAATGGCCGGTGGAAGAATTTCCCTTCCGCCGAATACTCTAAACAAATAAGATGAAACAAAGTGTGTTTAAACCAAAATGTCATTGTGTGTTTCTCAGATGTTTATTTTATTTTAGTTTCTATAATACCTGTTAACCAATCCACATCTGGGATTGCGGGATGAATATGATGAAAGAATGGGTCGACTGGGCTTGTATTCACTGGAATTTAGAAGGATGAGATGAGATCTTACAGAAACATACAAAATGCTTAAGGGATTGGACAGACTAGATCCAGGAAAAATGTTCCCGATGTTGGGTGAGTCCAGAACCAGAGGTCACAGTTTAAGAATAAAGAGTAGGCCATTTAGAACTGAGATGAGGAAAAACTTTTACATCCAGAGAGTTGTAAATCTGTGGATTTCAAGAGAATTGGATGTGGATTCAAGTGAATACAATGGAGAAAAAGCAGGAATGGGGTACTGATTTTGGATGATCAGCAATGATCATATTGAATGTCTGTGCTGGCTCAAAGGGCCGAATGGCCCACTCCTGCACCTATTTTCTATGTTTCTATACCAAAGGTAAGAAAATTGCTTTAATGGGCAGAATTGTTTGCCGTTTAACTGATTATTAAAAACATTTTTGCCTTTAACGAATTGATTTCCACTAGGAATCAACACATCAAGACCATAAGTAGAATATATTTTCTCATGATCATGGGTCATGGTTTGCATTGCTTGGAAAATTAATTTCCTATGTGTTGCAATTGTATAGATGGCATCTGACTATTGGCATTCGTGCCCAGTTCCACATAATTTAGTGCCAAAATCCTGAAGTCAGTGATTCAGCTCCTCTTCAAAAACTGCCTTGCGGCAATTATCATCACAGTCTGTCGTTGAAATGATCAGAGCACAGGTATTTATACATTTGCATCTCCACAAAATTCCTTGGCAAAATGTTTCCCTGTTGTAGGTCTAAGTAGGATGTTAAATGGTGTAACAATCCTGCACAGTAAACTCCCCAACCTATAGAAAATAATTTTATACCAGTACATTTTTATACCAGATATTTAAAAAAATAACAGATTTCATTTTCATAAAAATTTTATTTGTGACATGTCACTCACTCTGACCTTACTCATGAGATATTCCAAGCATTATATCATTTTCTGTAAAGGGTTTAATATATTAGCTAAAATTTCCTTATTGATATGAACAAAGGATCTATTATAAGCAGCCTACTCAGCCTGATGACATTACTGTGACACGGGCAGATGACATCACAGTGACACCGGGCAGATGACATCACAGTGACACCATACTGGCAGCAATGATGTTGTTATACTGGCGGCAACCGTGACATCACACTGGTGGCAATGGTGACATCATGCTGGTGGCAACTGACATCATACAGGTGGCAACGATGATGTCACACAGGTGGCAACGGTGACATCACGCAGGTGGCAACGGTGACATCACAATGATGACATCACACCGGTGACAATTATGACAACACACTGGTGGCAACGGTGACATCACAGCGGTGGCAATGATGACATCACACTGGTGGCAACGGTGACATCACACTGGTGGCAATGATAAACCACTCACAAGAGTCACAATCCCACCATTCATGTACTCTGACAATTACATGGTTTAGGTTTTCAGCAAAAAACGCAAGAGTCCAAACACTTAATGTTTTATAAATTTATCACACAGCTTCCAAATACATTTTCCAAAACTTCTAACATGTTAACTTTACATTATGTTACCTACCTTAAGGCCGTTGAATATCTGATATAAAAGATATTGAATTCTGTCGTCTGTCAGTTTTCCCATGATTTTACTCAAATCTGCATCCATAAATGGCATAACTAGGTAGCTAAAAATAAAAGAGTGTGGGATAAGTATACTGAGCCTTCACTGCACACTTGAAACCAACTGGGAATATTAGCTTGCATACAGTTGTGGAGATCTATTGAGCCAACTCCTGGTCATAAACAGAATTGCTGTTTGGGAGATATGACAGCAGCATTTATGAGGGTTTTATATGTACACATGGGTATGCAGGGAATAGAGGTACATGGATCATGTACAGGCGGTGGAGATTAGTTCAACTTGTATCATGTTTGGCACATACATCGTGGGACTGAAGGGGCTGTTACTGTGCTGTACTGATCTATTGTCTGCATACCTACAGGACACATACAGTAGATACACAGTGTCTCTTGCCCAGAGTTGGTGAATCAGACCAGAGGACATAGGTTTAAGGTGAAGGGGAAAAGATTTAATAGGAATCTGGGATATAACTTTTTCCACACAAAGGGTGGTGGGTGTATGGAACGAGCTGCCAGAGGAGGTACTTGAGGCAGGGACTATCCCATTCAAGAAACAATTGGACAGGTACATGGACACAACGGGTTTGGCAAGATATGGGTCAAACATGGGCAGATGGGGCTGGTGTAGCTGGAACATGTTGGCCAGTGTGGGCAAGTTGGGCCGAAGGGCCTGTTTCCACACTGTTTGAAGCAGGGACTCTATGACATAGCATAGTAATGTTAAAGGAGACGCAAGGAACTGTAGATGCTGGAATCTTGAACAAAACCCAAAGTGCCGGAGGAATTCAGTGGGTGAGGCAGCACCTGGGGAGGGTCCTTCGTCAATCTGACGATGGGCCCCGACCCAAAACACCATCTGTCCATTCCCCCCAGTGATGCTACCTGACTTGCTGAGTTCCTCTAACACTTTGTTTTCTGCTAATATTAAAAGGAGTCTCCTTCACTCCAATTCCGTGGAGTTTCAGGTGTCAAGCACCAGTTTCTATCATTGATCAGTAAGATCTGAGCAATAGCAATCACTGAGAAAGTAGCTTGTCGGCCCAAAAACAGTATTCAGTATTTTCCGTCTAATGTAGCAGGTTGCAAAACTGATTCACAGCTTGAAAACAAGTTACAAAACTTACCTAGAGAGACGACTCATCCCTTAGCAACCGAATGGGTGCGGTTCTCATTCTCCACAGTTTATCTGGTTCAGCTGTGAGTCACAGTGTTACAGCACAGGAACAGGCCCTTCACACCACATTGTCCTTACGACCCCTTGTGTACCAATAGTTCAATGGTATTTTATTGTCACATGTACTTCGGTACAGTTGACGTTAGCTTAGAGATACAGCACTGAAACAGGCCCTTCAGCCCACCGAGTCTGCACTGACCAGTGAATCCTGCACATTAACACTATCCTACAAACACTCGGGACAATTTACACTTACACCAGCCAATTAACCTTCAAGCCCAAGTACGCCTTTAAAACCGAGTGAGGAGGAGGAAGTGGTGAATCTCTGGAACTCTCTGCCACAGAGGGTAGTTGAGCCAGTTCATTGGCTATATTTAAGAGGGAGTTAGATGTGGCCCTTGTGGCTAAGGGATCAGAGGGTATGGAGAAAAGGCAGGTACAGGATACTGAGTTGGATGATCAGCCATGATCATATTAAATGGCGGTGCAGGCTCGAAGGGCCGAATGGCCTACTCCTGCACCTAATTTCTATGTTTCTATGTTTCTATCTCGGAGAAAGCCCACGTGGTCACGGGGAGAACGTACAAACTCCATACAGACAGCACCTGTAGCAGTAAAATTACTTAGTTACATACAGCTCTGTCTAAATATTCCACCATTCTTAAGTTGAAGAGTGTGAAAATAGTGCATTAGGCTGAAACAGTACACAATGATTATGTTTCCACTGCCTTTCCACCCACATCAGCTCTGTAGCCTTCCACACCTTCACCATTCAAGGACTTGTTTAGATGGCTCTTCAATGTTGAGGGTATCTGCCTCCATCATCTCTTCAGGCAAAACGTTCCAGACTCCAGAGATCCTTTGTGAAATAAATCTCTCAGATTCCCTCTAAATCTCTGATCTCAGCCCTATGATCTCTTGCCCTTGTTCTCTGGGCAGAGAATGGTTGGGAGGCATTTGGGTCAAAGATGGGCATAAATGGGCATCTTGATCAGAATGGATGAGTTGAGCTGAAGGGCCTGTCTCCGTGCTGTGAGACTCCGTGACACCATAACCCCAACCTTGGGGAAAGGATTTTTACCATCTCTCCTATGTATCGCCATCAGAATGTTATATTAGGTTGTCACTCAGCCTTCTCCACTCCACAGCAACTAACCCAGCCTAACCAGAATCTTCTCGTAACTAAAGTGCACCGACCTAGGCTACATCCTGGAGGGACAAGGAACTACAGGTGCTGGTTTACAAAAAAAGACACTAAGTGCTGGAGTAACTGAGCAGATCAGGCAGCATCTCTGGAGAAAATGGATAGGTGATTTTTCGGATCGAGACCCTTCTTCAGACAC
Source organism: Leucoraja erinaceus (assembly GCF_028641065.1). Classification (NCBI taxonomy): domain Eukaryota; kingdom Metazoa; phylum Chordata; class Chondrichthyes; order Rajiformes; family Rajidae; genus Leucoraja; species Leucoraja erinaceus. The sequence goes on along the minus strand of NC_073400.1, from coordinate 16,306,660 downwards.
GACCCAAAATGTAATCTGATCCATATTCACCAGAAATTCGTCCCCTTAACCCAACCCCCCCTCCACTTCCTTGTGCCCCACCTAAACTCACACTTATTTCTCCCCCCCCCCCCCCCCTACCCCCTATATTCCTTCCTCTAGCTTCCCAATTTGCGACTATTCAATCTTTTTGTCCCTCAGCTTCTGTCCTTTCATCTTGGACCTTTGTCCAACCATCTGCCTTATCAAAACCCCCTCCTTCATCTGTGTCTACCTATTACTTGCCAGGTTTGCCCTGCCCATCCTCTCTTCCAGCCTTATTCTCTCCCTCCACCCCCACAATCACTGAAGAAAAGTCTCGACCAGAAACATCACCTATCCGTGTTACCAGCATGCCTGACCCACCGAGCACTTTGCCTTTTTTTTTTACATTATGGAGAATCTCCTTTGCAACCTCCGCTGGGCAGTCACAACGTTCCTGTGCGATTCCAAATTGGAATTCTCAGAACCTCAACCTGAAGGCCAGATTGCCAACGAGTTTTACCTGCTCCAAGTGAACTTTTAAAATCAAGAACAGTCTAATTCTAAATCTGTTCTTCCTGCTGCTCGCCCGTCTACAGAAACAAGTTACTGAATTTAAGAACACAGAACAGTGGCGCCCAGAAACAGGCTCTTCAGCCCACAATGTCATGCCGAACATGAATCCAAGTTAAACTATCTGCACGTGATCCACTTCCCTCCATTCCCTGCATCTCCCATAACCCTCCAAAGTTTCCATATCCTGTCTGTAATGGGACAACCAGAACTGCTTTCTTCCCCCTACTATGATCAGTCTGAGGAAGGGTCTCGACCTGAAACGTTAACTATCATTTCCCTCCAAAGATGCTGCCTGACCCGCTGACCAACACTTTGAGTGTTGCTCAAAGTTTGATAAAGCTGCAACATGACTTCCTGACTCTTACAAGCAGTGAAGGCAAGCGTACCATATGCCCCCTTTACCACTCAAACTACTTGTGTTGCTACTTTTAGGGATCTGTGGATTTGGACCCCAAGAACGCTCTGTTGATGATAGTTTGGGGGAAGGTTGGTGGTTTTGCCTCTTAGAATACATACTATTTGTTAATCAAGTGCCTGGATTAGTTCCAGGCACTGAATGTTAAATTGGTGCCAGAACTATAACTTGTCTAGACATCTAAACACTTTGTACACAACCCAGGTGTAGAGGGGGATGGAATGGCTAATTGAGCAGAATTGTGAGGACCTAACATTTACTCAACTAGTACTACACAAACACTACCAAATACACTCTCAGTTGATGTTGACAGTGTAACTGATTTTTTTACAAGGATTTTGCCAGTACTCAAGGTCCTGAGCTGTAGGGAGAGGTTGGCCAGGCTAGGAATGTATATCTTGGAGCACAGGAGGCTGAGGGGTGATCTTATAGAGGTGTACAAGATAATGAAGGGAATGGATAGCATGAATGCACAGTCTTTTACCTAAGGCAGGAGAATCATGCACCAAGGGCATAGGTTTCAGACGAGGGGAGGGGGAGGGGGAGGGGGAGGGGGGGGGGGGGGGTACAGGATGTCATAGGAACCCAAGGGGTGACTTTTTCCACACAGAGGGTGGTGGGTGTATGGAATGAGTTGCCAGAGGAGGTAGTTGAGGCAGCTTTTAAAAGACATTTGGGCGGGTAGATGGACAATATCCCTCTAAACCAGAGCAAATGATTCTAGTTGAGATGAGGCATGTGGGTTGGCATAAGTGAAGCTTTTGAAGCATTTCCTTTCCACAACAGGGGTTGGACGATTTTTTTAAAACTCTTACTGCAAGTGTTAGCAAAAAATTATCTTTGTTCCCTTGATTATTTCATACAGTAGAGTCTCACAAACTTTCTCTGCCCATTGTCATCACACAGATGTTTAGAAACTTAGGTCAGGGCATCACTGCACTGCAGCACTCTCCATAACTTAGAAGCTAATCTTCATGGCAAGCTCTTTGAGTCACAGAGTCAGAGTGATACAGCGTGGAAACAGCCACTTCGGCCCAACTGTCCATGTCAACCCACATGCCTCATCTCAACTAGAATCATTTGCTCTGGTTTAGAGGGATATGGGCCAAACACGGGCAGGTGGGACTAGTGCGGATGGGGCATATTGGTCGGCGTGGGCAACTTGGGCTGAAGAGCCCGGTGCCATGCTGTATGACTCTATGATTCTGTCCCCATGATCTTTCTTTGTGAGCGGATTGTATGTAACACCAGGTTCGTTATAGTTTTGATCACTATATTGTGCACTTTATATATTATATATAAGAACACTTACAAATCATGAAATTCATCCAATGTGACTGCGGGCGTGAAGACATCAATGAGTCCGATGACCTGCAAGTGAATAATAAACTATTCAGGCAAGTTCTCCACCACAATAACCAGCTTCTACCAACTCCCTGTAAAAACCAGCATTCATTCTGTATTAGGAATGAGTTCATTTGTTGTTGCTAAAAAACTAGTCACATCTCTTTCACGCACTATGAAATTATGAGTGGTGGGGGGGGGGGGGGGGGGGGAATTACATTTCGTAAACTTGAGGAAAAACCTACAAACTCACTGACCTGCAAGTTGACCTGCGGACTAAAAAGCAGAAGCGGGAAGGTTTAAGTTTATTATTGTCACGTGTATCAGGCGTTTTGCATGCTATCCAAAAAGATCAATCTGAAGAGGGTGCCGACCCGAAACGTCACCTATCCATGTTCTCCAGAAATGCTGCCTGACCCGCTGAGTTACTCCAGCACATTGTGCCTTTTTTTGGTAAGCTTTTTTAATCTGCAGTTCTTTGTGTCCACTTTAAGATGTATTGTTTAGGAAATACTTTAATGACAGGAGTAATTTCACTGATGGGTAAAAACATTATCAATCGGCACTAACGTCTCTTGCCACAAGAGGGCAGACTCTCACCACAATTGCTGCATTGGGATCAGCCATTTCCCCTCACAGTAATAACAGTGATAATAATGGCAATCAGCCTCAAGGACATTGGTGGACATTTAGATCAATTTACTGTCATATACACAAGGATGCAATGAAGTTCCTTATTCATGTGAAGCTCATAGATTTAATGTTTAAGAAGGAACTGCCGATGCTGGAAGATTTAGCTCTTTGGGCTAAGGGAATCAAGGGATATGGGGGAAAAGCTGGAACGGGGTACTGATTTTGGATGATCAGCCATGATTATATAGAATGACCGACTGGTCGAAGTGCCGAATGGCCTACTCCTGCACCTATTTTCTATGTTTCTCTACAATAATGATAGATACAACAGCAAGTGCACAATAGCCGAGAGTCAACATCATGGAAACAGGCCCTTAGCCCAACTAACCCACGCAGACCAACATGTCCCATCTATACCAGTTACACCTGCTGGTGTTTGTGAGCGGAGACTGGAGCACCTGGGAAAACCCATGCAGGCACAGGGTGAACGTAGAAACTCTGTACAGACAGCACCCGTAGTCAGGATCAGGATCAAACCTGGGTCTCTGGCGTGTAAAAGCAGCAAGTCTACCGCTGTGCCACCGCGCCATCCCGAAATGTTCTCAAAGCCCCTCTTGCGAAAAGGTGCAAAATCCCTACAGAATTTCACTGTGACGTCACGTGATAATAAAGTATTAATTAATCATTGTTTAATGGAGATGTGCGGGGAAGGATTGTTTTACACAGAGAGTAGTGGATGCCTGGAACATGCTGCCGGGGATGGTGGTGGAGGCAGATACAATAGTGGCATTTAAGAGGCTTTGGATAGGCTCATGGATATGCAGGGAAATGGAGTGATATGGATCATGTGAGGCAGAGGAGATCAGGCACCATGTCCGGCATGGTCTTTGTGGGCCGAAGGGCCTGTTTCTGTGCTGTACTGTTCGATGTTCTATGTTCAACAGCAAATTCAGTACACACGGAACAAGTCACCTTCAATCGCAAGGATACACACAAAAAGCTGGAGTAACTCAGCTGGTCAGGCAACTGTTTGATCCGCTGAGTTACTCCAGCTTTTTGTATCTATCTTCGGTTTAAAACCAGCATCTACAGTTCCTTCCTACACATTCAATCCCAAAGAACTGGTTTATTGAAATATACTTCTCAGGCCACCGGAGATCTGAAATTAACACACTAGACATTGGGGGTGTACAGAAAGTCAGGGAGTATCCATGGAGATCGACACAATGCTCGAGTTCTCCGGCTTCTCATCGGAATGGAGAAGGCTTAGTCCGTGCAGGCCTCAGCGTGCAGAGAGAGTGAGCAGAGCACACACTGGCAAGTCAGCAACAATGCAGAAGGCAGAAGAGATTAGACAACAGGTTTGATTTACCTGCGAGAGGTGAAATATTTCAGATGCAAGCAAGTACGCCAACTCCACTTCAATCCTAAGTTCCATATTAAGGAGGAGGGAGGAAAAGAATTACTGCTTGACAGAAAGTGTTGTTAGGATTCTCAGAACACCAAACGGAGGATTTTTTTGCATCAGAGGGTGGTGAATCTGTGGAATTCATTGCCACAGACGGCTGTGAAGGCCAAGTCATTGGGTATTTGTAAGGCGGAGATTGACAGATTCTTGATCAGTGCGGGTGTCAGGAGTTATGGGGAGAAGGCAGGAGAATGGGGTCGAGAGGGAAAGATAGATGAGCCATGATTCAATGGCAGAGTAGAATTGATGGGCCTAATCTGCTCCTGGAACTTATGAATTTATGAACTCGGGTAATGGATAGAAGCCAATGAAACCCAAGAAAGCAAGCCAGGATAAACTTCATCTTTGCCAAATATTTCTCAATAAGTGCATTCACCAAACATTTCCTTTCCCCAACACCTGGACTGATAAAAACACTCTTACGGCAAGTGTTAGGGAAAAAAAACTATTTGTTCTCTAAAGTATTTAATTCAGTTGAGCCTCACAGTTATGAAAACTTTCTCTGTCGATTGTTATCAGACAAATATTTAGAAACATACAAGTTGGGACATCACTGTACTGTGTTTGACCCACAACACATATAGACTCAGCGAGGGTGGGTCATTCCTCCCAATCTCAAGACAGGTCCCAGCCCAAAATGTCACCTATCCATTTCTTCTAAAGATGTTGCGTGACTCGCTGAGTGCCTCCAGAGTCCCTTGTGTTTCACACATGGCCGCTTGTGTATGTACGTACATTGCAACTGAAATAAATGAGGTGCTGTGAACATTTTTTGCAGTGGAATCTAATGTAATAGCAAAGCATAGTGTAAATGAATCAGCTTGACCACAGCACTCTCCTGACGTGGACTAGCTGGACTCCAGGTTATCGAACCCTCCCTAATTCTGCAAATTATTTAAACATAACTTTAGACTTTAGAGATCCAGTGCAGAAGCCGGCCCTTCAGCCCATCGAGTCAGCAACCACCAATGAACACCACGTATACTAGCACTATCCTCCACACTAGGGACAATTTTACCAACTCCATTTAATCTACGTGTCCACCCGACACATTTTTGGAGAGTGAAGCACCCAGAGAAAACCCATGCGGGTCACGGAGAGAACATACAAACTCCGCACAGCAGCACCCATAGTCAGGATGGAACCCAGGTCTCTGGCTTTGTAAGGCAGCAACTCTACTGCTGCGGCCACTCTGCTGACCGAAATAAGATTTAATTTCAAGTGTAATTTAGAGATACAGCATGGAAACTGGCCCTTCAGCCTACCGAGTCCACACCAACCATCGATCACCCGTTCACACTAGTTCTATGCTATCCCACATTCTCATCCATTCCCTGCACACTAGGGGCAATTTACTGAGACCAGTTAACCCATACTGTGAAGCCTAGAAATATCGAATAAATTACCTCAGTTTAACATGGGGAATAAAATGGAGGGGAGAGAAGTCTTTGGGATAATATGGGGGGAAAAAAGACAAGTAGAAAAATGGAAATACTTAACAAGGATGAAAGTAGAAAATTCTCCAAATCTGGAAATAGGAATTGTGCCAAAGAATGGAATGACTGCAATCGGTACGCTTGTGAAAACAAGTTAACAAAGGAATAATGGACAAGTTGCAAGAATTCATAATCTGTAATAATATTTGTAAACAGCCAAATTAATTGGCAATAACCTCCACTGCAGAAGCTTATGTTTGACCAAGGGCAATTTTTTTTTGAAGCTGCAGCAGAATATACAGAGAAAAATAATGGAATGTTTGTTGAAGTATTTTTAGAAGTTTGATGAAGTGCCAGAGAAGGGGCGTGAGAAAATTGCAAAACCCTGCGAATGTAACCCAAACAAGTCTTGAAATAGATGGAAAACAGACCCAAAAAGCTCAGGTTCTGGCAGCATCTCTGAAGAGAAGGAATGGGTGACGTTTCGTGTCGAGACCCATCTTCAAACTGGTTAGGGATAAGGCAAACGTGAGATATAGACGATGATTTAGAGAGATAAAGAACAATGAATGAAAGATATACAAAAAAGTAACGATGAGAAAGGAAACAGGCCTTTGTTAGCTGTTTGTTGGGTGAAAACGAGAAGCTGGTGCGACTTGGGTGGGGGAGGGATAGAGAGAGAGGAGAGGGAATGCCGGGGCTACCTGAAGTGAGAGAAATCAATATTCATACCACTGGGATGCAAGCTACCCAAGTGAAATATGAGATGCTGTTCCTCCAATTTGCATTTAGCCTCACTCTGACAATGGAGGAGACCAAGGATAGAAAGGTCTGGGTATGAATGGGAAGGAGAATTAAAGTGTTTGGCAACTGGGAGATCAGGCAGGATCAGGTGGGCTGAGCAAAGGTGTTCAGCGAAACGATCGTCCAGTCTGTGTTTTGTCTCGCCGATGTATAAGAGTCCACATCTCAAACAATGGATACAGTAGATGAGGTTGGAGGAGGTGCAAGTGAATCTCTGCCTAACCTGAAAGGACTGTCGGGGTCCCTGGACAGAGTCGAGGAAGGAGGTATAGGGACAGTTGTTGCATCTTCTGTGGTTGCAGGGGAAGGTACCTGGGGAGGAGGTGTTTTAGGTGGGAAGGGATGAGTTAACCAGGGAGTTACGGATGGAATGGTCTCTGCGGAAGGGGGAAAGGGGTGGAGATGGGAAAATGTGGATGGTGGTGGGATCCTGTTGGAGGTGGCGGAAATTTTGGAGGATTATGTATTGTAAGGGATGGCTGCTAGGGTGAAATGTAAGGACCAGGGGGACTCTTGACACTTTTCTGTTTCTGTTGACACTTGGGGGAGAGGGAGTAAGGGTGGAGCTGTGAGGTACCGAGGAGACATGAGTGAGGGTCTCATCTATGATGGGAGAGGGGAACCCCCATTCCCTAAAGAATTAGGACATCTCGGATGGGCGCAGATGTGGCATAGATAGTGGAATTGGGAGTAGGGGATAGAGTCATTGCAGGAAGCAGGGTGGGATAAAGTGCAGTCGAGATAGTTATGGGAGTCAATGGGTTTGTAATAGAGACGCCAGTCAATAGTTTATTTCCTGTGATGGAGACTGTGAGATCAAGAAAGAGGAGGGAGGTGTCGGAGATGGTCCAAGTAAATTTAAGTGCAGGATGGAAATTGATGGTGAAGTTGATGAAGTCCATGAGTTCTGCATAGGTGCAGGAGGTAGCACCGATGCAGCCATCAATGTAACAGAGATAGAGTTTGGGGTTAGGGCCAACGTACGCCTGGAACAGGGATTGTTCAACGTACCCTACACAGCTGGGGCCCATGCGGGTGCCCATAGCTACGCCTCGGACTTGGAGGAAGTGGGAGGAGTCGAAGGAGAAGTTGTTACGGGTGAGGACCGGCTCCGCTAGGTGGAGTGTTAGTCGAGGGAAATTGGATGGTTCTGTGGTCGAGGAAGAAATGGAGGGCTTTAAGGCCTTCCTGGTGGGGATGGAGGTGTAGAGTGACTGAACATCCATAGTAAAGATGACGGAGTGGGGGCTCGGAAAACTGAAGTCATTAAAGTCTTGAAATAAATGGAGCTGGAATGAATAGATGTCAATGCTTTGGGCTGGATGTGTGCCCCAGGGATCTGTTAGTATTCTTTTTCATTTTTAGATCTAAAATGTAGAATATTACAATTGGCAACAGTAAGAGCTCCATCCCCTCGGTTAGACCACCGATTTATGAGAACTGTAACATGACCTCCCAACCTCCATCCACAATACTCTGACTAATGAAGGCCAACGTGCCAAAAAACCTTTTGACCACCCTATCTACCCGTGATGCCACCTTCAAGGAACTATGTACCTGCACTCCTAAACCCCTCTGCTCCACAACACTCCCCAGAGTAATTCACAGACCATTCACAGTGCAAGTCCTGCCCATGTTAGACTTTCCAAAATGCAACATCTCACATTTCTCTCTATTAAATTCCTTCAACCATTTCTCAGCCCACCTGGCCAAGATCCTGCTGCAACTTTTGACAAAGAGACCTTGCGCCCAAATAATGTAATTGTTCTCAGGGATAACTATTATTCTGCCTTGTGTTTCAGCAAAGTCCCAGGGGACTGAAATGGAGATTGTGCTTGCTGCTAAATAAGGAGATTGGCAAAGTGTGTGGAAAATGCAGGAGGTTACTAGGTGATCAGAGACCGTTGTTTATAAACATTCAATGTAGGGCATATATCTTTCACCATGAATATCGATATTCTGCCGCTCAACACTTGAATGTTTTGTTGGCTGTCAAAATCCATTTCAAAATCCTCGCTTCAGCTGTTTCTTTCAGTCAGCGTTCACCCGATGTCAGGTCACTTGGTTCTCAACTATCCAAATTGCAGCCACAAGGAACAAGCGTTCTCCAGCTTTCTCCCCCCCCCCCCCCCCCCCCCCCCCCCACCCCCCACCACCACAATCAGTCTGGAGAAGGGTCCTGACACAATTCTTGGCGCCACGAGGGCCCAACCGGTGAGGCCTACTGCAACCATCAAGACTTGCAGCCTATCGACCTCCCCAGAGACTTCTTGGAGAACCTCAGACTATCTTTAATTGGACTTTTCAGGACTTTATCTTGCACTAAAGGTTATTGACATTAATCCCTTTACCATGTATCTGTACATTGTGGGTGGCATGATTGTAATCACGCATTGTCTTTCCGCTGACTGATTAGCAGACAAAGTTAGCTTTTCACTGTACCTTGGTACACGTGACAAAAAACTAAACTAAACATCACCTATCCGTGTTCTGCGATGATGCTGCCTGACCCGCTGAGTTGCTCCAGCACCTTGCGTTCTTCATCTCCAATTAGCAAACCAGACCAGGCATCAAAGAGGAGACAAATAGATAGGGTAGTAAAGGCCTGGGACACTGAATAGAAGTGAGGGGCACTGAATAGAAGAATCAGGAAATCATGATCCAGCTGCATAGGACTTTGGTTAGGCCGTGTTTGAGTATTGCGTACAGTTCTGGTCACCACATTACAGCAAAGATGCGGAGGCTTTGGAAAGGGTGCAGAGGAGCTTTACCAGAATAATGCCTGAACTAGAGGGTTTCAGATACAGGGAAAGGTTGGATAGATTTGGATTGTTTCCTCTGAAATGTCGGAGGTTGAGGACTCGATAAAGGCAGATAAAATTATGAGAGGCATAGATAGGGTAGACAGTCAGAACCTTTTTTCCCCAGGGTGGATATGTTCAACACTAGAGGACCTGTGAGGTTTAATGGAGATGTGCGGGGCAAGTTTTTTTTCACACAGAGAGTGGTTTTGGCCTGGAACGTATTGTCAAGGCTGGTGGCGGAGGCAGATATGACAGTGATTTGTAAGAGGTTTGTAGATAGTCACATGGATGTGCAGGGAATAGAGGAATATGAATTGGGTACAGGCACATGAGATCAGTTTAACTTGGCATCATGTTTGGCACAAACATTGTGGGCCGAAGGTCCCGTTCCTGTGCTGTACATATAGGTTCTATATTATTTGCAATTTTCTCGAGCAAGTAGGTAATTACCACACATTATCTGATGCAGATGACTCCGAATACATCAGATTTCTAACACAAGCCAATTCAGGGAGTGAACAAAAACCACATTAGTAAGTGAAGCATTTTATTGAGCTAATCAGCTGACAGGAGGTGACGTACATAACTAGAATTCACTTCCCGAGTTTGTTTCACAACTAACAAACCGTCCAGCACATATTACAATCTGCAGGAACAGTTTTGCAATTAACTTTTCACATGAGCAATTGTGGCAAACTGTGGTCAGAATTTAACAGGTACAGAAATCGAGTTGAGAATTTTCACACACAAAGTGTGGTGGGTGTATGGAATGAGCCGCCAGAGGAGGTAGTTGAGGCAGGTACTATTGCAATGTTTAAGAAGCATTTAGACAGGTACATGGATACGACAGGCTTAGAGGGATATTGGCCAAACGCAGGCAGGTGGAACTAGTGTAAATAGGACATATTGGTGGCTGTGCTTATAAGACTCAATGATTCTATAACAAATTTACATATTGAGCATCAAAATGGTGGAAGAACATTGAGAATAATAGATTTTGAATTCTCAAAGTAGATCTAGCTGTTCATTAATCTATGCCTTTGAATAATTGTGGTTGTTCCAGGTAGCACTGTACAGATATTTATATTTATAGTCTGCAGCCATTCATTCAAGATGGAGCCCTCAAAAGTGCTGGAGTAACTGAGCATGTCAGGCAGCATCTCTGGATAAAAGGAATAGATGATGTTTCGGGTCGAGACCCTTCTTCAGACTGAGAGACATGGGAGAGGGAAGCTGTGAGTTGTGAAAATGTACAAGGAACAAATGAATGAAAGGTATAGAAACGAACAAACCAAAAGAACAAAAGTTCAAAAGTGCTGGAGTAACTCAGAGGGTCAGACAGCATCTGTGGAGAACATGGATGTCACTGCTCATCACTTGCCTGGTTTTGTTGCAACCCCCACCTCTCCTCCAGTGTTCTCTCTCCCCATAGTACAATCAACCTGAAGACGAGTCTCAACCTGAACCGTCACCTATCCCTGTCCTCCAGAGGTGCTGCCTGACCTGCTGAGTTATTCCAGTACTTCATGTGCTTTTTTTGTAAGCCAGCATCTGCAGTTTGTTGTGCCAACAAGAACTTTGAAGATTGGGTTGGGGGCAGAGGAAGGAGGAGGGGGGGGGGGGGGGGGGGGGGGGGGGGTTCTGACAGCTGTAGATGCCTTGTCGATCTGACCCACTAAGCCAGTTTCAGTACAGTTCAGTTTTAGTTTATTGTCATGTGTACCGAGGTACAGTGAAAAGCTTTTGTTGCCTGCTAACCACTCAGCGGAAAGACTATACAAGATCATAATAGAGCCATTCACAGTGTATAGGTAGATACATGATAAGGGAATAACATTTAGTGCAAGGTAAAGCCAGTAAAGTCCGATCAGAGATCCCCCATGAGGTAGATAGTAGTTCAGCACTGCTCTAGTTGGTGATAGGATGGTTCAGTTGCCTGATAACAGCTGGGAGGAATGTCCCTGAATCTGGAGGTGTGTCTTTTCACACTTCTATATGTTTTGCCTGATGGGAGAGGGGAGAAGAGGGAGTGACCAGGATGTGACTCGTCCTTGCTTATGCTGCTGGTCTTGCCAAGGCAGCGTGAAGTATAAATGGAGTCAATGGAAGCGATGGTTGGCTTGTATGATGTTCTGGGCTACGTCCACAATTCACTGCAATTTATTTTGGTCTTGGATTGAGCTGTTCCCAAACTAAGTTGGGATGCATCCTGATAGCCGTTGGCCAAATCGCCCCTTTGGATATTTTGTTGGCATTCACATTCGAAACAAGCAATTGGAAAAACAGCATCAACAACACACACGATTATGATGTAAAAAAATCAAGCTTGTCCAGGGAACTGATGCGTTACAACTTGTTCTAGCCTTTTGAGTAAAGTAAAGTATCCTTTATTGTCATTCAGACTTTTCAGTCTGAACAAAGTTTCCTACCTCTAGTAAGTTCATAAGTTATAGGAGCAAAGTTAGGCAGTCCCCCTCAACCCCATTCTCTCTGCTGTATCTCTCTACTAGTAGACACACATAACCAGCTCACTACATGTGGCTAAGATCAGTTCCCCGCTCAGTTAATTTCTGATCCAGGCCACATACTGCTTTAGATTTCCCACAGCTCAGGGTGGCAGTCTGAAGAAGGGTTCCGACCCGAAACATCACCTATTCCTTTTCTCCAGAGATGCTGCCTGACCCGCTTAGTTACTCCAGCATTTTGTGTCTATGTATGGGATTTCTCTGCTGAGCCTGCACTGAACCTGCTATTGTGTTTACAGACCTGCTGTGCTGCAGTCTGTTCTGTTGACAGTACATATAACAATTATACACTCTTGACTAGAGAGAAAAAGGGCGCAGAGTGCTGGAGGAACTCAACAGGACCATGTTGTCCAGGCAACATCCCTGGAGAACGTATACTTGACGTTTGACATCAAGACCCTTCTGCAGATGGATTGCCCAGTGGGGGATGGGATGAAAGCTGGAAAAGAGGAAGGGCAAGATAAAGCCTGGCAGGCAATAGATCGTTACTGGGTGAAGTGAGGGGGGGGGGGGGGGGGGGTGATAGGCAGATGGTTGGGACAAAGACAGGTGTCAGACAAAAGGATTGAAGTGTTGTGAATTGTGAAGCTAGAGGAAAGGATGTAGGTGGAAGGGGAGGGGCTGGGGAGACATAGGTACAAGTGGGACACAGGGGATGGGAAAGGGGTGGGGTGGAGGAAGGGGGGGGGGGGGGGGGGGGGTGTTATAGTTACCTAAGATTGGAAAATGCAATGTTTACCTAACATTAGAGAACAGACTTGACTCTTGAATTCAGCAGTCCAGTGGGAAGGATGAGTGCCCATGGAATGGCATGATGATTGTGTTCTAACTCAGATAGTAATAATTAAATGCATTGAAATTAGGTGTTGTTTAGATTTATAATAGTCACGTGCATGGTGCTACAGTGCACAGCATTGTTTTAGACAATAGACAATAGGTGCAGGAGTAGGACATTTGGCTCTTCGAGCCAGCATCGCCATTCAATATGATCATGGCTGATCATCCACATTCAGTACCCCGTTCCTGCCTTCTCGCCATATCCCATGACTCTTTAAGAGCTATCTTTAAGAACGCTATCTAAATATCTCTTGAAAGCATCCAGAGAATTGGCTTCCACTGCCTTCAGAGGCAGAGAATTCCACAGATTCACAATTCTCTGGGCGAAAACGTTTTTCCTCATCTCCGTTCTAAATGGCCTACCCCTTATTTTTAAACTGTGGGCCCTGGCTCTGGATTCCTCAACGTTGGGAACATGTTTACTGCCTCTAGCGTGTCCAATCGCTTAATAATTTTATGTTTCAATAAGATCCCCTCTCGCCCTTCTAAATTCCAGAGTACACAAGCCCAGCCGCTTCATTCTATCAACATATGACAGTCCCGCCATCCCGGGAATTAACCTGGTGAACCTACGCTGCAGTCCCTCAATAGCAAGAATGTCCTTCCTCAAATTTGGAGACCAAAACTGCATGCAATACTCCAGGTGTGGTCTCACTAGGGTGCTGTACAACTGCAGAAGGACCTCTTTGCTCCTATACTCAACTCCTCTTGTTATGAAGGCCAGCATGCCATTAGCTTTCTTCACTGCCAGCTGTACCTGTATGCTTACTTTCAGTGACTAATGAACAAGGACTCCCAGATCTCGTCGTACTTCCCCTTTTCTCAACTTGACACCATTCAGATAATAATCTGCCTTCCTGTTTTTGCCACCAAAGTGGATAACCTCACATTTATCAACATTAATCTGCATCTGCCATGCATCTGCCCACTGACTCAACCTGGCAAAGTCACCCTGCATCCTCATAGTTCACACTACCACCCAGCTTTGTGTCATCTGCAAATTTGCAAATGTTACTTTTAATCTCTTCATCCAAATCATTGATGTATATTGTAAATAGCTGCAGTCCCAGCACCGAGCCTTGCGGTACCCCACTAGTCACTGCCTGCCATTCTGAAAGGCATGCATTAATCCCTACTCTTTGTTTCCTGTCTGCCAATTTTCTATCCATGTCAGTACCCTACCGCCAATACCATGTGCCCTAATTTTGGCCACTAATCTCCTATTCGGGACCTTATCAAAGGCTTTCTGAAAGTCCAGGTACACTACATCCATTGACTCTCCCTTGTCCATTTTCCGAGTTACACCCTCAAAAAAAGCATAAGATTAGTCAAAGCATGATTTCCCCTTCGTAAATCCATGCTGACTCGGACCAATCCTGTTACTGCTATCGAAATTCCCTGTTTTCTCTCTCCCGCCTTTCTTAAAAAGTGGGATAACATTAGCTACCCTCCAATCCACAGGAACTGATCCTGAATCTATAGAACATTGGAAAATGATCACCAATGCATCCACGATTTCTAGAGCCACTTCCTTAAGTACCCTGGGATCCAGACCATCAAGTCCTGGGGATTTATCAGCCTTCAGTCCCATCAATCTACCCAACACCATTTCATGCTATCCAATCGGATGAGATAATAGTTTAGTTTATTACCACGTGTACTGAGGTGGAGTGAAAAGTTTTTGTTGTGCTAACCAGTCAGTGGAACGACAATATATGTGATTATCATCTAGCCATTCACAGTGTACAGATGGACGATAAAGAGAATAATATGAATAACGCATAGTGTAAGATAAAGACAATAAGGTCTGATCATAGATAGTCTGAGGGTCTCCAATGAAGTAGATAGTAGTTCAGGACTGCTCTCTAGTTGTGGTAGGATGGTTCAGTTGCCTGATAACAGCTGGGAAGAAACTGTCCCTCACACAGGAGATTGCGTTTTTACGCTTCTATACCTTTTTCCTGATGGGAGGGTGGAGAAGAGGGAGTGGCCATGGTGCGACTTGTCCTTGATTAAACACGATACATAAATACAATCAAGGCAAAGGAGAAGATACAGAGTGCAGAATATAGTTTTCAGCATTGTAGCGCATTGAAGATAGACACAAAGTGCAGGAGTAACTCAGTGGGTCAGGCAGCATCTCTGAAGAAAAGGAATAGGTGACGTTTCAAGATGGAACCCTTCTTCAGACTGAAAGTAGAGGAAGGAGGGGGGACTGTCAGGTTTATGGGGAGAAAGCAGGAGAAGGGTTGGAACAGCTTGGGAAAATGCATTTCGGCCCACTTAGCCCACGCCAACCAACGTTCATCCGTCTACACTAGTTCTATGTTATCCCACATTCTCATCCACTCCCTACACACCAGGGCCAATTTACAGAAGCCAATTAACCTGCATGACTTTGGAATGTGGGAGGAAGCTGGAGCACGTGGTCACAGGGAGAAAGGATAAACTCTGAACAGACAGCACCCATAGTCAGGATCAAACCCAGGTCTCCGCTACCATATGCCAGCAACACCCAAAGACTACTGAGGGTCCTCTAACAAGTTAGGATGTGGTCCCGATCTTCCAACCCACCCCATTCTTGACTGGACTTTTTCTCTGTTTCTGTAATGCTACAAAGCTATAAAACTATATTCTATGCTCTGGTACTTTTCTCTTTGTACTTGTATATGACTTGATTGTCCTGGTGTCCAATATGTTCAATCTGATTTAATCGGATAGCATGCAAACAAAACCTTTTAATTGCACCTCAGTGGGCGGGACATTAATAAACCAATGCAATCTAGAATTTGTTTTAGGAGACTCTGGTGATGTTTGAAACTCGTTTTGTCTTCAATGTTTTTTCCCCTGTAACTTTACTTGTTATTTAAGAATGCCGAGGAGATAGAATTCCTAAAGGGCCGAAGGGCCAGACGGGTGGGTCGCTGCCAAACTTACGTTTTCGTGTTTCATGTGTTTGAGAAGTTTGAGTTCCCTGTACGCTCTTTTGGCGAAAGTTTCGCTCTGGAAGGGGCGATGGAGTTTCTTAATTGCGACCTTGAGTCCCGTCCGCCTGTCACTTGCCGAGCTGTTGGTTACAATGCAAATTGAAACAAATATTGATATTTCACCCTATGTGGTGATACTCGCCGTTTCATTTGCACACAGAGAGGGAGAGAGGACACTAGCTCGAGTTGTTTTGCCCCTGCATTGCTTACAAAGTGACCAAAGTCTCCACATGGTGTACACACACACACACACCTACTGAACGCACTTACCACACGGTCCCGTAGGCTCCAGAACCGATGGTAGAGAGATTCGCATACCTCCCCCGCACTTCCCACAGCGTGTTCTCGATGTTATAACTGGCAGCACACATGTTTTAAAAGCTGCGAAACTCTCCGCCACCTCCTTGAGCAGTGGAGTGGCAATCCAAGGAGGGTTTTGTGATGGTAAAGTAATGGGAACAATCGCTTCCTGCCTGGGAAGACGTGCCCCGCCCCAGCGGTTGGGTGTGTGTTGTGTTTTGTGTGTCACAAGGTAAGGCAAGCATTTGAAAGAACATGTTCGCAGCTCCCAGACACCGAAGGCATGGTTCTACAGGTTAGGCGGCACATCAACAACACAGCCTGGCGAAGCCTGAATGATTATTCAGTCAACATGATTATTCAGCAACTGATTCATATTCACAGCGAATCAACTGATATTGGTACAGTGCTGTACTTTTGCTGCCAATTTTCAGTCTGCCCTCCACATCCACCACTAACACTTATCTAGACGCCCCTCCATCTCAGAGTTTAGTTTAGTTTTTATTGTCACGTGTACCGAGGTACAGTAAAAAATCTGCTTTAATTGCGTGGTATCCAGTCAACGGAAAGTGACTTTGCACTGGACAGATACAGGATAAAGGAAGTAGCGTTTAGTGCAAGATAAAGTCCAACTAAAGATTGTTCGAACGCCTCCAATGAGGCAGGTGGGAGGTCAGGACTGCTCTCTAGCTGGTGATAAGATGGTTCGGTTGCCTGATAACAGCTGGGAATAAACTGTCCCTGAATCTGGAGGTGTGGGTTTTCACATGTCTGTACCTCTTGCCTGAACTGAGAGACGAGAAGAAGGAGTGGCCGGTTATGGTTCACGTACCAATACAGTGCAACACTTTCTGTTGCGTGCTATCCAGTCAGCGGGAAGACTGTACATGACTATAATCAAGCTGTCCACAGTGTACATCATCACATCATGGAACATCATGACAACAAGCGCCCATTGTCACAGCTGCTGCCCCACAGCACTAGAGACATTGGTTCGATGCAGACCTTGCGTGCTGTCTGTGTGGAGTCTGTTCGTTCTCCGTGGCCGCATGGGTTTGCCCTGGGTGCTTTCATTTCCTCCCACATCCAAAGATGTGCAGGCTCGTACGTCAATTCGTCTCTGTAAATTGCAACTGGTTTGTAGGGAGTCGATGAGAAAGTGGGATAGCATAGATCCAGTGTGAACGGGTGATCGATGGTCGGCGTGGACCAAATGGACTTTTTTCCATGCTTTATCTTTCAAATAAAACTATAAAGATCCAACAGGTCAGGCAGCATCTCTGGAGGAAAAGCGTAGGTGACGTATCGGACCGAAAACGTCACGTATACTTTTTCTCCAGAGATGCTGCCTGCTCTTTGGTATAAACCAGCATCTGCAATTCTTTGTTTCTATATAAAGACCCAACACCTGCCCACTCATCTCTTCCCTCAGATACCAAAACACCTTCCATGTGAAGTACAAATCACTTACCACCTTCTATTTTAATGTATTGCATTCAATGTTCACAGCCAGCGGGCGGGATGGGGGCGCAACAGTAGCGTTGCTTCCTTACAGCGGCAGAGAACCGGGTTCGATCCTGAGTACGGGTGCTGTCTGTACGGAGTTTGTACTTTCTCCTCGTGACTGTGTGGGTTTTCTCCGAGTGCTCTGGTTTCCTCCCACACTCCAAAGACTTGTGGGTTTGTAGGTCAAATGGCTTCAGAAAAAAAAGTCAATTGTCCCCAGTGTGCAGGATAGTGTTAGTCTGGGTGATCGCTGGTCGCTCGCTGCAGACTCAAGACTTTCCGCGCTGTATCTCTAAAGTACAGAAAGTGTCAGACGTTGCCCAATCCATCACAGGACGATATCGACCTCCCAGCCATTGAAGGAATCTGCAGGCAGCGCTGTCTGAAGACGGCAATCATCAAACATCGCGTCATGATGGCCACACATTCATCTCACTGCTACCATCGAGAAGAGACACAGGAGCCCGAGAGGTTCAAGGACGTCTTCCCCTCAACGATGAGCTATTGAACCACTAACCACAACCCTACCTCAGCAATGATCTACCATGGACTTTACACTAAGGTGCATTGTATACTTTGGCTGGTTTACCTTCCTAGGAGAACTGATAATTTATGGTTTAGCTTCCTAGAACTGATAAATTATCACAATTCTGTTAACCCTTGCGGACTCCTCCCCTTCCTACCTCTCCCTCAGCCCTCGGGCTCCTCCTCCTTTTTCCTTTCTTCTCCCCGCCTCCCCCCACCCCCTATCAGTCTGAAGAAGGGTTTCGGCCCGAAACGTTGCCTATCTCCTTCGCTCCATAGATGCTGCTGCACCCGCTGAGTTTCTCCAGCATTTTTGTCTGCGATTTTCCAGCATCTGCAGTTCCTTCTTAATCAGTGATAATGTATTGTTTATTTACCTGCCGTGTTTTTGCATTTTCTGTGCCTGTAAAGATGCAACAAGAATTGAATTCTGTAATAATGAGGAAATGCAGACACTGCTTGTTTATACCCCCCCAAAAAAGACAACGTCTGGAGTAAAATTCATTTAGTCAATTTACAAGAATTTCATTCTTTGAGTTCCAAGGCATATGCCAATTAAACATGCTTAAAACTCTGACCCCTTAACACGACACGATACTGAATTCGCCAATTTAAGTTGATCAACTTCCTAGTCTGTGTCCCAACTGACCAGTTCCACTGAAAAGTCATCACGCTGCAATTTTCACTGTTTCGCTCTCCACATACACTGCCTGGCCTATTTATTTTGTTTCAATGTGTATTTCTATGTACGACTTCCAGCAACTGGACAGCACAGTGGCGCAGCTGGTAGAGCCGCTACCTTACAGCACCGGAGACCCGGGTTCAATCCTGATCTCGGGCACTGTCTGTGTGGAGTTTGCACATTCTCCCTGCGATCATGAGTTTCCTGTAGGTGCTCCAATTCCCTCCCGCATCCTAAAGACATGCAGGGTGGTAGGTTTAATTGGCCTTTGGAAATTTGCCCCTAGTGTGTAAGGAGTAGATGAGAAAGTGGAATAACATAGAACTAGTGCAGGCAGGTGTTTGATGGCCAGCGTGGACTCGGTGGGTAGAAATCGTTTCCACGATGCGTCTCTAACCTAAAACTGATTTTTTTTTACACAGTTCTAACATTCTTTTCTCTCATATTCTCCTGTGTCTCCCTACATTTATACCTCCCCCAGTTAGATGACCTGCAATACACAAGCCCTCTTAACCAGCATCAATGCCATCTGTGTAACTTTATTTCTCTTGGCTCGCCACCCTGCAAGGATTGGCTTTTGTTTCACCATCACCAAACACACAATCATTTAGTTTCTCACCTCAGCCACTCCACCCACCCGCCTATTCATCGTGCTTGGGCTTGACTTCAATATCTTTTCCCTTTTAATGAAAAGGTTCAGAAGACTTCTGTGTGTGTGTGTGTGTGTGTGTGTGTGTGTGTGTGTGTGTGTGTGTGTGTGTGTGTATATAAAGGGTATTACACGTGGAAGAACAAACTTTAAAATGTGAACATGACGTGATGTCCATGTAATCGTCGCGACAGGTAAACACAAAGTGCTGGAGTAACTCAGTGGGCTGGGCAGGATCTCTGGAGAACAAGGATGGATGAAGTTTTAGATCGGGACCCTTCTTCAGACTGAAAGTAGTGGGTGAAGGAGGGTCTGAAGAAGGGTCCCCACCAGAAACTTCACCCATCCTTTTTCTCCAGAGATGCTGCCCGACCCCCTGAGTTGCTCCAGCACTGAGTTTATCTTTGGTATACACCAGCATCAACAGTTCTTAGTTTCTACTAACTGTCTGGTTGGTTCATAGCTTTAGTTAGACATCAATTTTAAGACTGGTGCTGCCACAATATTGTGGTGCTGCCACAATATAAAACTATTAGAGCCCATTCCCTTTGACATGTGCACTGTACCGGGGCGATGAGCCATCTCACCTAGATTCAGAAATCCGCAATCAATGCCTTAAACAAAATTATTTGCAACAAAGCACCAATGTATGATAGTGTATTGAGGAAGTGACGAAGATGATTGATGAGGGCAAGGAAGTAGCCGTCGTCTACGTAGACTTCAGTAAAGTATTTGACAGGGTCTCTCGTGGTGGACTGATCCAGATTAAGTTATAATGACCTTTAGTGAGTTGATGAATTGCAACATTGTCTTGGTTGCAGGTTTGTAGGTTGATTGGCTTCTGCAAATTGTAATTTTGTCCCTAGTCTGATTCAGTCATGTCCTTCATAACCATTTGCCGTGCATGCTTGGTCTGGGCTGTAGACTAGAGCTGTGTGGTTGATGATTAAATTCTCTCCGAAATGGTTTAGTTCGGGGGCAATAACTCCTGTACCTCACAGCCTATGAATAAACTATTCCACACATCCAATTCCTGCTTTAGTTTATTATTGTCACGAGTACTGAGGTACGGCGAAAAGCTTTATATTGTGAGCTATCCAGTCAGTGAAAAGACTATATATTACAATCAAGCCGTCCAGAGTACAGGTACAGGATAGATGGTATCATGTTTAGTGCAAGATAAAGTCCAATTAAAAATAGATCAAGTCTCCAAGGAGGTAGATGGGAGGTCAGGACCACTCTCTAGCTCACGAGAGGATGGTTCAGCTGCCTGATAACAGTTGAGAATAAATTATCTCTGAATCTGGAGATATGCATTGTCAAACTTCTACACCTCTTGCCTGATGGGAGGTGGGGAGAAGAGGGAGTGACTGGTCCTTGATTATGCTGATGGCCTTGCCGAGGCAGTGTGAAGTGTAGATGGAGTCAATGCAAGACGGGTTGGTTTGTGTGATGGTCTGGGGTTTGCTTCTTCTCTGAAACACACAAACCAACTGTGGTGAGCTAGTAGACCTCTCACGTCTGAATGAAAACATAAGGTTGTTAAGGGTTTGGACATGCTAGGGGCATGAAACATGTTCCCAATGTTGGGGGAGTCCAGAACCAGGGGCCACAGTTTAAGAAATATAGAAAATAAGTGCAGGAGTAGGCCATTCAGCCCTTCAAGCCTGCACCACCATTCAATATGATCATGGCTGATCATCCAAATCAATATCCCATACCTGCCTTCTCTCCATACCCTCTGATCCCTTTAGCCACAAGGGCCACATCTAACTCCCTTTTAAATCCAGATAGAAGAATAAGGGGGTAAGCCATTTAGAACAGAGACGAGGAAACACTTTGTTTCTCACAGAGTTGTGAGTCTGTGGAATTCTCTGCCTCAGAAAGTGGTGGAGGCCGGTTCTCTGGATACTTTCAAGAGAGAGCTAGATAGGGCTCTTAAAAATAGCGGAGTCAGGGGATATGGGGAGAAGGCAGGAACAGGGTACTGATTGGGGTTGATCAGCCATGATCACATTGAATGCCAATGCTGGCTCAAAGGGCCGAATGGTCTACTCCTGCACCTATTGTCTATTGAAAGGGTTCACGGTTCAACACCCACTCCTGAAACAAGGACAAAGTCTTGGTTGAATTTCAAATGCACAAGGTGGTGCTACCCTGCCACACAGATCTCTTAGCCAGAATTACTAAAACAGACTATTTGACCATTTGACTTGAAGAAGCAGTGTAGACAGTGCCCATCGTTGCATTAATGGTGCTTAAGTGGAGATGAGCGAGAAACTCAAGTTCCTTGGCGTAAATGTCACCAACAATTTCCCCTGTACCAATCACAGATGCTAAAGCCAAAGAGCACAACACCTCCACTTCCTCAAAACACAAAGGAAATTTGGCATGTCTCTAATGACTCATAGCAATTTCTGCAGACAGTAGAAAGCAACGTATCAGATGAATCACAGCCTGCATGACAACTGCCTGGCCCAAGACTGCAAGAAAGTGCAAAGATATGAAGACGGCCCAGTCCATCCACACAAACCAGCCTCTCACTCATCGACTCTACCTCTGCTTCATGCTGTAATAAGAAAGCACACTTAATGAACAAGGATTACTCACACCACAGTCATACCTCCTTCTCCACTCTCCTACAAAGCAAAAAAATTCAAAAGCCTGAAAGCACAAACAGTCATGAACTGCTTCTTCCTTGCTGTTGTCAGGCTTTTGAACAAGCGGCACAGTGGTAGAGTTGCTGCCTTACAGCACCAGAGACATAAACCAGGTGCAGGAGTAAGCCATTTGAGCCAGCAAAGCCTCTAATATATGATCATGGCTAATCATCCAAAATCAGTACCAAGTTCCTGCTTTCTTCCTATATTCCTTGATTCCGTCAGCCCTAAGAGCTTCATCTAATTTGAATACATCAGACCTGGGTTTGACTTTGACTAGGGTGCTATCTGTACGGAGTTTGTACGTTCTCTCTGTGACCAAGTGGGTTTTCTCCAGGTGCTCTGGTTTTCTCCAGGTGCTCACGTACATGTTTGTAGGTTAATTTGCCTTTTGTAAATTATCCCTAGCGTGTGTAGGATAACATTACTTTTCCTTTGACTCCTCCCATTTCCTCCAAATCCCAGGCATAGCATGGGCCCCAGCTATGCCTGCCTCTTTGTTCGGTACATCGAACAATCCTTGTTCGAGGCGTACCATGGCTCTATCCCCGAACTCTACCTCCGCTACATTGACAACTGCATTGGTGCTACCTCCTGCACCCATTTAGAACTCACTGACTTCATCCATTTCACCACCAACTTCCATCCGGCACTCAAATACACCGGGACCATTTCTGACATCTCCCTACCATTTCTAGACCTCACTATCTCCATCGCAGGTAACAGACTACTGACCGACATCTACTACAAACCCACTGACTCCCATGGCTATCTGGACTACACTTCTTCCCACCCTGCTTCCCGTAAGGACTCTATCCCCTACTCCCAATTCCTCCGTCTACGTCGCATCTGCACCCAGGATGAGGTGTTCCAAACCAGTGCATCGGAGATGTCCTCATTCGTTAGGGAACGGGGGTTCCCCTCTTCGACTATAGATGAGGCTCTCACCAGGGTCTACCCCATATCCCGTAGCTCCGCTCTCACTCCCTATCCCCCCACTCATAACAAGGACAGAGTCCCCCTTGTCCTCACCTTCCACGCCACCAGCCGTCACATATAACAAATAATCCTCCAACATTCTTGCCACCTCCAACGAGATCCCACCACTGGCCACATCTTCCCATCTCCTCCCCTTTGGCTTTCCACAGAGACCGCTCCCTCCATAACCACCTGGTCAATTCGTCCCTTCCCACCCAAACCACCCCTTCCCCTGGTACTTTCCCTTGCAACCACAGGAAATGTCGCTTTACCTCCCCCCTCGACTCCATCCAAGGACCCAAACAGTCGTTCCAGGTGAGGCAGAGGTTCACCTGCACCTCCTCCAACCTCATCTATTGCATCCGCTGTTCTAGGTGTCAACTGCTCTACATCATTGAGACCAAGCGCAGGCTTGGCGATCGCTTTGCCCAACACCTTCGCTCAGTTCACATTAACCAACATGGTTTCCCGGTGGCTCAGTACTTCAACTCCCAATCCGAATCCGACCTTTGTCCTGGGCCTCCTCCATGGCCAGAGTCTCACCGCAAATTGGAGGAGCAGCACCTCATATTTCGCTTGGGTAGTTTACACCCCAGCGGTATGAACATTGACTTCTCTAATTTCAGGTAGTCCTTGGTTTCTCCCTCCTTCCCATCCCCTTCCCAGCTCTCCCACAGCCCACTGTCTCCACCACTTCCTTTCTTCTTCCCACCCACCCCCACATCAGTCTGAAGAAGGGTCACAACCCAAATCACCTATTCCTTCTCTCCATAGATGTTGCCTCACCCGCTGAGTTTGTTTCCAGCATCTGGAGTTCTTTCTTAAACGTTAGTGTACAGGGATAACTGGTTGGCCCGGAGTCGGTGAGCCGAAGGGCCCGTTTCTCCGCTGTATCTTTTAACTAAACTTCTCATAAACTAAGGAACTCTATCACCCAATTTTCATTGTTACAGACTTAGCATTTTCCTTAGCGTAAACACTATTCTGCACTCATTATTTTACCCTTTTTTCACAATTGTCCTCATAGGAATTCATTATATGGCGGTATATGCCTGGATAGCACACAAAACAAAGTTTTTCACTATATCTATGTGACAATAGACCAATGCCCATCTCATTGCTTTTTGTGGGGCCCTCTATGCAGCTGGCTGGCATGATCTACATCAACAAAATGTAACAAAAAAGGGCTGGAAAGTTGTCCTAATGCTCATAAATGTGATGAATAACTAACTTCTGTCTAGAACAGTTTTGATTACACATACAACCTGGAATAATTTTCCTTACACCATCCTTTATAGCCTCCACCAGTCTGCCTATATCTCAGAGGTTACAGTCATGCAGCACAGAATCATGCCCTTCAGCCCAAATCGTCTATGCCGACCAAGATGCCCCATCTAAGCTCTAAACCTTTCCTATCCATGTACCTGTCCAAGAATCTTTTGAATGTTGTTATAGAACCTGCCTCAACTATCGCCTCCAACAGCTCATTCCATATTCCCTTCACCCTCAAAGTAAAAAGGTTGTCCCTCAGTGTCCTATTAAATCTTGCCCCCTCAGCTTAAACCCATGTCCTCTGGTTCTTGATTCACCTACTCCGGGTAAAAGACTGCATTCACCCTATCCATTCCCTTGATGATTTTACACTCCTCATTAAAATCACCCCTCATCTTCCTGCACTCCAAGGAATGGAGTCCTAGCCCTCTGATCCTTTCCCTATAGCTCAGGCCCTCTAGTCTTGGCAACATTCTCGTAAATTCTCTGTACTCTTTCCAACTTAATTATATCCTTTAAACAGCAGGCTGGCTAAAACTGAACACAATCCGTGTGGCCTCACCAATATCTTGTACACGGTCAGCCAGGAGCTGCAGCTGAATGCATCTTCCACAGGTGTAGGTAGTCCTCAGGGGCACTGGAGCTCTCCCTGATCTCCCACATCCTGCAGGAGCATACCAATGCCCAGCAATTCCAACTGGATCAAGACTAAAGAACTGGCGGGTAAATGAAACATTACCTTATCTTACCTTCTACCTCCACACATCCACTTCATCAACGCTTCAAGTCAAAGCCTTAACAATTACCCTCAGAGTACTTCACCTCAACAGCTTCTCCCAAAACAACCGCTCCACTTGTACCTGCTTTCCTATCATACCCACTGGAGCAGTCACTCCCGAACATTAAACATTCAGTTTTGAGTCTCCATAGCGGCTCCTCTCAGCTGCTTATTCCCTAGTTAGTGTTTCAGAATAAATGATCACCCATTACAGATGGAGATGAGAAAAAAAATTTCCCCGTCATTAATCTTTGGAACCTTCTATGTCAGAGAATTGTGATGGGGAAGTCATTGAGTGCATTGACCTAGTCTTCCTTTCCCTATATCTGTACACTGGACGGCTCAATTGTAATATGTAATGTTTTTCTGCTAACTGGTTAGCATGCAACAAAAGCTTTTCACTGTACCTCAGTACACGTGACAATAAACTAAACTAACCGTAAAAGTTGGCATTAATCAAGTTAACCTGGATAATACTGCATTTTTGCAGGATTGATATTTTAGATCAAGGCTATTTCCTGATGAGAAACATGTAATTGGATCTTCTTGAAAAAGAGAAACATGACATTATCCTGCCATTTCAGATATGTTTGCACCTTGCAATATATATTTAAGAGGCTGCATTCACTACAGCAAGAACTGTGTGAGCATCCCCTACAGCCTACACCATGCAAGCGCTCAGCTTCAATGCCAAATGCAACAAGTATTGCATGCAGACAAAAATGCTGGAGAAACTCAGCGGGTGAGGCAGCATCTATGGAGCAAAGGAAATAGGCAACGTTTCGGGTTGAAACCCTTCTTCAGACTGCATGCTTCGGCTTTTCACTTAAAGACAAGTAAAACCGTGATTTCAATTGAATGATGAACATGTTGCATTTCCATTATCTGAAGAAGGGTCCCGAAAAGAGCTCTGGCCAATCTTGGAGGCAAAATCTATTGTGCACCCCAGCTTATGCATCTACATGTCCTTGCGTTTCCATCATCCATTTGTGGCTTCAGCACATTACTTACACATCAAGTGGCTACACTGCTGACACATCGTTTCCACTATTGCCAGAGCAGCCTATTTTTTGCTGGCATTGCATCCAAGTTTTACCACTGCAGCTCAAATATCCGTATCTTGTACCCTAAAGCTAAATTCTTCATCTTCCTTGTATATTCAGCTGCATGGAATTAGTGCCCTCCATAATGCTTGGGCCAAAGACCCATAATTTATTTATTTGCTTCTGTACTCCACAATTTGAGATTTGTAATAGAAAAAAAAAAAAAAAAAAAATCACGTGGTTAAAGTGCACAGTCAGATTTTGTTAATGGGTATTTTTATACATTTTGGTTTCACCATGTAGAAATTACAGCTGTGTTTATACATAGTCCCCCCATTTCACGGCACCATCATGTTTGGGTCACATGGCTTCACAGGTGTTTGGAATTGCTGAGGTGTGTTTAAATGTCTCCTTAATGCAGATATGAGCTCTCAGCACCTAATCTTTCCTTCACTTTTGGAGCTTTTATAGCTGTTTATCAACATGAGGACCAAAGTTGTGTCGGTGAAAGTCAAAGAAGCCATTATGAGACTGAGAACCAAGAATAAAACTGTTATAGAGACATCAGCCAAACTTTAGACTTACCAAAATCAACTGTTTGGAACATCATTAAGAAGAAAGAGAGCACTAGTGAACTTACTGGTTAAGTAAGAACTGCAGATGCAAAATCGTAGATAGACAAAAATGCTGGAGAAACTCAGCGGGTGAGGCAGCATCTCTGGAGCCAAGGAATAGGTGACGTTTCGGGTCAAAACCCTTCTTCAGACTGAAGAAGGGTTTCGACCTGAAACATCACCTATTCCTTCGCTCCATAGACGCTGCCTCACCCGCTGAGTTTCTCCAGCATTGTCTACTGGTGAGCTTACTATTCGCAAAGAGACTGGCAGGCCAAGGAAGACCTCCACAGCTGGTGACAGAATAATTCTTAAGAAAAATGCCCAAACACCTGTCTGACAGATCAGAAACACTCTTCAGGAGTCAGGTGTGGATTTGTCAATGACCACTGTCCGCATGAGACTTCATGAACGGAAATACAGAGGCTACACTGCAAGATGCAAACCACTGGTTAGCCATAAAAATAGGATGGCCAGGTTACAGCTTGCCAAGACGTACTTAAAAGAGCAACCAATTCTGGAAAAAGGTCTTGAGAACAGATGAGACAAAGATTAACTTATATCAGGGGTGATGGCAAGAGCAATGTATGGAGGAGAGAAGGAACTGCTCAAGATCCAAAGCATACCACATCACCTGTGAAACACTGTGGGTAGGGGTGTTCTGGCCTGGGCATGTATGGCTGCTGAAGGTACTGGCTCACTTATCTTCATTGATGATACAACTGCTGATGGTAGCAGCATAATTAATTCTGAAGTGTATAGACACATTCTATCTGCTCAAGTTCAAACAAATGCCTCAAAACTCATTGGCCGGTGGTTCATTCTATAGCAAGATAATGATCCCAAACATACTGCTTAAGCAACAATTGGTCAATTCTTGAGTGGCCAAGTCAATCACCCGATATGAACCCAATTGAGCTTGCCTTTTATATGCTGAAGAGAAAACTGAAGGGGACTAGCCCCCAAAACAAGCATAAGCTGAAGATGGCTGCAATACAGGCCTGGCAGAGCATCGCCAAAGACATCCAGCAACTGGTGATGTCCATGAAGTGCAGACTTCAAGCAGTCATTGCATGCAAAGGATAAGCAACAAAAAACTAAACATGACTACTTTCATTTACATGATATTGCTGTGTCCCAAACACTATGGTGCCCTGAAATTATAAACACAGCTGCAATTTCTACATGGTGAAACCAAAATGTATAAAAATGGCCTATCTTAAAATCTGACAATGTGCACTTTAACCACATATGATCTTTTCTATTACAAATCTCAAATTGTGGGGTGCAGAGTCAAATAAATAAATGGGTATTTGTCCCAAAAATTACTGTAAAAGGTCACATGGATGTGAAATTGGCTTGAAGGCAGAAAGCAGAAACTTAATCGTGAACATTTGTTTTCCCAGACTGGAATATGATGCTCCCCAGGTGTTAGTCCTTTTATGAATTGATTACATTTATGATTTATAGATGGTAAATGCAAGATAACATTTCCCAAATATGTAGAAGACAAAATAGCAAGAAATGTGGTAAACAAGAAAGAGAATGTTAATAGTGTGTGGCAGAGATATGCGCGCAGAATGAGTAAATAAGCAATAGATTAAGTTTAATACAGTGCAGCCAGAAGTGATCTAGACTACTTTAAACTTTAAGATGTTCAGTGCAGAAACAGGCCGTTCAGCTCACAGAGAACAGGCCCTTCAGCCCACAGAGTCCATGCCGACCAGCGATCACCCTGTGCACTAGCACTATCCTATACACTAGGGACAATTTTACCAAAGCCAGTTAACCAACAAACCCACACATCTATAGAGTGAGACAAAACCAGAGCACCCAGAGAAAACCCTGCAATCTGCAAGGCAGATTGACTGCATTAGCTAAACGTGGAATTTATAAATAAATGTAGAGAATAATATGCAGGGAAGGCAATGGAGAGAATGACAACAAATTTACTTGACTAGTTCTAGCAGGAGGGATTTCAGCAACTTGATTAGACAGAACTGATTGTTATCAAATATTGAGAATATATTTTGTAGTATTTTATGAACTCATAACCGGATTAGACAGCAGGGAACTGTATACATTGGCAGATGATTCAAGAACGAAGGAAGATTTTGAAATTGAGTATCAAGAATGTTCCATTGTCATATGCACCTGGTATGGAACAATGAAATTCATACCTCTACAGCTTTACAGATTCCGTCGAGCCATGTGCTGCAAAAGGAATCCCGGCGAGCCACGGACCTTTCCAATGGCAGGTCTGGCTCTCGCACCACAGAATGTGAGATGCACTGCGCAGCAGCAAAAAGCTCCCAAGATGCGCCATGGAGTCGAACGACCCAACGGGCAGGCCACCAACAGTGGGACACAAGCTGCTGAGATCATGGAGGGACCTGGTGCGGGGGGGGGGGGGGGGGGATCAAAGGACCTGGTTTCCTGCTGCGAGATAAGACTGTTTGAAGAACCTTTTGTAACTTTGTCAGTGCCAGACTTCACTTCAGCCAGGGGTTCCCAACCTTTTTCGTCCCGTCTACCCCTGGCAACTTTAATAGCCCATAACAATGTTATTTCATTTATTTATGAACTAATGATGAACAAATACCAGAACCAAACACATTCAGTCAATCAGAAAAAATACGTACAAATCCAGAATCAACAAATAGGTAGGCAAAATCTACCCTCTGGGGGTAAATTTACCACAGGTCAGGTACCCTTGACCGAGACAGACTCTGTGAAGTCTGCTGTATGATTTTACCAGATGGCATGCAAAAACAAATAATTTCACTGCACTTAGGTCCATGACAATAAAGTACCATTGAAAGCAACAAATAAATATGTAATTAACAATTCAATAAATTACCAGTTATACTAGGTAACTAGCCCATAATAATGCAAGCCAAAGTACATAGTCTACCATGGATTTTGTATAAGTATAACCTCATACAAAGTCCATGGTAGTTTAGTGCCAAGGTAACATTGTGTAAGGTGGTTCCAGAGCCTGCTAGTTGATGGCAAGAAGTGGTTCTTGAATCTGAAGGTAACCGTTCTTTGGCTCCTGTACCTTCTCCCTGATGGTAGGACCGAGATGAGTGCGGCCAAAGTGATTAATCTTTGATGATATTAGCTGCCTTTTGAGGCAGCTGTTACCGTAGATCCCTTCGATGGTGGGTTTAGATGGATACGAAATGCGAGAGCAAAACTGCAGGTCAGGCAACATCTCTGGAGAAAAAGATTTGGGTGATGTTTCATCAGGGAGAACAGGAGAATTATTAGTTAAAATTTTATCTAGGTGTGGAAAGACTACTCTTAATTCACCTTTGTATTGTACACATACTGAACATCATTAAAAATGGAATGACTAATAATCAATAATGAACATATGATATTAAGCAATATTATTCAAAACATACATCTTCCATGAAATGACTGAATCAAATCACATTTCATTTTCATCAAAACTACATTGCTTTGGATGAAGAAAACATTTTTACAGTTTTCAAGACACAATAACTACTTATTTTTGAAAAAGCATTTGAATTTATTTCAGAATAGTTTATTGTATGGTCTCACTACAATATCACACATGGTAAGTCACGTCCCAATTACAACAAGAACTTGAGAGGTACATAGAACTGGAGTAATTATGAAAATATTTTTCATATAATTCTACTGAACCTAGTACAAGAGTGGTGAAGTATATTAATACAAATATGTATATTTACCTACACCTTTGAATTTGTGCCATGACATTCCCATTCCAAATCCCTTATAAACAATTAAACATGCACTCTTTTAGTATGTAGTAGTATTGCTGAACAGTCAAGTAGGTTTCAAAAATGAAATTACCATAAAACAATTGCCTCTTATGCTGTTAACAGCAAATACATCTATGAATTAATGTACATCCCATTTGTACTTTATATAAATGTAACAATTACTGCTTGCATGTTTTTAGATGTGTGTGTGACTTTTGTACATATAATTAAACATTTAAAATAGTATGCAATTCTGAAAATAAGGCATACAAATACACAAATTTTTACCAGTGCTTGCAAAAGTTCTTGTTAGCAAACAGAGTTCACAGTGGATGAAAATGGCAATATACAAACAGTTGGCAGTCGCCCAGGATTTAGCAAAACATGCAGGATGTAGAATAATTATTATGAAAGTTTCATTTTTGCCCTCACCCATAAACAATCTGTCATCAAGACCCTGATAGGCACTTGATAATGTTGGAACTGGTCAAGTCCTCACAGTGATGCGATAAAAAAAAATCTATGGTAGTAAAAGGTTTTCATGATTCCAACTCCATACTCTCAGAGACTAGCTCCGGCGGCACAAAGCTCATCAGGTCCACGAAGGTTAGTCCTGAACAGGAAAGAGCATAATCTTAAATATCTTGAGATTAATTTGAAGCAAACAAAAACAGAATGAAGATTGATATTTTGTACGGTCAAGTAGAACAGACATTAGTGTAAATTCAGATCCTAGATTGTGAAACCAGCATTCAAGGGAAATAATGGATATTTATGTGGTATCATAATATCACATAAATAATCAATGAAAGGTACATCATTGATTATTGCAGCAACTGGTGGTCCGGATCCCCCTTTAATCCAAACAAAATCCACCCATTCCCCCAGAGGTTCCCCCCCCACAAATGTGGGGCCTAGATCTCGACCTAATCAGGACTTCTGCACCGATCGGCGGGTCAAATTTGCACCCTGCAGCCAGGTCTCTGGAACTCCAGCCCGGCTGGAGCGGACAGACCCGTTCCCATGGATGCCTTCCACGGCTAACTTTGCGTGCCAGTATCTCCCCCCCCCCCCCCCGTAGTATCTTAATGACAAACAATTTAAGGGATTTTTGGACAATTCAGTTAGCATGGAAGAACTTAATTGTTGGATAAATATAAATATCAGGACTAAATAGTGCAGTCCAGGGGGTGACAACCGATCCAGCAACAATTTGGTATTATATGCCAGGAAAATGTTATTCCACATGTGAAGCCTATGATTGGGTGCAGATTTTAAACACACACATTAATATATTTTTTAGTTTCCCAATACCTTCTTTGAAACATGTCTGCATTTTCTGAAACTAGCCACATTTAAACAAGACACTACAGATGCTGACATATTGAGCGAAACAAAATGTTGGTGAAACTCAGCAGTTCTTGCAACATCCATGGAGGGAAATGGACAGGCGATGTTGGGTCAATTTCCTCCAGATACCTTCTGACCTGCTGAGTACCACCAGCATTTTGTGGTTTGCATAGGTACACAAGTCCTGCAACAACTTAGAGCATCTCAGCACAATTCTCTTCATGGCAAATAAGGGCCTCTTTTTCCAGGAAAATTACACAATGTCAGTCATTATCTTGAACGATGGTACAGGATCACTTGGCCGGAAGGCCTACCTATTCGAGCTCATTGATCAATAGGTCAACAAAATAGAGAGAGTACAGAGGAGATTTACTAGAATGTTGCCTGGGTTTCAGCAACTAAGTTACAGAGAAAGGTTGAACAAGTTAGGACTTTATTCTTTGGAGCACAGAAGGTTAAGGGGGGGGGCTTGATAGAGGTTTTTTAAATGATGAGAGGGATAGACAGAGTTGACATGGAAAAGCTTTTCCCACTGAGAGTAGGGAAGATTCAAACAAAGGGACATGACTTGAGAATTAAGGGACTGAAGTTTAGGGGTAACATGAGGGGGAACTTCTTTACTCAGAGTGGTAGCTGTGTGGAATGAGCTTACAGTGAAGGTGGTGGAGGGAGGTTCCTTTTTATCATTTAAAAATAAATTTGATAGTTATATGGATGGGAAGGGAATGGAGGGTTATGGTCTGAGCACAGGTATATGGGACTAGGGGAGATTATGTGTTCGGCACGGACTAGAAGGGTCGAGATGGCCTGTTTCCGTGCTGTAATTGTTATATGGTTATATGGTTTATATGGTTAATATGATTTTCCATTATTGGATGCAATCCAATTCAAAATAAAGTCAGATTTTCATCCGTCCAATTAACAAGCAACAAATAAAGGAAGTAATGACGGCATAAAGGTTCTGACAAAAAACAGCAGATGCTTTGATCTGGAACAAAAAACGAACTTCTGGAGGAACTCAAAAGTTGTCATGAGGAACTGCAGGAATATTGACCAAAGCACAAAGTGCTGGAGTAACACAATGGGTCAGGCAGCATCTGTGTAGGGAATGATTAGGCAACATTTCAGGTCAGGACCCTTTGGTCCGACGGCACTCAACCCAAAACGACACCTATCCTTTCTCTCCACAGATGACACGTGATCTGCTGTGCTACTCCAGCACTGTTTTGTTCATTAAAGTTGATGATCTCAAGAGTATTTTATTGTCATTACTCCCAGCCAGAACAATGAAATAAATGAGAAAAAATGTTCAGTGTGTAGTATAATGTTTCAAGTACTATTTCATTAAAAAATAACCGTTGCACTTACTTTTCCATTCTTCTATTTCAAGTTCTCGGCTTTCAAAAGACTGATCGTAAGGATCTGCTTCTGGCTCATCGTCCGGGTCATGATACTGAGAGAAATAAGAATGAGCCAAGGCTTCTGCTGCTGTGATTCTCTTATCTGTGTCCAGCACAAGCATTTTCTCCAAGAGGTCCACAGCTACGTATGCAAAACAAAGACACATTTGCAGCATTACAGGCACGTTATTTTAATTAAGTATTCACACTTCATGCTGGTCAGTGCCAGAAACGCGACACTCGTGTACTGCCCAGGTGATGTCTGCTGTATGACTTTACCAGGTTGAATTCAAAATATAGCATTTCACTGCACCTAGGTACACGTGACAATGAAGAATCATTGAATTATGGCTACATTACATGAACATTTTTTTAACAAAAGCAAGCTAAATGTTACCATTGAAATAGCACCCATGTGAAATACATTAACATCATTTGAATCTTCTCATTGCCTTCTCCTTGAAGATGAACCATATAGGTGAAATAATTTTTTTGAATCCTATAAAACATACTCTCCTTGTAATTTACAACATCTACTAGTGGTTAATGGTGCGAGGTGCTAGACCCATTAAGTTAACACTGCTTCCAAAAATCCAATCGGTCTCAGAAAACCACCAGAGTTGAAGTAAAATCTAGAAACAATGAATTGTTGGTTTATATAAAAACAAGACAGTGCTAGAGTAACTCAGCGGGTCAGTCAGCAACTCTGGAGAACATTGAAAGGTTACGCTTCAGGTTGGGACCTATGTGACATTTAGTGACGGGGCCATCTCCATGGTCTCCTGGCCAGCTGAGTTACTCCAGCAACGTCTTTTTTTTAAGTAAAATCTATTGGTGGTGTTTTGTTCATATGGTAGTGATAGATGAAGAAGGAAAATCATCATTACTTATCCATTAAAAATATTTCTCAGATATTACTTTTTTCTACACAATTAAACAAAAAGGTAGCTCTGGACCCGAGTTGGATCAATCACATTCAATATTAGCCCAGTATTTTTTAACAAATTGTAAAGCCAATTGAAGTGATATGAGGTAATGCCGTTGCTTAAACAATGCTTCCTGGACCTAGTATTTGTTGTCCATGGCAAAGAAACTAAAAACTGTCACCATCAGCAACTTTGGGATGATCTAGTTTACTCTTACACTTTCTTTCTACACCTATGTGGCAATACTGGAAAACAGGAATTACTTCCTAATTATTAAAATGTTGTAATGAAGAACCCTGTTGAATACGAAAATATATGCTGACAATTTGCAACATGAGAGAATCTAGCCAGCCAACCCTACATCCAATGACATTAATATCATCAGCAATATCCTATCACTCTGAAGAAGGGTCCCGACCTGAAATGTAACCTATCCATATTCTCTAGAGATGCTGCCTGACACGCTGAGTTACTCCAGCATCAGACTGTTTAAAAAATAAAGAAAAATTATAATCAACATCCTGATGGTTTCCATTCACCAGAAAGTCAACTGGCCCAAGTACATACATACCATGAGTACAAGGGCAGGTCAGAGGTACGTGGGTGCCTTCTGGCTCACTTTCTCTCAGCCCAAAGCTTTTTCAATGCCCGTGAGGCACAACAGAGAATTGGCATCCCATCACCCAACATAAACATGCATTCTCTCTATTACTGGTGGACAATAGCCAAGTGTATAGCATTATAAAATGCAATTACTCTCTTGTGCTATTCCAAAAGAATTTTCCAAACTCAAGCACTACCCTCAAGGGCATGTGCAGTGGATTTACAAGATAAGGTATCACTTCCAAGCTGCATGGGATCCTGATTTTATTGATCCCACATGAGGTTGTAGTGATCCTCGTCTTGTCACCTTCAACGACTGCAGCCATCATGTCATTGGTCCTTTATAGTTGCAGGGACTAAATCTTAAAACTCCCTCCCTGACAGCATCATAGATTGATCATCAAAAAGACTCCAGTAATTGAAGCTTACAATCATACACACCTTCCCCGGGCAATTTACAATGGCCAATAAATGCCAATATTGCCCAGAGCCCCAAAAATGATTCAATATATGGATATATGGATATTAAAAATATATGTACCTTGAGGATTAGCTCCAATGAATACATCTTCAAAGCATTGTTTTGGCATTTGCGGCAAAGATTGGATGTAGTTTCTTGCCTGAAGACATAAAATGTGAATATTTAATCTCGGTATAAATAATAATCTATACATCACTACTATAGATTTGTTTGTTCTTTTACAGGCATACAAATCATGCTTGGATCATGACAGAACAGTTTCTGCACTGCACACACTTTGCAAACAATCAAAACTCTATATTAAAGGAAAAGCAATTAGTTTGTAGTTACCTACCAAATATGTAACTATCAGAACTATCTGTGCAGATCAAACCCCAATGTTGTTCATTTTACTCTGAATTTGTGAAATATTTAAAACTTGAAAAATCATACCGTATTCACAGAGAGTAAATTTCAAACATTTAGGAATCATTAAAATGGTTATTTATCAAGAAAATCTGGAATGCCCCAATTTCCAGCAGTTCAACTAACACTCCCTCCACTTGGCCATCTACATGCCCCAAGGTAGAGTCTAGTAATATTCCTTCCCCGTCCATCTATCTACATACTGCTTTGAAAAGCTCTCCTAAACACACCTAAACATTGTTGCCCCCACTCCGAGGCACTAAAACCAAGATAATCCCAGTTAACATTTGGGAAATTGAAATTGCATGTACAATTGCCAGACAGCTAATATAAGTCTATATATCTGTTCCTCTCTCTCCTGTTGACTGATGGGAGATCAATACATAGCAACAATATCCCTTTTGTTCTTAATCGTTACCCGTATGGCTTCATGAAATGCGTTCTTGGCAGCATAGTGATGTAACGCCAGAGACCCGGGTTCGATCCTGACTATGGGTGCTGCCTGCATGGAGTATTTACGTTCTCCCTGGGACTACGTGGGTTTTCCCTGGGTACTTCGGTTTCCTCCGACACTCAAGGAACATGCAGGTTTGTAGACCAATTGGCTTGAGTAAAATTGTAAATTGTTCCTTGTGTGCAGGATAGTGCTAGTGTTGGGGAGTCTTCACTGGTTGACATGGACTCAGTGGTCTGAAAGGTCTGTTTTCACGCTGTATCTCTAAAGTGTAAAGTGAAGTCTATTGCCTCCCTCATTACTCAATTAATGCCATCTTTGGCCAACAGTGCCATACCTCCTTCCCTTTTACTCCACGCTCTCGCCTGATAATTCTACATCTTGGGATACCGAGTTACTAGTCCTGCCTGTCCTTCATCCATAGTGCAACGATAGCAACAATATCATAGAACGACATGTTAAATCAATGAATTAATCTACTTTGCTTATTACGCTTTTTAAAAGTTAATTTGTGTTTCTCTTTTCAAAGATG
Source organism: Leucoraja erinaceus (assembly GCF_028641065.1). Taxonomy (NCBI): domain Eukaryota; kingdom Metazoa; phylum Chordata; class Chondrichthyes; order Rajiformes; family Rajidae; genus Leucoraja; species Leucoraja erinaceus. The sequence goes on along the minus strand of NC_073400.1, from coordinate 16,269,918 downwards.
CTTCATCTGTTACAAACAAAGGGATAATGTTAATTTATTGATCTCCCAAGTCAACAGGAGATAGAGGAACAAATATAAAAGCTTACATCAGAGAACTGCACAAAAATAGGATTATTGTACTGGGAGATTGCAATTTTCCAAATGCTAACTGGGAATATCTTAGTTTTAAAAACGGAGACACAATTTTTGAGGTGAGCTTTTTGAAGCGGTATGTATGCAGATCAACACGCGCTTTGTTCCAGGACTTTGATTATATTTCACAATTCTTCCTCGGCTGCCCACATGAAGGTCACATACCAAGAGTAGGTTAATACCTTTCAGCTGCTGTGCTTCTAAAAAAAATGTAATAAAATCAATTTAAGGAGCAACTTTTCACAAAATATGTAAATAAAATTAAATTTAGTAACATACTGATATAGTGGAGTAGCTGCTGGAGTTCTGGGTCTATTGATCCAGAGATGAGTTTAAAACCCAATATGGAAGTTTGGGAATTTAAAGTTGAAGAGATAAGGTGGTGATAATGCAGAGAAGTAAAATGGGTAACCATAACCAGTCTGCCAAGAAGTTACCATGCATACAAAGATTAGAGTACCTATTCAATTTGAGTTAAAGGGAAAATGGTGAAAAGATACACAAAAAAGTTCTTGATTCGGTATCTGGAGTCATGCCCTTATCCACTAGCCCAAATTATGAAGTTCTCCTCTGTCCTAGACAAACTTTCCGAATTTGCCTCATCTTTTTCATGCTCTTTGAGGTTAATCTGCTCATGAGTCTCGCATGCTATTTACTCAAGCCTATTCTCACTTTAAGCAGTCCTTCCATTCCCCTCCCCTCACCCCCCACCCCCACCAAATACTGGTCTCCTTGTACAAACTACCTGCTGCCCATCTCCATAAACTGCCAACACTATTTTCCCATCTGCAACCTTCTGTTAGCCCCCAAAATATCACCCAACCTTCTGTAGCTGATAGCGCTGCCCATTTTTTTTACTGCAATCATTTTTCTGTTCTTGCCACAACCTTGTAAAATTACAAAGGGTACCAAGTCTCAGATCCTTTGCGTGTTAATCTTCCAGGCTAGGTGCCTTTGAACCTTCGTGCCTTAATTTTCTGGTCTTTCCAAAACTTTGCTGCCAAAATCCTACAGCTCAAGGTCCTTTTATCTATCGCCATTGTGCTTGCTGGCCTACATTACATTAAGTAAAGTTTGGGTCACTATTTCCAGGCCTGCTTTTAAATTCTTCCAAGATGTTGCCCCTCTAACATTAATCTCCTTCAGATACATTGAATTGGAGTTTACTGTGCTCCTCCAATTCTGGCCTCTTGATCATCCACAAATTGAATTGCTCCAACAGTAGCAGCTGTACTTTCAGCTACTAAATTCATACCAGGATCACAGTTATTTTCCCTACTTTCTCATAATGGCTCAGTGTAAGATTGTGTTTGATAATGCAACTGAGATATACCATGGGACATATTAACAGCTGTCCCCAACTATCTCTTTAAAGTTGTGACAAATTTACATGGGAAAACTATTTAAATCTACTAATATTAAAAATGAAATTGCCATTGGCAAACAAAGACTTTCCAGGATAATTACACATTTATGCTAATATTTGTCTTATTTGTTCCAGTCTAATGGATTTACAATTACCAAAGGGCAATATGCTTAATCACCCTGGGCGTAACGGGACAATAATGTTGAATCTTTTGATGATTTTTGACTTAAAGTTAACACTAAATGGAACGCCTTCCCAGCCATTCCATTTAGTTTGTGTATGCATACAACATAATCACTGCTCATTTTTAATATAACAAGTTACTGTGTTACATAGAAACATAGAAAATAGGTGCAGGAGTAGGCCATTCGGCCCTTCGAGCCTGCACCACCATTCAATATGATCATGGCTGATCATCCAACTCAGTATCCCATCCCTGCCTTCTCTCTATACCCCCTGATCCCTTTAGCCACAAGGGCCACATCTAACTCCCTCTTAAATATAGCCAATTAACTGGCCTCAACTACCTTCTGTGGCAGAGAATTCCAGAGATTCACCACTCTGTGTGAAAAATGTTTTCCTCATCTCGGTACTAAAAGATTTCCTCCTTATCCTTAAACTGTGACCCCTTGTTCTGGATTTCCCCAACATCGGGAACAATCTTCCTGCATCTAGCCTGTCCAACCCCTTAAGAATTTTGTAAGTTTCTATAGGATCCCCCCTCAATCTTCTAAATTCTAGCAAGTACAAGCCGAGTCTGTCCAGTCTTTCTTCATATGAAAGTCCTGACATCCCAGGAATCAGTCTGGTGAACCTTCTCTGTACTCCCTCTATGGCAAGAATGTATTTTCCTCAGATTAGAAGACCAAAACTGTACGCAATACTCCAGGTGTGGTCTCACCAAGACCCTGTACAACTGCAGTAGGACCTCCCTGCTCCTATACTCAAATCTTTTTGCCTGGAGGACATTTAAAAAAAATCATAATAAAAGGACCTTGTAATGACATTGGAGCAAAATTTGACACCAAGGCGATTAACGTGACATTAGGATGGAATGACTAAAGTTGGTTAAAGAGTTAGGTTTTAAAGATTACCTTAAAGGAAGAGAGCAAGGCAAAAAATGTTTAAATTCATTATTCCAGAGCGCATGCCCTTGGAAACTGAAGGCATACACACAATGGGGAATCTAAATTAAGGATGCCCAAGAAGCTTGGACTGGAAAAGAGCAAATATCTGAGAACTGTAGCGCAACATGACATTAGGGAAGGTCAAGGCTACAAATGTATTAGAAACCAAAGACCAAAATTCTAAAACAGAAAACACTTTTCGTGGCCGCCTGGTGGCCCAGTGAGAAAATGGGAGCAAGCAAAACTGGGCTTGGGCAACAGAGATTTGCAAAAACACGAGTTTACAGAAAGTAAAATAAAGGAAGTCAGAGTTTTAATTTTTCAAAATAACTTAATAGGTCTTCAGTAACACCTGGACTTGGTATGTAGTCATGTGTTGATGCATAGCACGGCAATGGATTTAGTGATAGTGTGAACTGTCATTACACTTATAAATGCGACTGCAAGATTTCATTCAACCTCTATCAGTGGCAGGGAGAATATGCTCAAGGAATGCAATCTACAGACATAAGAAAATGTCTTCTGTATTCCACTATTCCATGTATTCCAGAGGTTATTTCTGCTCATTCACTACTTTCTCCCAGACAAGCAATGTGACAAGTTAGAGCCAGGCTGGTCAAATGAGCTGGATGTGTCAATGTACAAGGGGATCCAACACTATTTTGGATAGTGGCCCCTAGCAGCAATCTTTTGATGATAACAAGTGAGGACTAAGGATAAAATCTTGGAGGTGGAGTAAAACAAGGTAAAAGTGCTGGATCAAAAACCATGCCAAGCAATTAATTGGCTAGGTACACAATAATGCTGGAGAAACTCAGCGGGTGCAGCAGCATCTATTGAGGGAAGGAAATAGGCAACGTTTCGGGCCGAAACCCTTCTTCAGACTGATGGGGGGTGGCAGGGAGAAGAAAGGAAAAAGGAGGAGGAGCCCGAGGGCTGAGGGATGGGAGAAGACAGCCCGAGGGCTGAGGAAGGGGAGGAGTCAGCAAGGGCTAACAAAATTGGGAGAATTCAATGTTCATACCCGCAGAATGCAATCCCCAAGTGGAATATGAGGTGCTGTTCCTCCAATTTCCGGTGTTGCTCACTCTGGCAAAGGAGGAGACCCTGGACAGAGGTCGGATGGGGAATGGGAGGGGGGAGTTGAAGTGCTGAGCCACCGGGAGGTCAGGTTGGTTCTTGCGGACCGAGCGGAGGTGTTCGGCGAAACGATCGCCCAACCTCCGCTTAGTCTCATCGATGTAGATCAGCTGACATCTAGAGCAGCGGATGCAATAGATGAGGTTGGAGGAGATGCAGGTGAACCTCTGTCGCACCTGGAACGACTGATTGGGTCCTTGAATGGAGTCGAGAGGGGAGGTAAAGGGACAGGTGTTGGATCTCTTGCGGTTGCAACGGAAAGTGCCCGGGGAGGGGGTGGTACGGGAAGAATTGACAAGGGAGTTACGGAGGGAGTGATCTTTGCGGAAAGCAGACATGAGGGGAGATGGGAAGATGTGGCGAGTGGTGGGGTCATGTTGGAGGTGGCAAAACTGACGGAGGATTACTTGTTGTATGTGACGGCTGGTGGGGTGAAAGGTGAGGACTAGGGGGACTCTGCCCTTATTGCGAGTGCGGGGATGGGGAGAGAGAGCAGTGTTGCGGGGTATGGAAGAGACCCTGGTGCAAGCCTCATCTATGGTGGAGGAGGGGAACCCCCGTTCCCTGAAGAATGAGGACATTTCAGATGCCCTGGTGTGGAAGCCTCATCCTGGGAGCAGATGCGATGTAGACGGAGGAATTGGGAGTAGGGGATGGAGTCCTTACAGGAAGCAGGGTGGGAAGAAGTGTAGTCCAGATAGCCATGGGAGTCAGTAGGTTTATAGTGGATGTCGGTCAGAAGTCTATCACCTGCGATGGAGATAGTGAGGTCAAGGAATGGTAGGGAAGTGTCGGAAATAGTCCAGGTGTATTTGAGTGCCGGATTAATTAGCTATGATTACTTAGATGCACAATATTTATATACTGAATTAACTCAATCTTTAAAAAAAGTAAACTAAAACATCAATTAGTCTTTAAATGCCTGCTTCTATGAGAAAGCTGGGTCAGTTCAAGAACTGATCAACTATACAGTAAGCAACACTTTTCTAGATTTCACTTGGTTAAGGTGATACTCGGAAATGGTCTCAAACACCCAAGAATTAAGAGGGATTACATCAAAATATTCCATCCACCCCCTCCACCCTTGATCAACAATTGGGATATTTACATCAGTGCTAGTATATTGTATTGGGAGGGACAAGTGTCTAGTCATAATGAGAGCCATTATCCATGTGGTATGCACTAGGGATAAGCAGATATTTTACTACTCCTAACTGGACAAGGCTCACAGGTAGTTTAGGAATTTCCATGAATATGATCTAATCAATCTATCGCTGATGGATTTCAGACTACAAAGAGAACATAAAATTAAAGTTGTTAAATCAGACAAAAGGACAATGAATAGTATTTCCTCAAACTTTTCAATTAATCTTGATCAAACCAAATCCAGATTACGCCTGCTTTCAATACAAGTATTTTCATCTCCCATTTCTAAATAAATGGATTAAAGCATTTTTGGGAATAAAGTTTGGCTCTAATGCTGCAAGAAGGAACTGATTAATATCATGGTACAAATTGGTCAAAAACGCTTCTTGGTTATTTTTGACAGAATCACAATTACTATTAGCTTTGGCAGATCTGGTAGCCAGAGCAGCATTCTAGTGAGCAGGGCCTAAGTTTAATAGATTAATGATTGCAATTAATCACAGGAATTTAAATACATTGATACCGCACGTAAAAATAGAAATGCACAATTTTATTCCCTGGCATATTTAAATTTACAAAGAACTATGGATAGTGGATAAGTTTATTGCATTCATTCTTGGATGCACATGGTCTTTCTAAAATTAAATATCTTGTGTTCAGTTTCTGAAAGGGGTTACATTTTAAATATTCATACAAAACACTTCCCTGGCTAAATGCTAAGACATTTAAAATGGTGACGAGTGCTGCCTTGCACTGACTAGACTACACAAACTAAATGATTTACTATTGCCTCCATAGCAAAAGATACTCAATGCCCAAGGAAGCATAAACCAGAGAAAAATCACCTCCTTCAAATGACACTTTTGGTTGTAATAACAAAATGCCTGAAACTGAAAGCAGCCAGAAAAAGCCCTCCTCTCGAAATTGCTCTTTCTATCACAAATTAGCTTCAAAAGTGTAGAATAATAGCTATTCGTGTGCCCAAGATGTTAGAAATAAAAATAGCAATTTGAAACACCTAATTGGTTGTTGCAAACCTAACCGCCACGCTACTCTCAGAGTCGCTTTAACATGAACACTGATCAAATGGTAGAACACTACTTAGACCTTAGAAAACCCACATGGATATTCCAGCCCACAAACAACTTATGCATCGTTGATAGATTAAAATCTTCAGTCAAATTTAGCATTTTACCCAAATTTACAGGGAAATAGACGTCATCGTTCCAGACACAAATAACTGGCATCTATTCATCACTACATTGACACCATTAGATAAGTGCTCCATTTACCCAAGGAAAATACACAACATCAATATGCCTCCCCCACAAGGAGCTCATTTGACAGCCTGTCTGTCTCACCTCATAGCCGGGCATCCTGTTAATTAAGGATGCTGGAGGCGTTCCTGTCAATCTCATGATCTGCTGAAGCTGATTAATATCTTAAACGCCCAGGTCAAGGCGTTTATCCATTTGTCAAAAGGATACTCAAGTTTGGAAAACTGTTTTCATCCACTTAAATAACAATTTTAGCAAAATTCATGTGCTGCTGGTTGCTACATTAAAATGTACAAAGGTTGCAGAGGAAAATAAAAGACATAAACATGCAAGGCTGAAGGGTGATAGCAGTGATATCCACGAGGCATGCTATGGCATTAGATTTGTTAGTGTTGAATGTATGTTACTGTATTTAAGAGTAAAGAGCACTTCAAATATAAGCAAATTACAAACAATCTAAGAGTCACCAAATCTCACATTTAGCAAAAGTGAAGATTAATCAAAAAGTTTTGTTAATTCTGGCTTGTTATAGAATATGTTAAAACATCACCTACAAAACTATTTCTGCATTAACTAAAATCATATCAACAAACAAAAAAAACACCTCTAAGTAAATCAAACCGTGCCAATCAATGTTGGTGAATCTGTGCTTGGTGATTTTATTTGAAGCACTGCAAGAAATCATTTACCAGGAGTGGTCAATAACCACCAGCAGAAAGTACAGGCAATACATCAACTCACAGAATCAGATGATATTTTCATCAAAAGTTCTGGCCCTGGAGTTCCGACGAGCTGCATTATTAGCTTCAACTGATCAATATCTAACATTGTAACATAAAGGAAAACATAGGGGACAGGTTATAACAAAAACGGCCCATGTACTTTAGAGTTGTAACGATAATGGAGTTTAAAGGCATCATCAGCCAATGTCCTGCTCATCATAGGTGACATTTGCTTGCTCAAGGTTTGTCAATTTTTGAAGGTTTGGATTTTCTTAAATTGTATTGGCAGGAGCACAATTCAATTACGAGTAGAATTTAGTCTTATCTGGAGTAGCTACTTAATTAAAAACAATATTAGTTATTAACATATTAGAGGAGTAAGTTCAATTAACACCAGTTGGCATTATCTACTAATCAGATCAGATCATGATTTTGGATCCGCCCTTTATTTTTTTGTCAAGTTTCACATGCATACAGTTTAACAATGAAGTTATTTCAAAGTATGCATTGAAGATTTCCGATCTGATTAATGACGACAGAAGTATCCCTCTCCGAGTATAGAATTTCCAGGTTCTTCCAATGCTTTAAATTATTTGTAGAAGTTTGGCTTTAAACTTATCAACCAATATTTTTGCCTTATTTATCCATATTGATTAGAAGCGACAGCCAATGTGGGTAACCCGTACAAATGTTTGCAGGATTTGAAAGACCGTTTCATCGTAGAATTATTTTCATATCACCGATACAACTCTAAACTAGAGGCAAAATAAAAATATCCTGTTCAGACACACTTTACTCCAGTCTCATATTTCTCTCCATCTTCCTACCTTCTGGGGACCTTTATGTTCTTGAAACAACCACAAACTGGATATCAGAGAAATGTAAAATCTTACTACTGGAAAGTAAACTAACACAGAACTAGATATTATTAATATTTGCCTTTTGGGAAATCCATTCCAGTGATAAGGTTGAAATTATTAAGTATTACACTCCAGGTGTCTCAAATGAGATTAAACATGGTTTAAGGCACACTTCACTTTACCTTGAAATTTATAACTGAATGAAATCGTCAAAAATAAATCCTTAAGGTTTGCACTCCAAATATTATATTTACATTATGTAATATTGTATATTTACTACATTTATTTGAAGTAATCTCCATGATCAGTAAATAGATCTGTTTACTGTACATTTCCTTTGAATATTTGAAACAAAAAACATTATATTGGCTTATATTCTGCAGCATCAGAAAAGGAATTGAAAGTGAATTAGTGAAGCAGCAAGGTCACAATATTAATCAATGTATCAAGAATTCAAGCCAGATTTTTACTAAACAGAAGCAGAGTGCAAGTAGTAGATTATCAAAAAGTGTCCCATAAAAAAGTTAAGAGGATCTGTGAGGCATAATTTTAAATCCCATTTGATTTAACAAGAAAATTAAAAATTTGATCATTGTTATTAGTATTATTTTATGAACTACAGAATTAATTGTTTCTGCCATTAAATGTTAGAATCACACTAAAATAGGTTTAAGGTGCTCATTTGGGTTAGCATACAGTTCCATTCAGCATGATTAGCTTACATAACTTGCACTATTGTCCACTCTTTGGTAGTTTTTAACATGCCTTCTTTTCAATCTTTAGTGCCTGACCATTGCCATTTAATTTCCATGTATGTGTACCTATTTACAATATCGGCTTGATGAAGAGCAAGAACCCCAACCAACACACCTCTCCAACCAGACATCAGCATTACTGGATCTATTGCCCTTGCTGAGAAAAGTTCTGTGTTCAGACTGAAAACTGAACTTGGAAATAAATCACTTCAATACATGCTCTGCAACATCTTTGCAGTCAACTAAATTAATATAATTCTAACCCTTAATATCTTAAAAGTGAGCTAATTTATTGAACTATCAAAAAAAATGATAATTATTGGTGAATTTAATTATGACATTTAATGTTAGACTATCATACCCTGCCTAATTTTTGCTTCATAAAACTTTAAACCTGAATTCAGCCCTTTAATACTACTTTCAACATGCAAGTTCGATTATAATTGCATTCAAAGGTAACCTGCTGTTAATTTTCTTGGTGTATAAGCATTAAGAGTTCTACCTAGTAGTTGAAATGTTTGTCTGTGCAGGATTAGGTTAGTAAAGACAAAACACAAAGCATGAGTGGGAACAGATGAAATTATGGGCTCATGCAAAGTATAAATAACCACTGAGTTATAATACAAGGCCACTTTCCTTTAACAGTTCTGTGACTTGCACAGGTGAAGCAGCAATTGCAAACTTTCTTCTGAGCAAAATAAAGATTAAATCAAGAATGAATGTGCATTGAGAAAATAATTACATGCAAAACATTCCAAAGCAGCAAAGCATGGATTCATGCATAAAGTGTTAACAAACATTTAAATAAAAAAAATTAAAGTTCATCTGAAAAGTATTTCAATACAATTCCAGCACACAAAAATATAGCAGTTTGATAAAAGGAAATTCAAACATTTGAATAATTGTTATCAGAATAATGTAAACATCATTTAATCGATAGGCAATTTATAGAATCATTCAATAATCAAGATAAATATGATTAAATGCAAATATGTAATTACCACACCATCACAACAAGAAAATGAGAAAAAGTACCCCATATACTATGAACAACTTGCCCACTTAAAAAAATCTCGCAAACTGATCAGTTTTCTAGGCAAATACTAAATATTATAATTGTGTAAAGAAATTCAAATATAAAATGTCAAAAGCTGAAAAGCTCAGAGGCATTTAGAGTTAAGAAAGCATGAAAGAGTTTTCATTAGCAAACAATGCCCACAGAAACGTATTTTTCCAATAGAAATCTGAACTGAAGTCACTTGTTTATTATTGCACTGGAAAGTGTACAAGACCTGTAATTTAATCCAATGGAGTAGACAGAATGCAGTTACAAGAAGGCAGAACCAAGACAAAGGATGATCTTAGAAATGGAATTTCATTTTCTTTGAAACAATTTTAGGTATCATGACTGAACACAGATTAGTTTCATTTGGCAAACAGCTCTATTATTGAATTTGTTGAATCTGGTCAGTCTGGATTTGAAAAAATCTTGTACAACATGGAAGTAAAAAACTTCCATCTGAAACAAATTGTATTGATACATATACATTAAAAGAAGTATATTTTTTTAGGAACAGATCAACTATAATTAATTACCATTATTTGTAAAGTAATCACATGGGTTAACCATTTAACAACCCTTATTGAAAGGACCATAAGGACCAAAGTAAAATTAAAATAATTTCAAATATTTTTAATGTACTTTGAGGTAGAACTGCTTAAAACACGATAAAATAACTTTTTCGATAATGTGCATGCCAAAATTAACTATTTTTGCACATTTTTAAACTACCAAATTGAGCACAAGTTTTAAAAAACGTTTCCTTTTTCCATCAACCTTCGCTCAAAACATAAATATTTGGCATTAGCACAAATTGACAAAAGGTTTTACAAAAAGCAATGGAGTAGCCAATATTCAGGAAAGCATTATTAGCTTTCTTGTTTTGATAGTAGTCGACTATAAGGGTAATATATTTGCAAAAAAGTAACTTAATACCATTCTTAACAAAAATTCCTGTTTAGAAAGGTATTGCAAACCAATTTTCAAACAAAAAAGTGAAGATTTATCACCATATTTTATTTTATTTTTTTAAACTGTTCGCCAATAGAAGCCAAAATGTTTTCAAAATTGTCAAATGAGCGTGATATTTTGTGATTAAGAACACTGCTTCAGAAATTACAGGTGGAAAAAGGAACAGAGAAGAGTCAAATGAATTTGAAAACAAGGCAGAGGATACTATTTTACATTTCCTGTTGATGATCAGCCTTTTAACAACTGGCAAGAATCAGACATGATATACATAATATCATATCATTTCCGGTAAGAATGTGCCGATTCAGGACTTCCAAGCCACGGAGTGTATTCGACCGTCTCGACGTCGGAGTTGCAATCATCCCGACGAAAGGGCCTGTACATCCGGCCGTCCGTAGCGGCGACTTCGGAGGGGTTATGGCCCCGACCACGGGTGAACAAGGAGGACTGGCTGAACTTTGTTGCCTTCCACCACAGTGAAGAATGCTGTGGTGGATGTTTGTGTTCAATTTTATTGTGTATTGTGTGTTATTTTTAATGTGTATCGCTGCTGGCAAATTCATTTCACTGCACCTTTGGGTGTATGTGACCAATAAAATTGACTTTGAATTGAGTTCTAGATTAGATGGAATTTGAGTGCAACTAGCCAGATGGGTCTCCAACAAGATTTCTACCTTTTCCAATAGTATTTTCCATGTTGGAGCAGGTCAACATTAGTCTTGTACACATGAAACGGCATTTATAGAATTCGTTTCAGCAGAGTAATTACCAAAAGGTTAACAATGATGCAACTTAGTTCCCAAAACATCCCTTTTAAAATAAATATTGCACCTGAAACTCACTTCATGGGGATGATATGAAATATTTTGAAATGAGAACATTTGTTTTAAAATCAAGATTCAAACTCGGATGCAGAGGAATATGAAAACAAATTTCTGTTTGCTACAATTAACTTTGATCACAATGGTAAAATAAAATATTTAAATCACATTTGAAAATAGTTCAATTATTAAATGCAACATTGACAAGATATTGACAATTTAATGGGCAGATATTCAATAAAACACTTTTACTGAGGGAATAACATACATTTACTAGATGGCCTGATGGGCCAAATGGCTTAATTCTGCTCCTGATCTTATGAAAACAAAGCATAAATCTTTGTCCTGCCCATACACAAAAATATCAAGCGTATTTTTAAATAAAACAAGGATACGGTCAGTGCCTGGAAATAGAGTCTTCCCTGTCAGTAGCTCCGCCATAATGCACCCAACGGACCAAATATCAACTGGAGATAGAGAGAAGACATTCAGTATTTGGGTCCATGGAAGACCATATTAAAAGGACACAACACATTTTACCATACTTCACATTTTAATCTACCTCCTTCAACAGTGGGGGGGGGGGGGGGGGGGGGGGGGGGGGGGGGGGGGGGGGGGAAAAAAGGTTATTAAACTGGTTAGTTGAAGTTAATGCAAAGAATTAGTACCTGCTAACCCACCCTCACCCTACTTATGCTCCTTGGAGCCCACACTGTTCCCCTTTGCCTGATCCATAGCCCATCCACGAGTCCTCACTTTTAAAACCTCTACCATATTAGATTCCATGTACAACAAATGCAACTTGAAACCAAGCTTAATGGTTCTTATATAGAAATATTTTATACGGAAACATTCTTTATGTTGTGTAATATAACCTCACCAACAATACTACAGACACATCTGTGGAGTCATTTAAGTTCCTTGGAACCATTATCTCCAGGGACCTTAAATGGGATGCCACAATCAATTCAGTCAAAAAGGTCCAATAGAGGATGTACTTCCTGCGGCAGCTGAGAAATCACAATCTGCCACAGGCAATGATGGTCCAGTTTTATACTGCCATCATAGAGTCTGTCCCCACCTTCTCCATCATGGTCTGGTTTGGCTCAGCCACCAAGCATAACATCTGGAGGCTGCAGCGCATCATACGATCAGCCGAGAAGGTTGTTGGCTGCAACCTTCCCCCCCATTGACGAACTGTACACTGCAAGGGCCAGGAAGAGAGTGCGTAAGATAATCTTTGATCCCTCTCACCCTGGCCACAAATTCTTTGAAGCACTTCCCTCTGGAAGGCGACTCCGGACTATTAAAGCCACCACAGCCAGACATAAGAACAGCTTTTTTCCACGAGCAGTGGTTGTACTCAACGGTCTGTAACCTCCTTGTGCTCTGGTATTTTATTTAATTCTTCACGTTTACATTATATAATGTTTCATTTTTAAAATTGTCTACTGTATATCGTGTTGTTACTTGCAAGCAAAGCACAAGGCAAATTCCTTGTATGTATACATACTTGGCTAATAAAATTTATTCAATTCAATTAATATTCTAAATTTGTATTTCCTTTACATTGAAAACTGTAAAGTTCTGTCACTGGTGCAGATTCTGAACTGTGCCAGGCTTGTCTAATGCCAATCAGTCTGACAACTTAAATTAATTTGATAATGTTTTATTTTAATTGGCACAGTAAAAAAGTGGTTACAGGCTTTAGGCAATAGTGGAAAAATTATCAAAGGAACTAAAATAAGTGTCAGCAGTCAACAAAATTCATCAAAAAACCTGTCGCAAAAATCAGTCATTGAAAAAATTAAACAGATTTTCAGTGTTTAAAAATACACTTAACATCTTACAATGCAGGTCCATGTGGTTGAAACCAGCATGTATTGATTGACCAAATTGTGAACCCTTTTTTGAAAAATACAAGGTTACTGCTCCAAAGAGTTATGTCGAACACACTGGAGAAAACCGCAGTTACAGACTTGTTAAAACATGACTTGGTTGGTTTGGCAACCAAATACTTCTACAAAAATAAAGACTAATCTTACAAGTAGTCAGAAGCCTCTTGCCAGCAGTTTCAATAATTAACACAAATAGTAAGTGTTTTTTTGTCTGGGATAAAGAGGCAATGCAGTTTCACATAAACGAGAAGTGGGAGATGGATAATTCAAAGTCCTCCTCTCCCCTTGTGAGAAAGAGGTAAAATCCTGTCCATTATTTCAGTTTATTAGAAACGACACAAAATGAAATATAGAAACCAATTGGTAAGAAGACTGATGTAACATACCAGTTTGATTGTAATGCATCCAATTTAGCATGATCTCTGGTGCTCTATACCACCTTGTGGCTACATATCCAGTCATTTCATCATCTGTATGACGAGCCAATCCAAAGTCCAAAATCTACAATGATAAAATGAATATATTTTATAAGAATTTTAAAGAACCAAAAATAAAGGAATTTTTTTATTGAATTGCAGAAGGCCAAGGAGGGGGGGAAAAAAAATCACAAAGAAGCAACTCTGGAAATCAAAATACTTCAAAGACGCATAGGTTTGGAGGTTAATTGGCTTGGTTATAAATGTAAAATTGGCTCTAGTGTGTAGGATAGTGTTAGTGTACGGGGATCGCAGGTCGCTGCGAACTCGGTGGGCTGAAGGACCTGTTTCCGCGCTGTATCTCTAAACTAAAAACTAAAACTAAATTGTGTATACAGACTCATGTCATTTCATAGCAAAAGTTTAAAAAATCTTAGCATTTGAAAGTAATCAACTGAAGTCAAAAATCAATGTAAATGAGATCAGAAAATAACTTCGGAAAATTGATCGAACTATAAGGCCATAAGGGATAGGAGTAGAATTAAGCCATTTGGTCCATCAAGTCTACTCTACCATTCAATCGTGGCTGATCTATCTCTCCCTCCTAACCCTATTCTCCTGCCTTCTCTCCACAATCTTTGGCACCTGCACTACTCAAGAATCTATCTCTGAATTTAAAATATTCACTTGGCATCCACAACTTTCTGTGGCAAACAATTCCGCAGATTCACCTCCGACTAAAGAATGTGTCCTCATCTCCCTCCTACAAGAACGTCCTTTAATTCTGAGGCTATGACTAGTCTTAGACTTTCCCATTAGTGGAAACATCCTCTCCACATCCACTCTATCCAAGCCTTTCACTATTCTGTATGTTTTAATGAGGTCCCCCCTCATACTTCTAAACTCCAGTGAGCACAGGCCCAGTGCGACAAATGCTCATCATAAGTTAACATACTCACTCCTGGGATCATTCTTGGAAGAGGAGGTTTCCTTCCTCAGATATGGTGACCAAAATTGCTCACAATATTCCAAATGTGGCGTTACCAACGCCTTACAGAGACTCAACATTACATCCCTGTTTTTGTATACTAGCTCTCTTGAAATAAATGCTAGCATTGAGTTAGCATTGAACTATGTTTTTTTATTAGAGAGCACCATATGTAAAAAGAATTGATCTAACACAAAATGAATAAAATAATTTTGTTTAAAATAAATATTTCATCATCTACCGATGCTTTTGCTGGAAAAACATTTAGTTTCTTACAACAAGCACTATCCCCCTTTCAATGAGTTAGTTTAACATGTGCTGGAAAATTGGAGAAATTGGGCTCACACCCAAATTGCCAGGAATAGGAGTCATATAATTGGCATACTCATTAAGAGTACAGAAAGCCTTTAACTCTCGAAAAAGCAGATTGAAATGTGTTTAAAGTTTTCATTCAAAAGATCAAGGAAGGGGGTAGAGGACATTCAGAAAATCTGATTTGTCATACTTCATACTAATGTTATTGGACCTTTGGTGAGTCATGAGATTGCAATCTTAGAAATTGATCTGTATTGCGATTTTCAGTAAGGCAGAAGCCATGTCATTTGCATTTGTGTCCAGTAAGGATAAACTGTATTAATTTATCTTTTTTTTTCCGCACCGCTAATTCTGTAAGAACTAATTTTATTCCTCATCTCAGTTTTAGGTAGTAATTTGATACATCCACAATGGGAAATTTGTGTTATACTGCCTGGGGATGGAGAGCAGTTATCATACATAGCTACTAAACCAATTTGGCTAGTTCCTGCTTGGCGACCGACTTATACAGAATCTACCAATTTGATGCAGACCAATAAATTAGTAAAAAGCTTAAACATTTTTTTTAATGCCAATTCAAGAAAGAAAGGAGAAAAGCTAGGTAAATATAGGCTAGCCAGTCCAGTGCCAGTTATAGGAAAACAGAAAAATACTGAAGGGCAAGACTAATCTACAGTTGGAAAGGCAGCAATGGATCAGAGGTAGTATTTGCTGGGAAATTTTGTCTGATTAATTTCATAGAGTTCTCTTGAGAAAAATAAATAAACCCATTGACAAGGGCAGACTTATACATAATGTAGACCTTTCACAAGACCCTACAAGTGGAAAATATGTCCAAAACATTAAAACCCACATGATCAAGTCGTTAACAAGTTGGTGAAGGATTGTGGAGGGCTGCTTCTGTGACCCTAATTTACAAGATTATTACAAGATAATGAGGCTGGTAGTGTTAGGCAAGTTCTCAGTATACAATCCAAATAATTATTTTAAAATATTTTTTTTCTAATGACATTGTAGTTAGTTGAAAGGTTGGGATATTCCGGAAGATGGAGGAAGAGTGGAAAGGATAAAATAAAAAATGACGTATAATGCAGTAAGTTATTACAACCAAATCACTAATATGGTAGCCGATTGGGAAAGGGGGAGATGCAGCGAGACCTGGGTGTCATGGTACACCAGTCATTGAAGGTAGGCATGTGGTGCAGCATGCAGTAAAGAAAGCGAATGGTATGTTAGCTTTCATTGCAAAAGGATTTGAGTATAGGAGCAGGGAGGTTCTACTGCAGTTGTACAGGGTCTTGGTGAGACCACACCTGGAGTATTGCGTACAGTTTTGGTCTCCAAATCTGAGGAAGGACATTATTGCCATAGAGGGAGTGCAGAGACGGTTTACCAGACTGATTCCTGGGATGTCAGGACTGTCTTATGAAGAAAGACTGGATAGACTTGGTTTATACTCTCTAGAATTTAGGAGATTGAGAGGGGATCTTATAGAAACTTACAAAATTCTTAAGGGGTTGGACAGGCTAGATGCAGGAAGATTGTTCCCGATGTTAGGGAAGTCCAGGACAAGGGGTCACAGCTTAAGGATAAGGGGGAAATCCTTTAAAACCGAGATGAGAAGAACTTTTTTCACACAGAGAGTGGTGAATCTCTGGAACTCTCTGCCACAGAGGGTAGTTGAGGCCAGTTCATTGGCTATATTTAAGAGGGAGTTAGATGTGGCCCTTGGGGCTAAGGGGGTATGGAGAGAAGACAGGTATGGGATACTGAGTTGGATGATCAGCCATGATCATATTGAATGGCGGTGCAGGCTCGAAGGGCCGAATGGCCTACTCCTGCACCTAATTTCTATGTTTCTATGTTTCTATGATGATTTATTGCAAAGGTTTTAACATTACTACGAAGTTTTGCAGCAGCATTCGTTGTGGGAGAAGCGTCTTGCAGCACATGCTGATCAAAACAATTTATTCCAAAAATGATTCTTCTGGAGTGAAATCCACTAAAAAATGTAAGAAAGATTCCAAGCAATCAAAGAGTTTTTCTTTAATCAACATTTAATTTCAGTTCTCATGTAATTACATCTCCAATTATCCATTTGGAAACAACAAAGAAATCTCTGCATTATGGTAAAGGGAATCAAAATAACTTAATTCCATTTCTCAAGTAATCTTATATCCAATTATCCATTTAGAAACAGATATAGACATTCTCTACTTTATGGTTCCAATAATTGAAATACGTTAAATATTGTAGTTCCTTACCTTCAGCTCACAATCTTCATTCACTGCAAGATTGCTGGGTTTTAAATCCTATCAGACAAAACAAATTTCAAATAATCTATTATTCAGCTACATTGTAGTTTGCTCAAAATATTCAGAATTCATGCATTGAACATGCAGTTTGAGAAAGATTACTTAAAGCTTTCCAGACATCTCCATTGGGGGAAAAAAAAGCACTCCAAACTGAATACACAGAAAATGGGCTTCAACTGATGAATGACAAACTGGCCTAATAGTGGGATAATGTCCTGTTTGTAATTACGACACTATGCAAGCTTTGGATATCTTAGAAATGGCAATGAATATCAACCTCAAGGACAGAACGTAGTCTGGCAATTTTTCTGGTTTAGTTCGTCAGTAAGGAGATGGAAAACTGAAGACTCCCACCCCCCCCTCTCCTCCACCCAGCAAGTTTGGTTCATAGATGTTAATGTAGACTACAACAATTCGGTTAATAGTGGCTATTCAAACAACTTCTCAGTATGCCTTGTCTGATTTACATTTATAATTACAATTGGCATTTATTTTGTTTAATCAAAAGGCTAATTGGCGATGAATCTTCCCTCGTCAACTTTCCATAGAAGCATAACAACAAAATTCACAAGAACGAGTTTGCATTGTTAGATGAAATGATAACTATCAATCCCTTGAACTTCTTTGGTATAACTGATATTTATTAGATCTTAAATTTAAGCAAACGTTTTATACTGGAAATTTCAGCGCCTTAAACACTGTAAATGCCAGCGTACCAAGTCTATTGAACTCCCAAATTTTATGCACTAAGGATTCTATTTTCATAATATTTCCAAAGGGTATGCAGTAAACACAAATCTATACATTCAAAATACAAACTACTTACTCTGTGTATGATTCCTGCAGAATGAATATACTGTAAAGAAGCAAAATTAGGTATTGTTTAAGTTTTAAAATCAAACTATATTTTACACATCAAATACTAAAACAAGATATTATTTATAATGAAGACGTAATAATAATTTTAAAGGCAGCAAGCAACCATTTGCTTTCACTTCTCTTCTCAAAGGGACTAGTGTTAGTTAATTGGAGATGTGAAAGCCATGCAACTGAAAATTTTAAACCAAGTTGATTCATACTCGGGATGTGGATGAAACTGGCAGGGTCAACATTTACACTAACACTCATGCCCAAATGACAGTGAGAAGGTGCTTTCTAGATAGAATTTATGGTGAATGTACTATCATGATGATGAAAAGGGAGGGTTTGAAGATTTTGATCCAGAATAGTGATGAGGGCTGAGACAAGAAACTGCAGATAATGGAATATTGAGCAAAAGATGAAGAATGTGAACATTTAGGGTGGCTATCAATGAAATGAACTGCTTGCGCCGTTTCTAATGTCATTGCAAATACTATTGTCCTTGCACATGAACAATATTCCATCATACTCAAACTTTGTAGACAGGATTAAAAACCATTGAGAAAGTTGGGAGAAAAGTTACTTGCTGCAAAATCAGTGGGAGATCCAGGTTAATAATGTCAATGAATGTCAAGATCTGACAGAGACTTTTTGTCTGTATTAAGTGGCAAGTAACATACATATCACATAAGCCCCAAAGCAGGAATATTGTTTTAGTTGGCTCATAACCATATTAGAGATCATAACCACTCTTTTTAGGAATTATTTTGCTATATTGTTCAACAACAGTGTTTGCAATCTACTAATTAAATGATTGTGCCAGATACAAAAAAAATAGTCAAACCAAAACTGGAAAATTGGACTGAAAACTGAGTGTTCAATTTAACCAGACAGCATAGACACACTAGGGATAAATGTCCCCTTTTACAGTAACAGATCCTGGGTTATACTGTTTACCATCAACTTACTTCAGTTTTTTTCAATCAAACAGCAGAAGGTGTGCCCAAAAAGGGCCTGTCCCACTTGGAGATTTTTTCGGCTAATGCCGGCATCATTGACTGACGTATCAGGGTCGCCGAAAGATTTTGAACATTTCAAAAACCAGCGGCGACAAAAAAAAGTTGTGACACTAGGGGAAACACCGCACATCAATACGTCGTCATGCCGTGTCACCGACCGTATCATTCCGCAACTTCTTCGGTGACCTGATACGTCAGTCAATTATGCCGGCAGTCACCGAAAAAATCGACAAGTGGGACAGGCCCTTAAAGATGATTTGCATGTTTATGGTTAGTGCAGATGGTGGGGTCAAATTGACAAAAGGCACGAATACCACACCATCCACCGTATGATGCATTTTATCAGGATGCATCACATCATTGTTTGGGAACAGCTTCATCCAAGGCCACAAGAAATTGCAGAGAATTTTGGATGTAGACCAGACCATCTCTCAAACCAACCTCCAAAAAGGGTCTCGACCTGAAACGTCAACCATTCCTACTCTCCAGAGATGCTGTCTGTCCCGCTGAGTTACTCCAGCTTTTTGCGTCTATCTTCCCTTTCATCTACTCCATTTACACCTCACGGTGCCTTGTAATCCAGCATAATCAATGTCGATGCCAGCATAATCAAGGACGTATCTTCCCTCTGGTCACCCTCCGCTCCTCTCTCCCATTGGACAAATTTATAGAAGTATGAAAATGCACACCACCAGATTCAGTGCCAGTTTTTTCCCCAGGCGTTATCAGGCAATTGAACCATTCTTAAAAGTAAGCATGCAGGTACAGCAGACAATGAAGAAAGCTAATAGCATGTTGGCTTTCATAATGAGGGGAGTTGAGTATAGGAGCAAATAGGTCCTTCTGCAATTGTACAGGGCCCTGGTGAGACTACACCTGGATATTGTGTGCAGCTTTGGTCTCCTAATTTGAGGAAGGACATTCTTGCTATTGAGGGAGTGCAGCGTAGGTTCAAGAGGTCCCAGGATGGCGGGACTGTCATATGATGAAAGAATTGAGCGGCTGGGTTTGTATTCACTGGAATTTAGAAGGATGAGAGGGGATCTTATAGAAACATGTAAAATAAGGAATTGGGCACGCTAGTTGCAGGAAACTTGTTTCTGATGTTGGGGGAGTCCAGAACCAGGAACCACAGTTTAAGAATAAGGGGTAGACCATTTAGAACTGAGATGAGGAAAAACTTTTTCGCAGAGAGTAGTGAATTTGTGAAATTCTCTGCCACAGAAGGCAGTGGAGGCCGAATCACTGGACGCATTCAAAAGAGAGTTAGAGCTCTTAGGGCTAACAGAATCAAGGGATATGGGGAGAAGGCAGGAACATGGTACTAATTGTGAATGCTAGTCATGATCACTTTGAATGGCGGTGCTGGCACAAAGGACCAAATGGCCAAATACTGCACCTATTGTCTATGTATCTATGCATGTATCCTACCAACAACTAGAGAGCAGTCTTGTACTATCTCTCATTGGAGCCCATTGGACTATCTTTGATCAGACTTTACCAAATATTAAATGTTATTCATGTTGTTCCCTTCCCTGTGCATTGTGGATGGCCCGATTGTAATCACGCATGATCTTTCCGCTGACTGGTTAGCACGCAACATAAGCTTTTCGCTGTACCTCGGTACATGTGACAATAAGCTAAACTCATTGTGGAGATGAACTCACCTTAAGGCCCCGTAGTATCTGATATATTAGAAACTGTACATGGTCATCTGTGAGTTTCTGACATTTAACAATATTGTTTAGATCTGCTCCCATTAGATGTGTTACCAAATACCTGTGAACAAAACATTGAAGTCAAAGTACAACAATAAAAAAAGATTTCAAGCTATAATCTACAATACAAAGAAAAACCCACTCTGGCAATTAAGCATTCAAAGGATATATGAGCTTAAATATATTTAAACAGACCTTATTTTCATCCGTATTTTTTCTCTATTTCAAGAATAATTTATTTCAAAAGCTAAAAACACTTTGTAACACTTAGAATTAAATCTAAGAACTGATTGGAATGGGTGGAAATCCTTCCTTTGACCACTGAAATCATATATTTAGCCCACAGTGGCAGGTCACAAAATCTGCCCATCTCAAATCTCATGGGGTTTATGTTTATGTTTAGGCTAGCTACTGTTGGCATATTATATTATTTTGTCAGGATATATCTTGCGGTATTATTTTGGACACTTGAGGGCAGCCATTAGATGCACAGATGGGAGGGGCAGACCAGGCACAGGGAGGGAGAGCATCCAGTTCTCATCAGACCAGGGAGAACAGCTAGCTACAACTTGTGTGCAGAAAAGGAAAACCTGGTATGTTCATCTCTTTGTCTGTGCAACTACTTCAATAAAGAACCACTGGAAATAACAACTGGAAAATCTGTTCTATTTGGTGGCGTAAGAACACTCCTACTTACCCGTGTAGTAATGGCAACGGAAAGTTGGACACTGGAAGAGGCGGACATTTCCATTATATTTAAGTGAGAGCTAGGTCTATGAGTGAAACTGGAGCTGGCGAATCATTCAAACGGAACAAGGATTGTTTTATTTCACAAGAGTGACGCTGCCTTTCCCGATCAACTGGACAAGATCGCCACCTGCGCTAATCTAACGGAGATTGGAATCCTCGAAAGCCAAAGCACAGGGAGAGTGAGTACGTACAGCATTAAGTTTTATTGGACAAGCTATATTTGATAAGCTGTATTGGAAAACAGCTACTAAAATGGAGAATTGAGAATTGAGCTTGAGAATCAGAACGATATCAGTTGTTTGAAATACTGGCATAAGGCTTTTACGTCAACGAGTCTTAAAGAGATAGTGAACTGTGGTCAAAGCTAAAGCTCAGTCACAAGATGCTGGCTTGAAGGTCCGAATAGCCTACTCCTGCACCTATTGTCTATTGATAGACTTTTTCAAGGAGAAGGGAGTCTGCTTTGGATGTTTGAAGATAGGAACACGAGCAAAGACTGCAAGAGTCGTTTGACTTGTGATGTGTGCAACCAAAATCATCCTGAAATACTGCACATTGAACAAAAGAACAAAGAGAAGCCAGAGCGTACAGAACAGAATGAGACTCCAATTGTGAGTAATGCTGTTCCCTCGTCTCATATGTGTAGGCATATTGGGGCAGATGACGAAACCTGCATCTTCTCCATTGTATCAGTACAGGTAAAGAGCCACAAGGGGGACACAGTGTTGCAAACATACACATTTTTGGATCATGGAAGTTCATCTACCTTTTGCACACAGAGCTTGATGAGAAGGCTGAACATTACAGGACAAAAGACCAATATTATCTTGCATACCATGAACCCAACGAAGCCTGTGATCATATCTCAGGTTTGGAAAGATCTAGTCTGGACAAAGACGATTTAATACAACTATCTGAGGTGTTCACACATAAGACCATGCCTGTTTCCCAGCTAAACATTCCCAGACAGGAAGACCTGATACAATGGCCTTACTTGAAGGATATCAAGATTCCTGAAATAGACTCTGGCATTGACCTACTTATTAGGACAAATGCTTCAAAGGTATTGGAACCTTGGGAGCTGGTCAACAGCCAAGGCGATGGACCGTACGCCGTGAGGGCCCTACCGGGATGGGTCATCTATGATCCCTTGAGAAGAGACAACGAAAGCAGGGATGAAAATGGCTGCCCTGCTGCTGCTGTCAATCGAAAATCCATTGTAAACCTAGAGGCTACTGGTCTCGCAGTTCAATCACGACTTCAGTGAAAGAACCCGCGAGGAAACAGAACAAATGTCCAGGGAAGATGTAAAGTTCTTGGATATTATGAATCACTCAGCAAAGATGATAGATGGACACTATTGTCTAGACTTATCTTTCAAACAAGAAAGCGTCAGCATGCCAAATAATCGTTGCATTGCAGACCAGCTCATCCAGAGCCTGAAACGCAGGTTTGGCAAGAATAAGAAATTTCTCTTTCCTCACAGAAATAATTGACAATGGTTATGCTGAAATGGTACCAGTGGACCAGCTGAATCAAAGCGATGGAAAACTCTGATACATCCCTCACCATGGGGTGTGTCACTCAAGGAAAGGAACCTTGATGTTGTTTAACTGTGGAGCAGTCTTCAAAGGAACATCACTTAACTGCCATATGCTGCAGGGTCCAGACCTTTCAGGTCGAGACCCTTCTTCAGACAGACTCTCAGTGGGCTTTGCTCGTCGTCAAAAGCCTTCTGGAACATTTGACCAACTTACACGCCACCATTACATGGTTCAGTCCCTACTTCCGCTATGGGCCCGGCCAATTGTCTCTAAGATTGTCAATGCTGGTGTTTCTGAGGTTTATAAAAGTGAACCTGGGTCTGTAAACTCCAGGTCAAATTCCCCCACTTCACTTTTCATTACACTTCAGATGTGTGATTTTTTTTTGCCACAGAAACAAGGCTTCATGGCTCATAATCTGAACAAATGTTTTGACGGCTTGAACAACAATTTTAATAAGCTTCAGTTATGTTACCTTTCTCCTGATGGATCACTCTGCTTTACAATGCTTACACATTCAAAAATCAATTTATCATCACTTGATTCTAATGCGATCAAACCACCATTTTATTGGGATGCAATCAATTGTAATTCTGAAATCAATTATGTTAAGAGTGAACAGAATTCTGCTGCAAGAGTACTATGGTGGTTTTTAGTTATAAGAATGGCGTATACAATTCTCCCTCAAAATAAAATCAGAAGGAAAATTTAGTAATGTTTTCCATTATTTCATATTATTCATTTGTTAGATGATTACTCAGAGCTAATTCCACACAGGAAATGGCTTCTATTTACAGTTCTGGTAACTCTTAAATAATGGATATTAATCTTTTGTCAATTGATGGAACAGGAAGAGGATGACGTAAAAGCATTCACAATGTATAAAGCCATGCAAAAGGACAAATTTATAAAGTTGCATAATTACACATCTGTAAACTCTTCCAAAGTCATAGCTGGTGTGAACACATCCAACAGGCCGATCACCTATATATAAAAAAAATTAAAACTAGGTCAAGGGACTAAACCCGAGATGTTTCAATCAGGAAGATTGATCCAAATTTAAGACCAAGGTAATGAACAATTTCTGTGCACAGACAATTTTTTGAATATCTGACCATGGAAAATTGTAAATGCTCAATCACGGATTATATGCAAGACATGGATTCGCTGGCATTATTTGCAAGGAGGGGTTGGACAAACTTGGATTGCTTTCTCTGGAGCATCAGAGTTTGAAGGGAGAACCATTAGAAGTATATAAAATTCTGAGGCATAGATGGTATAGTGAGAACCTTTCATCAATAGTGGAAATGCCAAATACCAGAGGGTATAGCTTTAAAGTGAGCTGGGCAAAGTGAAAAGGAGATGAGCAGGGCAAGATTGTGCTTTGGATAGAGTGGCGAGTGACTGGAATGCGCGGCCTGGAATGGTGGCGGAAGCAGATACAAAAGGGGCATACACGAGGCAATAGATAGATATACAGATATGAAGAAGGGAGGGATAATGAACAGGTGCACGCAGAGGACATAATTTTAACTTGGCATCATGTTCAGCACAAACATTGTGGGATGAAAGGCCTGCTCCTGTGCTGTATGGTTCTATGTTGTGTGGACTTTTAGGTATCATTGGTTTACAGATTATCAGATAAATCAATTTCAGGCACACCATTACCGAAAAGTGGGAACTATGGAGGACAGGTAGGGATGAAAGGATGCCACAGTAAAGGAGCGGAGAAAGGGAGTTAATGGATGGGAGTACGATTTGTAAAGCAAACATTAAGATTTAAGGTGACTGATAAGAATTAGGAGGCTTTTATAAATGCAGAAACTTGCAATGATCAGCAATGCACTGAATGGGTTGAAAATAATATTCCATTGCAAATATAAAAAGGGAAGTTGATGTGCATGCAGGAAATAACCACTGTTCTCTGGGGAAAGAGTACATCAGTGGGATTAATTGAAGAGCTCATTGAAAGAGTACAACGATCAAAATTACATGATTCTATAAATATTTGATTAAGTTAACCACCTGTACTATGGAAATCGGTGCCACCATAACATTTTGCCAATCAAGTTAGTTTGGGTAGATGGTGGTGGTCAAGGAAGAAGATTCAGATACAAACATGTAACAGTCACAATATTAAAAAATTAGCAGTTCGCAATTATGTAGCAACTAAATTAAACCCAATGATCTGTATTAAGTTAATTTCAGCAATGCCACGAGTCCTGAGTTTGTAATCAACAGCAGTGTTCACTGTTGATCTTGAAAAGCATAGATCCAGTGACCTCTGGTGTGGATTTCGATATTTTCCAATGCCAGGGGCTGTCAGGCACCGCTTTTAGTTTCAAATAGCGATCCCATCAAAACAAGCTTAACAGTTATTCACCGTGAAGAATTACCAGACTGCAAACAGAGGAGGGAAAATCGCACAATATTTAACTAATCACTTTACAAAGCTGGAAGTAAAGATTGATATGAATAAAGGTAGAAGTTGAAAATCAACTTTGGGGGAAAACATTTAAAACGCTAAAAATAAACCCAAAAATAAAAAAATATTCAGCAAGTCTGGCAAGAGAAAGTTAATATCTTAGGTTCGATTTGGCATTTGCAACATTTTGCTTGTGGGTTTTATTTTGATTTGGGCATTTTAAATACTTATCGAAATAGACTAAATTAAATTTTGTTTAGATTAAATAACAAAGTTGCACATAATTTAAGCAAAAAAACCCATAATTTTTAAGGTGCTTTAGGAGAATGCTAGCAAGGTTGTTTATAAATTTATTTTCAGTTTATGATTTCTCAAAATTACACCAGAGAACTTTGCAAAATAGCACAACCTTTGGAGGAGCAGGAAATCACTTGGATTTCTGCATTTAACTACATCGTTGTTTTATCAGTTTCATATTACAGTGACTGCAAACAATTTCACTATGTATCAGTAAACACCCAAATCTATGGCACAATGTTAACTGGAACAAAGTTGACTAAAGACTACAAATTTTCAAATTCAAAAATAAATGTTTTACAAAGTTACATTTAGCAATGAAGTTGCCATTTCCATGGCACCAATGAACATGATGTTTGATCAAATGTACAAATATAAATGTTTCCTTTTTCAGTTATTTTGAAATGTCAGAATATAATTTGTAACTCACATTTCACTGTACCTTAATTGGTACGTGTCAATTAAATTGAATCTTGAATCTAATTTGATACATTTAGTAAATACTTACATTTTCATGTTTCATATGTTTCAACAATCGCAGCTCTCTGTATGTTCGTTTTGCATGAATGATAGATTGAAATGGTCTGGAAAGTTTTTTTACTGCCACTCGAACACCAGCTTTATTGTCAAAAGCAGAACTACAAAAATACAAATAAAACTCTATTTGTACGACAATACAAATGATACAAAAATATTAACAATTTAACCATTAAGATCTCTGCACAATATTCTGTACTCAGCAATAATTTGCTTATAACAAAATAACAAAAGGTTTATTAACCACAATTTAACTTTCAAGTTTGGGCAAAAATTGTCACCTATTTGACCGATTTAAAAAAAATTACGGGTCAGTGCCACAAAAAAGTACCCATTCTGCAACAATCTTTTGCCCATATTCAACATTACTTCAGATCTCAAATGCATACTCTTTACTCTAAGACCACAAAAGGCCTGGATAGAGTGAATTGGAGAGAATGTTTCCACTAGTGGGAGAATCTAGGGCCAGTCTCAAAATAAAAGGACATGCCTTTAGAAAAGATATGGGGAGGAATTTCTTTAGTCAGAGGGTGGTGAATATGTAGAATTCATTGCCATAGAAGGCCATGGAGGCCAAGTTAATGGATATTTTTAAGGTGACAATTGATAGGTTCTAGATTAGTACGGGGGTCAGGGGAGAAGGCAGTTGAATGGGGGGGGGGGGGGGGGGGGGGGGGGGGGGAGGAGGTGAGAGGGAAAAAGACAGATCAGCCATGATTGAATGGCAGAGTAGACTTGATGGGCCAAATGACCTATTTCTGCTCCTATAACATGAATTCACATCAACATTAGGATTGAATTGTATATTTAAATATAATGCTTCTGATGGTAAAACCCCAATAAAGTTTGGTTTCAACATTGCATGAAAACAGAACAAGTATATTTTAAAGAAATATGGGCGACACAGTGACATAGCAGTAGAGCTGCAATAGATCTGCAGTAGAGCTGCTGCCTTACAGTGCCAGAGTCCAGTGTTTGATCCTGACTACGGGTGCATGTCTGTATGATGTTTGTACCCCCCTGTGACCTGCGAATGTTTCCTCCTAGATCATCGATTTCCTCACACTCCAAAGACGTACAGGTTTGAAGATTAATTGGCTTGGTATAAATGTAAAATTGTTCCTAGTGTATGTAGGGTGGTGTTAATGTGCGGGAATCGTTGGTCGGTGCGGACTCGGTGGACCGCAGGGCCTATTTCCTGCTGTATCTCTAAACTAACCTTAAATACAAGTTGCTACCAAAGGGATAGAAAGATGCAAATTACAGCACACGATTGCTCTTATCCCCAAAAGATTGGCCATATACCTTTATTCTAAATAAGATTGATTTGTGCATGAAACTCGGGACAGACACATTATGTAAACGACAATAGGTTTCATGTAAACCCCAGAAGGGGTTACAGTTTATAGCTGGAATTAAACAGGCTCCTTATCTCTCTCCTCATAAAAATGTGTGCGTAATTAAACAGTTAGTCAATTATACTTCAAAAGAATTGCAATTGGTCATTAGTGCTCTCTAATAAACAAAGAGCATCTAATTCTGGAAATGCAAACAGACATTCATGAACAAATTACTTTGACAAATGAGCAAACCTAATATGCTCAAGCAGTTTTAGTAGCTTGATACACAAGCAATTGGAAACAGAACCAAGATTTAGCTGACAAAGACAGAAAGACAACCAAGAAGCACAAAGTATTTGTCCAAATGTATGCTTTTAAAGTAAAACTCAACGCAGCACCCACTGGACTTTGATGGCACCAGACCAGCAGATGTTCTGGATTTGTGAACGTTATTTCTCCGATCCAACCTGCATTCAATTCACTTCTTTTCATAGTATTTTAGTTTTACTTTACACCAGGTTGTGTGAAGGAGGCATGTGAGCCAGGCCACAGTGCATGGGAGGGGAGCACAGGAAACATCACCTTGATAGCCAGATACTTAATCATCTGAATTTCCGAAATGGACAGACAGATTATCAGGATTTTACTGTACATTTATTGAGTATCAATATTGATTAGTTCTCTGAATGTTTACTAAACATTTCCTAGCAAGTCTCTAAAATAAGGCTTCCAAATTATCAAACAAGCCCCTAATGCAGTACTCAAAAGAAATTGTGTAATAGCAATTTACCCCATCCGCATTATCCAAGGGAGAGTGACAAGGAGGGGAAGAGAAAGACTAGCTGTGGACTAGCAGTGGCTGT
This sequence comes from Leucoraja erinaceus, assembly GCF_028641065.1. Lineage (NCBI taxonomy): Eukaryota > Metazoa > Chordata > Chondrichthyes > Rajiformes > Rajidae > Leucoraja > Leucoraja erinaceus. Next base: position 16,241,254 of record NC_073400.1, on the reverse strand, counting down.
TCCATGTGCTGACAGATTGTTAGGTCCCAAGGTCCCTTTTATCCTTATGAGGTGTAACGAAAAACGGCATCTCCCCTTCTGGGCATATTACCAACAAGATTCCGAGGCTCAGGAGAGCTATGCAGCCGAACAAAGAGGTAGAAAATAGTTTCTATCATATCCATCAGGAGGCAGTGAGAGAACATGGTTGTACATGGAACAGCCAATTCCAGTCCCCAACAATGGCCATACTTACTAAATTGACCAGGATTATGCCCCGGGCATCACACCTAAGCAATGAACAGCTGTACCACTTGTCCAAACAGCAGTTGGCACAAGCATATTCTGCACATTAGCTTGGTGGTCATCATGCCATGTGGCGACACCATCACAATTTCATTGCTGAGGGAACACAAATCGAGGCAATATTTCACGTCAGTTTGCCTGCAGAGCAGCACACACCACCAGATTTGAAGACTGCTTTAATGAGCGATCCGATGGAGACGGGGCAGTGGTTAAATTATTCTGTGTGTTCGGACTAGGACCAAGAGCGTCATAGCAAATGAACATTTTGCAGATTAATGATAAGCAGGGTAACAGTGTACAACCCTTGGTTCTTTGCTCAAAGTAATTAAATAAATTCAATGGCCAGAGGGACTCCTTAACTTTTTTTTTTTATTGTCCAAATAAACTTTATGAAATTATCAAAATTGAGAAATTTTACAATTCCAAATCATTTAAAACTTATCAAACTATCGTTCTGAATTTGTTTCAACAAATGAAATAATTACAGCCATGGCTGCAATAAATTAAAGAAATTACTACAAAAATAGTTATTAACCATGTTGTATGGTTTCTTAGTAAAGTGGAGTGTTCACTTATGGATTTATTAAGTACAATAGGATAGGCAATAAATAATAAAATATTTGCTGCTAAATTAGCAGTAACACATATCTTGACAATTATTACTTTGGAGCCTTGGGTATTATTTTGGTCAGGATTTGATACTTGTTGAAATACCAAAGGAGGTATGCATAATAACATCAGGCTAATAAAACACACTGATTAGATTTATTGGCACACACTTATGAACCAGGCTAATAGATTAAGGAATTAAAAAGTAAAAAACTGCAGATATTTCAATCCCTAAATATTGCCTATATTGTAAGTAACATCCTGGTTACCACGCAAATATGAATGAGGTGAGGGAATGCTCCGTGTTCTGTTTCATAAAGACATGGCTTACCCCCAGCTCCCTAGACAGCCATCCAATCTGAAGGTTTCTCCATCCATCGCATGGACCGTACTGGCATCTGGGAAAGGGAAAGGAGGAGGCGTCTGCCTCATGGTCAACTCTGCATGTTGCTCAGACGTGGCAGTCCTATCCAACTCCTGCTCTCCACACCTGGAACACCTAGCTGTGAAGTGCCGTCCCTCCTACCTACCGAGGGAATTAATCTCCATCATCCTGACCACGGTCTATATCCCTCCCCAGGCAGATGTCCATCAGGCACTGGGAGAGCTGCACGCCGTGGTCAACAAGCACCACACGACTTACCCCAGGCATTTACCACCATAGCCGGAGACTTCAACAAAGCCAACCTGAAGAAATCGTTCCCTAACTTCCACCAATATGTCTCCTGCTGCACCAGAGGATCAAACACCCTCAGCTACTGCTACACGACCATCAAAGACGCCTATCGCTCTATCCCATGCCCTTCGGTAAGTCCAACCATACTGAATTGCTGCTTCTTTCTGCCTACAGGCAGCAATTGAAGAGCGCACCCCCAGAGGTGAAGACTGTACGGGGGGGGGGGGGGGGGGAGGGGGGGGGGGGGGGCACAGAGAGACAACTCCAGGTCTGCAGTCTGTACACTGGGCAATGTTCAGGGACTCTGCAACGGACCTGACTGAATACGCCACAGTCGTTACAGACTTCATAAAGAAATGTGTGGAGGATTGCATCCCAAGCGAGTGCTTCCTGACCTTGGATGAACCATGAGATCCGCATTCTTCTGAAGACCAGATCCCGGGCATTCAAGTCTGGAGATAGAGGTCTACAAGAAGTCTAGATACGACCTTGGTAAGGCCATCAAAAAGGCCAAAAGGGACTTCTGCTCTGGAGGATGATACGGATGTTCGGCAACTGTGGCAGGGCTTGAATGCCAACACCTCCCACAAGGCGAAATCAGGAGGCAGCTCAAATGACAGTGAAGCATCACCCCTTGACGAGCTCAATGCGTTCTAAGCACAGTTCGATAGGGAGAACACTGATCTGCCTTCCCGAGCCCCCATTCACCATGATGGTATTTTGGTACAGTCACAGAGGCCAACGTCAGAAGATCCTTCAGAGGGGTGAACCCTCGGAAAGCGGTTGGACCTGATGGTATACACGGGCTTTTTTTAAAAACCTGTGCGGTCCAACTCGCTAGAGTTTTTACAGACATTTTCAACCTCTCACTTCTGAGGTCTGAGGTTCCCACCTGCTTTAAAGGGCATCAATAATACCGGTGCCCAAGAAGAGCAAGGTGATGTGCCTCAATGACTATCGACCAGTGGCACTAACGTCTGTGGTGATGAAGTGCTTTGAGAGGCTGATCATGGCGCAAATCAACTCATAACTCGACAAAAACCTGGAGCCACTACAGTTTGCTTACTGCCACAACAGATCAACGGTGGATGCAATCCCACTGGCTCTCCACTCCACTCTGGACCACTTGGAAAAACTCATGTCAGGCTGTTATTCATTGACTACAGCTCGGCGTTTAATACCATCATCCCCTCCAAGCTGGTTACCAAGTTCTCAGAGCTGGGTCTCTGCACATCCCTCCACAATTGGATCCTCAACTTCCTCATTCACAGACCACAGTCTGTCCGTATTGGTGTAAATGTGTCATCCTCGATAACAATCAGCACGGGAGCACCTCAAGGCTGTGTGCTCAGCCCCCTGCTGTACTCACTCATCAAGAGTCAAGAGTCTATAGGTCCAAACGAAATGCCCGCCGTTTCTGCAGCCATCATGACACACAAATAAACGTAATTACATTTTACAGAAACATCCATCAGTGCGAAAGGCCAAAAAAAAAAATCATCATCAAATTCCCCCCCCCCCCCCGACAAAAGTCACCACGGTTGTGGGACCCGTATCCACGCCGGGGGTGCGAGGTCGCAGTCAGAGTATTGGTGTTGAGATCGACCGCATTGACCAAATGGTGGCCAACACAATAACCTCTTCTCTCAACACCAGCAAAACCAAGGAAAAAAAGGTTGATTCCGTGGGGCTCTTCGACCCCGCAAACGCGGCGGGAGAATTCCCGTTGCAGGAACAGGTAGGATGGGCAGCGGCGGCACAGCAGTCCCATTCCGGTCTCGGCCAGCTCAACGGGTCGATGGTGGAAAAGGTTCAAGCACTTCAAAAAAGGTCGGGTCCTGGGGAGATGCATATTTCTGAAGATCCCCATCCTGGTCCCAGCACACTGATGCAATTATAAAGAAAGCACATCAGCACCTCTACTTCCCGAGTAGATTACGGTGTGTCGGTATGTCAAGGAGGACTCTCTCCAACTTCTACAGGTGCACAGTAGAGAGCATGCTGACTGTTTGCATCGTGGCTTGGTTTGGCAACTTGAGAGTCCAGAAACGGAAAAGGCTGCAAAAAGTTATAAACACTGCCCAGGCCATCACCGACTCTGACCTCCCTACCATCGAGGGGATTTATCGCAGTCGCTGCCTCAAAAAAGGCTGCCAACATCGTCAAGGACCCACACCATCCTGGCCACACACTCATCTCTCCGCTGCCATCAGGCAGAAGGTACAGGAAGGAGCCTGAAATCTGGTACATCCAGGTTCAGGAACAGCTTCTTCCCCACAGCCATCAGGCTATTAAACTCGCCATATTTGTAACACACCTTCAAGATATTAAGTGTGCAATTTTACATTTTTATTTCAATTTTTTCCCAAATTGTAAAAGTTTGAAATGTTTTATATTTTACTTGTTGAATAGTAATAATTAAACTTTAAAACATCCTAATTTAAATAAATCTGAATGAATGTGAATATTTTAAATAAAGGTTCAAAGGTCAATTTATTGTCACGTGTGCCAATTTAGGTACAGTTAAACTCGAATTATCATACAGCCATACTAAAACAAAGCAACAAGACACCCAACTACATAAAAGTTAACACAAACATCCACCACAGCGGATTCCCCACATTCCTCACTGTGATGGAAGGCAATAAAGTCCAATCTTCTCGACAACTTTGAAATCCAGCTCGGGCACACGGTAATATTTGGACTATTTGCCAAAGTTTTTATAGCAGTTTTGTAAGCAAAGAATATCGTTCTGCTCCATGAACCCACCTCTTCTCTCTTCACTACACCCACACAATCAGAAGGCTAGTTAAGCCATATACACTTTTGTGGTCAGTGTCAAAGGAAAATGCTCAGCCACTTCATTAACAACTAACCACATGCGGTTTACAAGCTTTTGAGTGAACTTGTTGCAAAGAAAGATGGGGTGATATATAAAAGACATGTTTTGATAAAAAAATTCTCCAATTCTGAAGTTGGACCATTAACTTCAGTTAAAAACTAGTTCCCTCACCCTAGTGAGAATATAACGATCCGCATCTCAACTCTCACATGCAAGGCACTTGTGTTTGAATATCTTTGGGAGAAACCCACTTCCTCTTCCAATATTAGAATGTTACGCATTTCATTAAACATCGAGTCACCCTCCCTACTGCTAAAACCTTCACCTGGAAAAAGTATACATAGGAGACCAAGGAAATAACCATTGACTTTAGAAGGGGAGTGTTTAAGAAAGAACTGCAGATGCTGGAAAAATTGAAGTTAGACAAAAATGCTGGAGAAACTCAGTGGGTGAGGCAGCATCGATGGAACAAAGGAATAGGTGACATTTCGGATCCAGACCCTTCTTCAGACTGATGTGGGGGTGGGGGGGCAGGAAGAAGAAAGGGAGAGGCGGAGACAGTGGGCTGTGGGAGAGCTGAGAAGGGGAGGGGAAGGAGGGAGAAAGCAAGGACCACCTGAAATTGGAGGTCAATGTTCATACCGCTGGGGTGTAAACCACCCAAGCAAAATATGAGGTGCTGCTCCTCCAATTTGCGGCGGGACTCTGGACAAGGAGGAGGCCCAGGACAAAGGTTGGATATGGAATGGGAGGGGGAGTTGAATTGCTGAGCCACCAGGAGATCAGGTGGTTAATGCGAACTGAGCGGAGCTGTTGGGCAAAGCAATCACCAAGCCTGCGCTTGGTCTTACCGATGTAGAGCAGTTGACACCTAGAGCAGCAGATGCAATAGATGAACCTCTGCCTCACCTGGAAAGACTGCATGGGTCCTTGGATGGGGTCGAGGGGGGCGGTAAAGCGACAAGTGTAGCATTTCCTGCCGTTGCAAGGGCAAGTACCAGGTGGTTTGGGTGGGAAGGAACGAATTGACCAGGGAGTTACGGAGGGAGCAGTCTCTGCGGAAAGCCAAAAGAGGAGGAGATGGAAAGATGTGGTCAGTAGTGGGATCCCGTTGGAGGTGGCGAAAATGTCGGAGGATTATCTGTTGCATGTGATAGCTGGTGGGGTGGAAGATGAGGACAAGGGAGACTCTGTCCTTGTTACAAGTGGGGGGGATGGGGAGTGAGAGCGGAGCTACGGGATATAGTAGAGACCCTGGTGAGAGCCTCATCTATAGTCGAAGAGGGGAACTCCCTATCCCTAAAGAATGACAGAACTTTAGAAGGGAACGTCAGGAGACTTGAATCAGTTTTCATTGGTGGCTCAGTGAGAAAGAGGCAACTGCTTCAACTTCCTGAGCATTAACAACTCGGATGACCTGACTGGGGTACAGAGCATGGATTTAATTACAAGAAAAGATGATGTTTCGGGTCTCGAAACATCACCTATTCCTTTTCTCCAGATATAATTTCAAATATCGAGTACTCGACTTGGCCATAAGAGCCCGCTGTCCAGGCAGTGTTGCAGATTTGGCCTGGCTAAGCCAAGTTGTTGGCGTCCTCCACTGTCCGTGTTCTTGCAGGCCGTATCCGATCCCCACGCTCGGCCCCCTGGAGCGATGCACAATCTAAACAAGCCGCAGGCTGCTTCAGGATCTCCGGTGGCCTACGCCAGACTGCTCGATTATTGACCCGTGAACCTTCACCCCTCGCCTCACCCGGCCACCACTCAGTCCTCATTCTCTGCAGGTGTCTCCCACAGGCAACCACATAAGTTAGACCCCACTCTGTTCACCTTTGTCTCCCTGCACCAGCTGCCGCCTCACTGCAACTATGCAGACTGGACCCTGACACAAACGTCACTGGTCCATTTTCCTCCATAGATACTGCCTTGTCTAGTACCTCTCGTAATATGTTTATTGTTCAATAATTGCTATATTCTGACTTTCAGCCTGTATTGTTCACCTACTTTCAGCTGACAAATCGAGTCTATCAATTAGTTGATTTTTAAATTCTTATAAACTTATTTTCGAACCCCGAGTTTATCCCCAACACTTTCAAATCACTCCTCTGTTTGACAACAACCCACAACGCTCCCCACCAAAGATCTTTCAAATCCTGTTCTCCATGTCATCTCAAAACATTTTGTTAAAAATGACAACATATTCTGAATGAGTACTACACTATCAAACATGCAGTCATATAATTTAAGACATTTATTACAAGTATTGTCTGCTCTCTCAACTACTTGCAAAAAAATTCCAAAGACTACTTTGAAGGAAAGCAGGAAAATTACTCCAAGCGATTTTTAATGACTTGGAAAAAGTCATCATGTTACTCGTTATAGTTGCTTACAGTTTACAATTTGCCCATATTCAGTCCTACATTACACCAGTGACCACTTCAAAGAATACCATGGATTTAAAACTCTTTGGAACCTTTTAAAGCATGTGCTACTTTTTTTTATTTTATTTTTTATTTTTTAAGGTGCCAGTCTTGATTTCTTCCGGACTTTTACTGTTCCACTGAAAGTCAAATTATCTGCTGATATGGTGCCAAACTCTGAAGTTACCTCTGTTTTTAAACTTGCCTCTCACACCTGTCCTTTTATATCATTGTGTGATTTACAGGCAAATTATGTTTGATAATGTGCCAAAGAACTATGGATATATTATTATGCTAAAGACATAAAATACACGCTAGAGAGTCAAGGGATCATGTGCTTTGAAAGTATAAACTCAAATGCAATATGCTAAATGGTGCAAATGTGATTTATTTAAATTCTATGTGTAGATAGTGTTACTAAAATGGACCAATTATAATCTTCACAACTAAGCACAGGTTTATTTTTACAAAAAGGTAAAAATTGTGTGTTATCCCAGACCATTCTGCAGCTAAAACACATTGTAGCAACATTACACGAGTAACAATAGCACAGTTGTGAAAAACCAGGGCTACCACTACTATTAACCCCACTATAAATCCATGAACCTTAGCATTTATTTCCAGATACTCAATGTAGCAAAAGGAACACATGAAGTTTGGAGGATGGCAGAGCAGGACGTGACCAGGCGGTAGGCGGCGCGACTCTGGTCAGCAGCGGCCTCTGCAGCCTGTCCGCGTTTTTATTATTTTTTGTCTGTGTTTTTATGTAGTTTTTGTTATTTTATGTTGGGGTGTGTGTGTGGGGGGGTGGGGGAAACTTTTGAATCTCTCCCTGCACTGGAGACCCGACCTTTTCTCGTCGGGACTCGGTTGTCGTTGGGGCCGCAACGAGGAGCGGCCTCCAACAGGAAGAAGCCGGGGACTCTGGTGCCGACTTACCTCACCGTCGCGGAGCTGGCCGAGACCGGAGCGGGTGGAGCAGTGGAGGAGCGCTGCCGCTGCCGCTGCTGCTGCTACCGGAGAGTCGGAGGCTGCTGCTGCTGATTCGGAGGCTGCTGCTGCGGGTCTGCGGACGGCGGCACCGGGAGCCCGCGGATCCCTGGAGGGAGACCGCTTTTCGGGGCTCCTGCAACGGCGACTTCCCCCGCCCGAGTTGCGGGGTTGAAGAGCTCCTGGAGCAGGGCCTACATCACTGCCCCGCGCGGCTTGGAATGGCTGCGGGACTGTGCGAGCGCACGCCGGGGTCTTTAACACCAAGACCCGGTGTGCGACCTCGCACCACCCGGCGTGGCTTTAATGGCCGCGGGACAATCGCCATCGCCAGCTTTGACTTTGACTCTGACATTGGGGGGGGGGGGGGGAGTGCAGTGGAGAGATAAGTTTTTTTGGCCTTCCATCACAGCTATGTGATGGATGTTTATGTAAAATGTAATTATGTTGTGTCTGGGGTCTATTTGTGTGTAACGTATGGCTGCAGAAACGGCATTTCATTTGGACCTCCAGGGGTCCAAATGACAATTAAATAGACTATTGACTATTGGACAAACATATGGCCCCTATATCCATTATGTGTGTCAAATAATGTGTGTCAAATATGATTTCAGTTCACAACACTCTTATCCAGATGAGGGTACAGTGGATTAGCGTGGAAACAGGCCCTTAGGGAGGTTTCACGGCAGTCGGGTCACGACCCATGACCCGTACTGTTGCTACGCTACTCCAACTGGAGTAAACGTGATGAACTGCAGGTAAGCACTTATCATTGTTCCCATCGTAGTGGGCCCGTTAAAACACGCCAAAATTGTCGATTTTTGCGCTGTAAATAATTATGGAAATCGGGATAAGCGTGAGAGACATTTAGCCTACTTCAGAATTCCAAAAGTGAGGAGAAATGACAGTAGATAGAAGCGATTGCTGAAGGGACAATAATAGCCAGAGTGCTTAGCGAACATTGGCCATTTGCTCACTGCATTTCATCAACTAGGGCATTATTTGTGTTTTTTCTCGATTCCTTTGGCATCTAAAAAGTTTCAGAAGTGATAAATCCGGCTGTAAATTTTTAAATCGCCCATGGTTCTCAAGTGGGTTTTTAACATACGAAATGAAAATGCATCTGAAGAAAAATTTACAGCCAGATTTATCACTGAGGCTTTTTAGATACCAAAGGAATCAAGAAAAAACACAAATAATGCCTTACTGTTGATGAAATGCAGTGAGCAAACGCGATAATTCCCAATATTTTTAATTCCGATATCTGCACAGCCAATGTTCGCCAAGCACTTTAGCTGTTGAAATCCCTTCAGCTCTTGCTTCTCTTTACTCAAATTTTGAAGTTGGATGCATGTCTCTCACACTTACCCCAACTTCCACAATTTTTTTACAGCGCAAAAATTCAACATTTTGGCGTTTTTTAACATGTAGGAAAGTACGCGTTTCTTGCATTAATAACATATACCGGAAGTTACGGATGTCCTCCAGATGGATTGAGTGGCTCCGTGCGTCAAGAACCTATGACCCAGTGACCTTACGTGCAACCCCCCTATTACACACAAAAATCTAGGATGACATAAAAGATGAGAATTAAATCAAGGTCAGTCATTTCGCCCAATTAAATATAAATGCTTTTATTAAATGCCTTCGAAGTGCATCCTCAGCTTTTCATTCCTGAAGTCAACAATCAGCTCCTTGGTCTTGCTAACGTTGTGGTACCATTCAATCAGATTATTAGTCTCCCGCCTGTCCTCTATCTCTTCTAACAACAATGGTATAATCGACGATCTGAAAGATGGCATTGGAGCAGTGTCTGGCCACAGTCATGGGTATAAAGAAAGCACGCAGCTTTAAGATACCCCTTTGCTGATGTCATTGAGGAAGTTATTGTTCTAATGTACTGATTGAGGTTTGCCGATGAGGAAGTCGAGGATCCAATTGCGTAGGGATGAGCAAAGATTCAGTTCCCTGAATTTGCTACGTTTAGAGGGTATAATGGGTCTGAACTCGAAGCTGTAGTCAATGATAACAGCCTGAAGTATGCAATGTTCAACCCAAAAAAATGGGTTTGAATAGTTTTAACTGAATTCTCTAGATTTAACCAGGCGGCACAGTGCTTGTAGTGCCAGAGACCAGGGTTCGATTTGGCGATGGGTGCTGTCTGTACGGAGTTTGTACATTCTCCCCGTGACCTCATGGACAGGTCTGTAGGTTAATTGGCTGAGTGTGTGTGTGTGTGTGTGTGTGTGTGTGTGTGTGTGTGTGTGTGTGTGTGTGTGTGTGTGTGTGTGTGTGTGTTAATGTGTGTGTGTGTGTGTTAATGTGTGGGGATCGCTGGTCGATTGAGATTCAGTGGGCCAAAGGGCCTGTTTCCACGCTGTATCTCTAAACTAAAAGCTAAACTAAACCCATTTGCAGATAGAGCAGGATTACATTGGTCTGCACTGACATCATGCAGGTTCTTATTGGTAAAAAGGTGAATCAAATCAGCCCTACACGAATACAGATTTTCAGTCATCCAAATATATACATTTAAGAATAATTTAAACTAATTAGGTACTTACACTTCCATTGTACTTTTCATGATGTCAGTACATCACAAAACTTCTGCAGTATAATTACTGATGCAATATAGGAAGTGTAACGGCACATTTCCACATCAGAGCTCGCAAGGTAAAGAAGATGATCAGAGAATCTACTGGCAACACTGACTCACCTGGGAGAACTTTCACAAAAATTGTCCAAATCGTTCTGCAGAGGCTGAGCACACAATAAGCGTGAAAAAAAGCATCTATCAATGTAGTACTGCATTCACCCTGCATTGCATTAATGCAACTGCCTAATCTATGGTAGCCTCTGGAATAGGACCATCATCTTGAACACTACAAGCATCATTATCCTTTTTGATGTGTGGATAAACAGATGAAACAGGAAAATATTTTTTTAAATAAAAAGTCCAAGGAGTGCCATTAGCACATCGATGGAAACTTAAAAAAATATATTAAGCCAATATAAATTTCACTTGCTTGTTTCATATACCAGTTCAAAGCAGACTTTGCCATTCACAGAAGCAAATTTGTATCCTAGCAAATTTTTTTTTTATTATTTCCAGCCTTCTTCAATGTATACACTTGGCATTACCAAAAATCCTTTTTGCATTTCCAGATTTGGCTCCACTAACGTTTTCGATATTGGTCTCTGATACGCCACTTTTTTCCAACTCGTCCAAAGCTCAGCGCTACATTCTGTCATGCACTATCCCATTTGTTCTTTGCTTCTCATTCAAAGATAATATTCCTTGAGCCATTCATACTCTGCCAAGTCTGTTCACATCCTTACTTTTAAATACACTCCAAAATTCATCTTTCCGAGTGCCCCCATTTACACTGCGCTTTGGTATTCTATTTACATGACACATTGGAACACCTGCTTTAATGACACTGTGTAAATGTAAAGCTGTTTGGCATCGCACAAGGTGCCTGAAACGTCACCTCTCCATTCCCTCCACAGATGCTGCCTGATCTGTTGTTACTCCAGCACTGTGTTTTTGCTTAAGATTCCAGCATCTTCAGTTCCTTGCATCTCATGAACTATAGTTGGAGGATTATAACAGCCATTATATAAAATCGGGAAAAAAAAATTGCAAATTGGTGCTTAAACTAAGATAACTTTTTCTTATAGAATTTTTTTTAAATAGTTATAACATTGGATAAATTGGAAAGACTTATTAGCAGTATCTGAAAAAAGATTCCATCTCAATATTGTTTATGAAATGACTGGCATCAGCTTGTTAGCAAGTATGAAAATGAATTAACACGAGCAGATGTATTGCGTAATCCAACAACTGCAAATTTTTAAATAGGGTCTTACTGGATTATCTCAAGATCATGTGGTTTTTCGGAATTGAATACATAAATCTGGTGTACTAACATTACGCCACAGGAAACAAACTGCAACTATCATGTGAAAACGTGACCATTAATTGCTGCTTATTTACTTACTGTGATAAACAGCAGTAATCATTGACTATGGTATGTTTCTTCAATCATTTGATAAAAGCATTCAAAACAAATGAATTTGCATACAAAACAATTTGTTCATAAAAATAAAGCAAATTGAATGGCCCACCAATATTTTATCATCAATTTTAAGTTTTATAAATGTTGATATTCTTAAACCCTGCGGCATTGATAAATTAAAATATTTCACGATTCAACATTTCACATTTAGCAATGCTGCAGAGGTTAAGAACTTCCTCAAATATCCAAATTGATAAAAATTAGGGTCTTGAATATAATAATAATAATAATAATAACTTTATTTGTTAAGCACCTTAAAAACAACCAAAGCTGACCAAAGTGCTGTACAGAAAAAAGAAAACAAGCAAGACATCATAAAACAGGCAGAACAACAGAACATACAACTAACACGAGGCGCATAAATTACATACAAAAATCCAAACAATAAATTAAAAAAAAAACATAAAACACAAGTACGAACAACGCAGCAAAACCAAGCAAATAAAGTTAATAAACAATTCAACACCTCACTGGTCTACAAAGGCCATGGAGAATAGATATGTCTTCAGGAGTGATTTAAAAACAGCTAGAGAAGGGGCCTGTTTAACGTGCAGAGGCAATTCATTCCACAATCTCGGAGCCGACACAGCAAAGGCACGGTCCCCTCTGAGCTTCCGCTTAGTCTTTGGCTCAATCAGGAGCAGCTGATCGTCTGACCTGAGAGAGCGGGAGGGCGAATAAGGGTGAAGAAGCTCAGATAGGTAGGACGGGGCAAGACCACTTAGGGATTTAAAAGTAAATAAAAGAATTTTAAAACGAATCCTATACTGAATAGGCAGCCAGTGGAGAGAGGCCAAAAGGTGAGAAACATGATCATGCTTTCGTGTGCCAGTCAAGAGACGAACAGCTGCATTCTGTACCATCTGGAGACGGGCGATGGAGGACCGACTAACCCCCAGATACAGTGCATTGCAGTAATCCAGCCGGGTGGTAACAAAGGCGTGGATTACCGTCTCAAAGTGCTGCCTTGACAAAATCGGCTTTATTTTATATTTAAATATGTACATTTTTTAAATCTTCTGAATTGGTTATTCACCATACTTGCACCTTCTCACCTTAACTTCACATTTCCGATGAACAACCTCCAAATAGTAGTTGAAAGCTTTAAAAAAAGTACAGGCTTTAAAAGCACACCCAATTGCCATTCCATATCTTATTTTATTACCCAGCCTGTTAAAGTGTTTCTACTCATTACTGTAATGAACAAATGTGTCCAATTATATAATACTCAACAGGTCTGGCAAAATCTTTGCTGAAAAAACAGACCTTTCATCAGAACAGCTCGCCGACTAGAAGCATTAACAAACGTTTTCATCTCCACAGATGCTGCGTCACCTATCATGCACTTGTCAGCATTGTTTCACATTCCCATTCTGTTTTACTTTGCTTTGACTACTGTCCAACTGTATTGTAGGGTATGTACTAATGTAAATAATAATATATTTGTGCAACTTTGTCACACCATTTGTGCAACTTTGTCACAGCATTCATTGGCATCAGCAGGATTCCTCAATGTAAAACTTAATTATGTGAACCAATTTTGCCTGTTCAAAACATAGGTTCAATTTATCAGGTAGCACAACCAATCTGGCAGAAGCTGATCAACAATGTGGGGGTGGGGTGTGCGGGGATCCTCTCCCCATCAGTGTTGTCTATTGATTGAGCTCTTCGAGTTGCTGCACACCACACACATGAATAAAATACATTTTTCTTTAATCTCTTTAAATGAGCTCCATATCCCTAAAGACATCCTCCGCCTTATTTACAAGTTCCTCTGCAGTCTTACTCCACCCTAACTTTGTGTTCAAGTTCCAGATCCACAAGCAAGACTTTTTACTTAAATTTGTTGAAATTAGTACACATCTACTGTACCATCATATAACGAGATTCAGTCTTGTTCTTGCAACAGTTCAGGCTAAGTAGAGAATTATATACAGCAGTTTTTTGGCACGGATGAGCAAAGCAATTAACGAAACCTACAGAAAACACCAGGTACAAAAACGAGTCTTGCCAAACACAAACCAAGCAAATTACAAACCACCGTCAAACAATGTAGGTGCTTTCCCAAAAAAAAGGGAAACATTTTAATAAGCTAAATCATTGATAACCAGCAGATTACAATTTGATTCCCAAGAAAGAAAATGTTAATGCTATTCAATTCTACTAAGAAATAAAGCATTGAGAGAGTCAAGAGTGTCAAGAAGTAACAAGGAAAAATAAAATCACTTTAATGCTTGATTGTCCAAATTAATGCAGCCGGGTTCGGGGCAATATCACAAACCTTTGTAGTGTTGTCTTTGAAAGTTTAACCTGCTTTTGGATCACATCTCCGATTCAATCACGAAAGAAACTACATACTCTGGCCAGCATCTGGTTACTTCGCGCTATTGTTGCAACATGACTTGAAGCAGTCATTAGACCAGGAGAACCCGATTTATTTTGCAACATGTTCCCGAGCAACCTACTTCCGACCTTCTTTCATTTAGAACGGAGGGAGTTGATAACAACCTTCGCTTAATGCAATGACTGTTTGCAAAATGGTCATCGGTATAGAGCATGCACAAATCTAAACTAAACACGCCAAAAAAGCAAACACTAAGGAAATATTTTGGGGCCAAAATTGCAAACGCCGAGGGCATGTCAGGGGCAAAATGTAAACACCGACGGCGTTTCGGAGGGGGGGTGGGGGGTACAATGCAAAATAATTCGGGGGGTGCAAAATGCAAAGACTAACGACACATTTCTTGGGCAAAAATGCAAACACCGAGGACATTTTTAGGGTGGGCAAACTACAAACACTAAGAATACATTTCAGGGGGCAAAATGCAAACACTAAGGACATTTCAGAGGGCGAATACAGACACTAAGGACATATTTCGGGGGTCAAAAATGCAAACAGTAAGGACACATTTCTGGGCCTAGTGAGGTTGCAAAGTAGAACCTATTGCTGTTGCAAAAAAATGTTTTTTTTTTAACAACTTTCCTCCTTGTGCAACTAGTGCGAGAAGTAAATAAATGTTTAAAACAAGCAAGCGAAGACACGTACCAGACGGAGCCATAGGCGCCGGAACCGACGGGCGAGAGGCTCTGGTATCGCTCGGGCACTTCCCAGATGGTCTTGTTCAACTCCTGCCGGTAGTAGTGCGGCCTGACTCCTGACATGGTGCAGAGACCCGGGGCGGCGGAGGTCAGGCCCAGCCGAGCGAGCAAGCGAAGGAGAGGGGAGGTAACTAAATAATTAATGTAGAGAATAAATTAAAAGGTTGCTTATTCTTTTTTTCCTTTCGCCTTGTTTAAAACAAGTGCTAAGTGCGCGCCACCAGTCACGACCTGCAGCCGAGCTCCGCCATGGTTGCTGAGGGAGGGGAGAGACGGCCGCGCCGGAGCGGCGACGACGACAGCAACCCGCCCGTGCGCGCCTCTGACAGCCGCCCGCGCTCCAGCTTCCCCACCCCCCCCCACACTGACGTCAAGCGGTGCGCGTCCCCGCGCCCAGCAAAGCGCGCCCCCGACAGGCAGCTGCCAGCGCTGCAACTCCAAGCTCATTGCCCTCTCCCGTGACGTCAGGCAACGCGCGTCCCGCGCCCGCGTGACCGATTCCATGCCTACCCCAACAGCGCATGCGCAACCGCCGGTTTTCGAGCCTCCCCTCCCCCACCTTACTCTTCTTGCGGCCGTAGTGACGTCAGGCCATTGCGCACGCGCCATTGACCGTCACCCTCCCTCTGCCGCAGTGACATCAGACAGTTTCCCCCTCCCCCATGCAGTTCCGGGGATACGTCATGCTTCCTGGCATTGCCTCCTGCGAGAGAGTCCGGGGGACCTGTCAATCATCCTCTCCTCTCCCACGCTGCGGGCGGATGCTTGGATACTTACTGCAGGAATTGTTGCATGTGATTTATTGCAGGAGGGATGCATTTAAAAGACCCTGCGACAGCTGTTAATAGTCATCCTAGCCAAAGGCTTGGAAACTGGATGCAGGAATTGTATTGAATTGCACTTGTTGCATGTGATTTATTGCAGGGGGGGGTTGCATTGATTATGCAGGAAACCAAACCCACGGCACCTGTCGATAGTCAGTGTCTGTTCAGAATGAGTTGCAAAGTGTGTATAATACATGTGTATGATACACCTTAATTTTAAACTCCAACCTTTTACATTCAGCTCGTTGATTTGATGAGAACAGTCCTCTCTCACACTGGAAAGTCACGGTGTTGCATTACGCGGGGTTGCGTAAGTCTACAGACGATGTCTTTGCTTTTAGTGTTATTTAAAGTATACAGATGTATACGTCTCATTTGTCGTGACTGTTATATAACGACATTTCTGGCGTTGTATTTTACATAAATACAAATTAAAAAATGATTTTGAGATTCGTTCTTTGTACATGAACCATAGCTTCTTTTCTACCAGAGTCGATCCCCGAATCGCATCTCAATTCGAAGTGTCCTGGCCTGAATCATCGTCTGCCCATTCCCTCCACAGATGTTGCCTGACCCACTGAGCTCCTCCAGCACTTTGAGTTTTGTTCAAGATTCCAGCCGCAATCAATTTTGCCAGTAACTGGTTGTTCAAGAAGGAACTGCAGATGCTGGAAGATCTGAAGAAGGGTTTCGGCCCGAAACGACGCCTATTTCCTCCGCTCCATAGATGCTGCTGCACCCGCTGAGTTTCTCCAGCAATTTTGTGTTGCCAGTAACTGGGGCAGCTTTGGCCTCACAATTAGCACAGAGAAAACAGAAATGTATGCACCAAACACCCCATTCACAGAAGCAAACCCTAGGCAAGGCAACCAGCCTAACCAAGGACCAGTTTCACCCGGTCACTCCCTTTTCTTCCATCTCCCTTCAAGCAAGAGGTACAGAAGTGTGAAAACGCATACCTCCAGATTCAGGGACAGTTTCTTCCCAGCTGCCATCAGGCAATTAAACCATCTAGACTTAATTGAACTTTACTGGACTACCTTGTATTAAATGTTATTCCCTATATCATGTATCTGTACACTGCGAAAAGCTCGATTGTGATCATGTATAGTCGTTCCACTGACTGGATAGCATGCAACAAATGTTTTTCACTGTACCTCAGTACACAAAGTCAAAAACAGGAAAGCAAAAGGCAGCTCTGCTCTGGGAAACTTTGAAGTCAAGTGTGGGAATAAATAGCGATCAGTCGAAAGCCTCTGAAGGTGTATCGTGTTGTTACCAACTCGCTCTATGCTTGAGGAAATGTGTAGAATGGGACTGCAGATGTTGGCTTATACCGAAGATACACACAAAATTCTGGAGTAACTCAGCAAGTCTCTGGAGAAAAAAGGATGGGTGATGTTTTGGGTCGGGACCCTTCATCAGTCAGATTCAGTCTGACACGTTATGTCTATCTTCTATGCTTGTGAGACATGGGCAGTGTACAGCAGACATACCAGACAGTTCAATTATTTCCACAGGACCCGTCTGCATAGATTCACGTTGAGCGGCAAGACAAGATACAAGACACACCTATTCATAGTCACACAGCACATAAGTAGGCTGGAATACCTCACATCAAGTAGGAAATCAAGATTCCAGGTACAAAGACTGCCCCGGACAATCCTCCCCAGCATCCATCTACCCGTTGCTGGAAGAATTACAGTTCAGGCAGGCAGAGTATGTACGAAGAATGATACAAAGCGCTGGAGTAACTCAGCAGGTCAAGTAGCATCTTTGGAGTGTTTAAGAAGGAACTGCAGATGCTGGAAAATCGAAGGTAGACAAAAATGCTGGAGAAACTCAGCGGGTGCAGCAGCATCTATGGAGCAAAGGAAATAGGCAACGTTTCGAGCCGTAAACCCTTCTTCAGATCTCTGGAGAACATGACTAGGTGACTAGATCTCTGGAGAACATGACTAGGTGACGTTTTGGGTCTGAAGAAGGGTCCCGGCCTGAAATGTCACCTGCCCATATTCTCTACAGATGTGGCCTGACCTTGTGAGTTACCCCACAGTGTTGTGTAATATGACCATACACAGGAGTAACAACTCATAGTCTTTATTGTAACACACGCGGAGGAAACATTGCATGTTATTGTCTCCGTAGTCAGCATCAAGTCTGACTGAGATGGTGAAGTGCTGTTATCAATAGTTCGGGGTAGGGATGAAGATCCGGACTGGACTTTCGCAAAGGCAGACTTTATATGGAATGTGCAGCATCCGTACTATGTGTGGTGATAGATATAGTAAAGGCAGTGGCGGACTGGGTCTAAAAATATTGGTTGCCAGGAGACAAAGGGGGCCCACCCACAACTACAATGCTATCATTTAATAGGGGCCCACTTGCTATCTATCACTTCATCAGGGGCCCACATGCCATCGGGCAAGCTGACACCCTGGCCAGTCCGCAACTGCGTAAAGGCAGACTAATATGGTTAATCGACACCCAGAACATTGCATTTTTCTTTAGTAAAGCAGCACCTGCAGTTCTTTGTACAAAGAATGTTGGGTGACTGAGTACCAATGCAGCTATAGCACCACCAGCGATTTTTTTTTTTTGGCAACTGGTAGTCTGGCACTTTAATCCGGACAAAATTAGGAGAGTACACTTGAAATCCGATCCCCCCCCCCCCCAAAAAAAATGCCTACATGAAAATGTGGCGCCAAGGCTGGGTGAGGCGCCTGATCTTGGCCGGAGTAGGCAGATCCGTTCCCATAGCCGACTTCCGAGGCCATCTTTGCGGGCTGGTATCGTGGGTCCTTGGCTGCCCAGGCGGACCATTCAGGCACCGTTGGACTCCTCCCGGAGGCTGTGACCTCTGCTGGTCCAGCAAACCAGAAAGATAAACCAGAAAGGCACTGGAACCAAGGGTGCTGGAAAATCAGTGGTGTATTTCACGGAGAATTGACCGAGGGCAAATGATAGAAAGTGGTAGACAAAGAGATTCAAAGTCTCTTAGATCTTCCCTGAAGAGTTTCAACATTGATAACCACCATTGGGAACAACAAAGTATGAGATCTTCATCCTGCATAAAAAAATAGTTGAAATCATATTTGGAATTGAAAAGAATGTGCTGTTATAGAATTGAATTGAATTATTATTGAATCGGGTGGCAAAGTAGCACAGCAGTAGAGTTGCTGCCTTACAGCGCCAGAGACCCGGGTTTAATTCTGACCATGGGTGTTGTCTGTATGAAGTTTGCACGTTCTCCCTGTGACCATGTGGGTTTTCTCTGGGTGCTCTGGGTTTCTCCCACTTTCCAAAAACGTGCAGATTTGCAGGTTAATTGGGTTCTGTAAATTGTCCCTCATGTGTAGGATATAACTAGTATACAGGTTGTTGGTCAGCGCAGATTCCATGGGCCGAAGGGCCGGTTTCCAAGCTGTATCAAAACTAAAATGAATTTGAATGTAATTGAATGAAATGAAATAGGATTATATCGAATTGGATTGAATTGAATTGAAATATACAGCATTGAAATAGGCCCTACCACCCACTGAGTCCATGCTGACCATTGATCACCTGTTCCCACTAGTTCTAAGTTATCCTACTTAGGGGGCAATTAAGAGAGGGCCAATTAACCTGCAAACCTGCATGTCCTTGGAAAGGAAACCGGGGCACCTGGAGGAAACTCATGCAGTTAAAGTGAGAACTTGGAAACTCCAGGTACAGACAGCACCCAAGGTCAGGGTTGAACCCAGGTCCCTGGCATCGTGAGGCAGTTGCTCAACCCACAGTGCCACTGTCACAATATAGAAGATTGAATTAGCTGAGGGCTTTACAATATCTGCGTTGCAGGCAGGCGGTCAGAGCACCTTTTCTGGCAATCCCCGGCAAGGGATCCCAGGCTCCGCGATGGAAAGTTCACATCACACACGCGTCTAGAAGCTCCGCAGACCACGGCTTCATGGTTATAGTCCGCAGGCCGGTGGTCGGAGTACATCTTCTGCCGATCCCCGACATGGGATCGCCCCACTCTGCGATGTTAAAGTTCCGCCGCGCCTGCTGCTGAAACTCTGGGCCTGTCTCCGAGAAAGGCCGCACCAATCCAGTTGTTAGTCCGTGATGGGGGCGAAGATGCGACAAAGAGAAAAGTCGCATCTCCGTCGAGGTAAGTGACTGAAAACGGTTTCCCCCTATTCCCCCCACACTAAAACAAACTAAAACACAAAAAAAGTTGAAAGGACGAACACGCTCGCGACGCCACCCGATGACGTTCAGCCAATCGAAGTCGGTCAGATACAAGCACAGGCAATGTCTGTAGTTTTGTGGTAGGCAGAATCAGTGTCATGTGTGTAGTGCTCAGTTTCTTGCCAGTTGGAGAGCTACCAACGACCTACCTCATTGGAGACCGTCGGACTATCTGTAATCAGACTTGACTGGATTTTATCTTGCATTAAACATTATATCCTTTATCCTGTATCTGTACACTGTAGATAGCTCGATTATAAACATGCAGTCTTTCTGCTGTCTCGATAGCACACAACAAAAGTTTCTCACTGTACCCCGGTACAACTGGCTGCTACGACAACTTCCAGTCAAGATTTCGACCTCTTCATAGCACCGAGACCGCCCTTATTAAAGTTGTAAATGACATCCATCTTAACACAGACTCTGGCAAAGTTTCAATATTAATGCTATTAGACCTCAGTGCTGCATTCGACACTGTTGATCACTCAATACTTTTGGACAGGTTGGAAAAATGGGTGGGGCTTTCAGGCACAGTCTTAAGTTGGTTCAGGTCATATCTACAAGATAGGAACTATTTTGTTTCCATTGGCGACTTTCTATCAGAACCAACCAACGTGACGTGTGGAGTCCCGCAAGGTTCGATCTTAGGGCCCTCTTTATTCAACTACATCCTCCCACTAGGGCAAATCATGCGAAATAATAATATTGACCACCACTGCTATGCCGATGACACTCAAATCTATGTAACGCTATCACCAAATGACTATCGCCCCATAGATCTGCTGTGCCAGTGCATTGAGCAAGTCAAAGACTGGATGTGCCAAAATTTCCTCCAACTAAATAAGGACAAACCGGAGATAATTGTTTTTGGTGCTAAAAAAAGAAAGGCTTAAAGTAACCCAACACCTTCACTCTCTGTCCCTGAAAACTTCAAACAAAGCCAGAAATCTTGGGGTTATTATGGATTCAGATTTACATTTCGACAGTCACATCAAATCAGTAACAAAATCAGCCTACTATCACCTCAAAAACATAGCAAGTTTCAGAGGACTCATGTCAGCTCAAGACTTAGAAAAACTTGTACATGCCTTTATTATTAGTAGGCTAGATTATTGTAACGGTCTCCTTGCAGGTCTTCCGAAAAAAACTGTCAGGCAGCTACAGCTTGTTCAGAACGCTGTTGCTAGAGTTCTAACAAAGACCAAAAAATTTGAACGCATTACACCAATTCTTAAATCCTTACATTGGCTCCCTGTATGTCAGAGAATTGATTTCAAAATCCTGCTGCTCACCTATAAATCATTACATGGTTTAGGACCGAAGTATATCACTGACATGCTTCCACTATATAAGCCTTCTAGACCGCTAAGATCTTCTGAAACCAATCTGTTAATGATTCCCAGAGTAAATACAAAACATGGGAAAGCAGGATTTAGTTACTATGCAACAAATAGCTGGAATAAACTTCCTGAAGATTTAAGACTTGCCTCAACTTTGACTACTTTTAAAACAAGACTGAAAACTTATATGTTTACTTTAGCTAAATCTTAACTACATTGCACTTTTAACTTTTGCACTTTTTATAATGCATTTTTAATTTTGCTTTTCTTTTCTTTTAATTCTTCGATTTTATTTAATTTTATTATTTCATTTTATTGTATGACATGTTTTTATGTGAAGCACTTTGAGTCTGCCTCGTGTTTGAAATGTGCTATATAAATAAAGTTGCCTTGCCTTGCCTTACACTTGACAATAAACTAAACTACAACTAAACCTAACTTAACTAAACTAAACTAACTTGCTAACTGCAATGCTTTAATATTTTACTGTTTATACATCAAAGAAATCGATTGGCTACAATCATTGGACAGGAACTGTAACCAGTGCAGAATTGTTTAAAATTCAACATGTTTAGTAATTTTGTAAATGTGAATAATTTAACAACACTATCTCACGCCTTGCATCATTACTTACAGATAATCAATAGTGTGTTAGACTTTTACAGGCTTATGTAATAAGATGGAGATTATTCAATTTATCCTACTCCTTCAAGGATACTGTTGGGCTGCTTTCTGTGGAAAAGTGAACTAAATTCGAGCATTCTTGTGTAAAGCAGAGATTAATGTTTTTCTGCTTAGGGCAATTTCTTAGAAGCTGTTGGACTTCATTCCTTTGCAAGAATGCATGTTATCTCAATATTGGAGGATTGGACAGGAAAAATGTTCCCGATGTTGGGGGAGTCCGGAACCAGGGGTCACACTGTTTAAGAATAAGGGGTAGGCCATTTAGGACTGAGATGAAGAAAAACATTTTCACCCAGAGAGTTGTGAATCTGTGGAATTATCTGCCACAGAAGGCAGTGGAGGCCAATTCACTGGATCTTTTCAAGAGAGAGTTAAATTTAGCTCTTGGGGCTAAAGGAATCAAAGGATATGGGGAAAAAGCAGGAACGAGGTACTAATTTTAGATGATCAGCCATGATCATATTGAATGGTAGTGCTGGCTCGAAGGGCCAAATGACTTACTCCTGCACCTATTTTTCTATGTTTCTAATATTAGCAAAGGACAGTTGAAATATGTAGGATTCTTACAACAGCTGTGCACTTGTACAGAATCTGATTTTTTTTGTTGTTGCTGTAATTAATTGGTGTTTGATTCAATGCACCATCTGGCTTCAGTATGTTGCAAGATTTGGACAAGTATACTGATTTCTTTTTTTATACTGTCACCGTCTGCGCTGACAAATATACTGTTTCCTTGCTTTGATCACCCATTACACTGCTGATGTGGAGTGAGAAGAGTCAGGTGGGGGAGATGATAAGAGAAGGGGCTTATATGGAAAGATTATCGGGCCAACTCGTGCCTTCTTCCAATCCTAGACAAGGTTAAGCGCAGGTTGAACATATCATATGTGGATGGGCCCCATGCCCCTCCGCTGGACATTTGCTTGTACATGAGATAGGATAGTTTAGAGATGCAATGTGGAAACAGGTCCTTCAGCCCAACGAGTCCATACCAACCAATGAGCTTTCACAGGGGGACACTGTGGTGTTAACATGGGTCAAGATTAGGCAGCATAGTGGCAGAGTTGGTGGAGCCATTGCCTCACGGCATCAGTGACCCAGGTTCAATCCCGCTCCCACCGAGTCCACAGCGACTATTGATAACCCATTCACACTAGTTCTATGTCATCCCACTTCTCATCTATTCACTACTCACTAGGGGCAATTTACAGAGGACAATTAACCTACAAAGCCGCATGTCTTTGGGATGTGGGAGGAAACCGGACCTCCCGGGGAAAACCCATGCGGCCACAGGGAGAATGTGCAAACTCCACACAGACAGCACCCGAGGTCAGGATCGAACACGAATCTCTGGTGCTGAGAAACAGCAGGTCTACCTGCTGCTCCACCATGCTGCCTCTCTGTGGAAGGGAAACCAAAACTGAAAAATCGCCTCTCCATTCCTTCCACAGAAGCTGCCTGACCCACTGAGTTCCACCAGCACTTTGTGTTTTGCTCAAGACTTCAGCATCGCCTTGTGTGTCCCCCTTTCGTGGTACAATAGCAGTTATAGTGGCACCATTAACTGATATTATCTTGTTCCCATTTGCTGGCTTTTGTTTTCCTTCAAAATAGCCAAATGGAAAAGCCAATGCTACTCAATAATACATTCCAGTCAAGAGGAAAGCTGCCTTTTAACACAGTTCAGTAACGACTCAAAGTAATAATGCTTTAAAAATTCCAATAGCTGTTTTACTTAAGAAATGGGTAAAGGTTTTCCAGGCAATAAGTTTTCTCAGGTACATCTTTCATGATTTTGGACGTGGATCAGATTATTCATCACCTAGATTGTGGGTAAATGAAAAGGTGGTGGTCGTATGAAATAAGCT
Organism: Leucoraja erinaceus; assembly: GCF_028641065.1. Taxonomy (NCBI): domain Eukaryota; kingdom Metazoa; phylum Chordata; class Chondrichthyes; order Rajiformes; family Rajidae; genus Leucoraja; species Leucoraja erinaceus. The sequence continues at coordinate 16,217,302 of NC_073400.1, read as the reverse complement.
GCCAGATGCCAGTTCAGGCAGATATTATAAAAACAATTTAAACTTTAGACTTTACTTTAGACATTCAGCATGGAAACAGGCCGCTCGGCCCTTCATCCGCGCTGACCAGCGATCACCAGTACACTTGCACTATCCGTACAAACGAGGGACACATTTTACAATTACAGAAGACAAATAATCTACAAACCTGTATGTCTTTCGAATGTGGTAGAAAACACACACAGTCACAGGCAGAACGTGCAACTCCGTATGGCCAGGATCGAACCCGGGTCTCTGGCATTGTAAGGCAGTAACTCTACCGCTGCACCACTGGGCCACCCAGTTAAAGGACACTTGGACAGGTACATGGATAGGAAAGGTTTAGAGAGATAAAGGCCAACGTGGACAAATGGGGCAAGCTTGGATGGTCAGGGATGCCATGAGCGAGTTGGGTCAAAGGGCATGTCACTGTGCTGTTCAAATCCGTGACTCTGTATTAAAAACAATAATGGGTGTAACTAAACATCAACACCATCTATCTTCTCCGTGTATGTACAGCAATGCAGGGTAGGAAGTATAGACACAAAATGGTGGAGTAACTCAGTGGGTCAGGCAGCATCTCTGGAGAAAAAGGATGGATGATGTTTTGGATCAGGACCGGAAACGCCACCCATCATTTTTCTTCAGAGATGCTGTCTGACCCGCTGAGTTCCTCCAGCACTTTGTGTCTATCTTTGGTATAAACTAGCATCTGCACTTCTACAGGGTAGGAAGGAACTTGATAAAAGCAGCACACTCTCTTCCCATGTGGACTTGGTCAGAGTGTTGCACACTTTTTCTGCAGTATGCTTTTCAATGCCATTTCAAGTCTTTACGGTTACGCAACATGGTACTTATCAATGTTGCGTAACCGTGCCCACAAAAATAACAAACAAAATGTAATATCCTTGGACTGACCTGCCCAAATATGGTCTGAAGTGTTCACAGAAAGAGTAATTAAAACAATGAAAAGAATTTAGAAATCGTCAAACATTTTTGAAAACCCAGGTCATGTGGAGAACATACAAATTCCGTACAGAAAGTACCGGTAGTCAGGATTGAACCTGGGAGATAGGATCATAAGTGACAGGAGCAGAATTAGGCCATTCAGCCCATCAAGTCTACCACCATTCAATCGTGGCTGATCTATCTCTCCCTCCTAACCCCATTCTCCTGCCTTCTCCCCATAACCCCTGGCACCCAGCACTGGTTTCTGGCACTGTAAGGCAGCTACTCTCCTGCTGCACCATTATCACTCAAAGCATCGAGAAATACTAAATACGAAACAAATCACTCCCAGTGGAGAACCAGTGGAGAATCAAGAACCATATTTTCCTTGGAAAATCACTATGTTCAGTGATACCCAATTAGCAGTGAGATTTAAGCTTCATCTGGGAGTGCACGACCCAAGGGTTTAATGAGCACAAGGTGCATAACAGACTCTTGCCCCTTAATGCCAATATGATTTTAGAACTTAAAACCCAAGTTTGCTGTTGATTTTTAAATTCCTCCCTTGTGGTATTTTCCATGTGTGTATTGTGAATAAGGAAGAGAAGTTAAGCAGGGGCCTGAGTTATAGGGAGAGGTTGGGCAGGCTTTCTTGGAAAGATTTAATAGGAACCTGAGGGTCAACTTTTTCACTCAAAAGTTGGTGGGTATATGGAACAAGCTGCCAGAGGAGGTAGTTGAGGCAGGTACCATCGACACTTGGACGGGTACATGGGTACGAAAGGTTTACAGAAATATGGGCAAAACGTGCCGAGCGTAGATGGGGCATCTTGGTCAGCATGAATGAGTTGGGCTGAAGGGGGAAAACGTAAGAGATTTTAGAGGAATGTCTGAGTGCTGTGCTGATATGGAATGAGCTGTCAGAGGAGATGGTAGAGTTAGATATAGTTTATCAATGTGTAAAAGGCAATTGAATTTGCAATGGGAAATAAATAGAGAGACGTTGGCTTAATACAGGCAATGTGGTTAGCATAGAGTGGCATCATGTTCAGCATTGTTGACTTTGGCCGATGGGCCCATTTCTGTGATGCATAGCTCTATGACTATGACTCAAACATTTCAAAATTCAGTTTATTGGGAATCACAGTTTTGATCTACATTTTTGAAATGTGCATTTTGAAACTGCATTTTCACTATCCAAGGGTCCCGGTCCGAGATGTCGCCAGTCCAAAGAAAGGTCCTGACCTGAAACACTGTTTATCCATTCTCTCCATGGATACTGCCTGACCCCCCAGCACTTTGGATTTTGTTCAAGATTCCAGCATTTGCTGTCGCTGGTGTCTTTTTGCCATCCTTATATGTTCATAAGTCATAGGAGCAGAATTAGGCCATTTGGCCCATCGAACTAGATTTGGCATTCTATCATTGCTTTCCTTCTCAACACCATTCTCCTGCCTTCTCCCCGTAACATTTGACACCCTTACTAACCATGGAACCTAGCAATTTCCACTTTAAAAATACCCAACGACTTGGCTTCCATAGCCGTATGTGGCAATGAATTCCAAAGATTCACCAGATATCATTGCAGTCACCCTTTTTCAGTTACTCTATTCCATTCTGGAGATTGGATGTCCTGATTCCCTCCGAGCTCATTCACCTGCTCTCCCACCCGCCATGCTCCCCTGTTCCATAATGCACTCGAACGGGTTAGCTGCCAGTGAGCTACGGTTGAGGCCTCTTCTCCAGCGAGTTGACTGGGGATGAAAAGCAGAATGCTACAACTTGACAGTGCCAATGCGATGAAACCTGAGACCCTGGTGTCAAATGCATATGGGTTTGTCCATTCAGTTACAGCAACATGCCTTGGACTTAGTTCAAGGCCAAGGACAACATAGTGAATCTCTGGCACATTTTTTTATTTGGAAATATATCATGTTTTATTGAAAGGAGAACTTAAATTAGTTAAACATGCACATTAATATCTAACCTGTTTTTGCCACATTTTAAATTTGGGCACAGTGATTTTATTTTCCTTTCTGTTAATAGAAACTTTTTTATTTTACATCACATTGGTTTCTTAGGTGTGTTTAATGTAGCTCTTGTAAAATGTAAGTAATTAAGCTGTCCAAAAAGGGCATTTGTTACCTTTCTGGGGTAATATTTAGATGAACAAAAGGCACAGTGGAAAATTACGCGTTTTATTCCAATAAGCATGGTGCCCGAAATTGCGCAGTAACTCAAAGGAATGGAACACTATAAATATAACATTACTATTCAAATAATGAGGAAGATGGAAAGTAGGGAGCTGTAGTACAATTAGCCTCGGCAATTAGTCTTTGGGCTAATTAGAGATACAGCCTACCAAGTCCACACCAAAATGGAAATTATTAGTTCAACAGTGAGACCAGAAACAATGTGGTGTAAAAGGATCTGGTATTCCTCGTCCATGAAACACAAAATGTTAGCATGCAGGTACAGAAAATATTTAGGAAAATGGTGGCCAATATTTGAAGAGAAGGGAAAATATTGATCATTCCTTTCCCTCCACAGATGCTGCTTGACCCGCTGAGATCCTCCAGTAGATAGTTTGTATTAGTTTTCAGTCTTAAAGATACAGCGTGGAAACAGGCCCTTCAGCCCACTCAGTCCACACTGACCATCAATCACCATACATTAGTTGTGTGTTATCCCACTTTCGCATCCTGCACACTAGGAGTAATTTACGGAAGCCAATTAATGTACAAACCCGCATGTCTTTACGATGTGGGAGGAAACTGGAGCAACCAGACGAAACCCAGGGGGAAACATGCAAACCCTGCACAGGCAGCACCCGAGGTCAGGATCGAACCCTAATTTCTGGCATTGTGAGGCAGCAGCTTTACTGCTGCCCCACAGCGCTGCCCCAATTCTTCGTTGCCCCAGATTCTAGCAACTGCAATCTCTTGTGCCTCTATCATAAATGTTTGATTTGTCTTCTTTGGGGAACAACATTTTTTGCCTACAGAGATTGATTGGAGGGGGTAGGGAAGGAGGAACTAGTTTAAAAAGCCATCATGTGATAAATCAGTTCTTTATGCTCATAAAATAAAATGTTTCCAACTCCGAACCATCGTTAATCTTTTTTCCAGTCAATTACAGTTAATCTGAAATGTCTCTGTAGATTTTTTCTGGTCTGAAGAAGATGCAGTTTCCAAAGAGGTTTAACTTAATTACTTCTGAAATGAGCATTTCAAGATAAATTTTGGAGGCTAATTGTTTTGCAGTGAAAAACGGGCAAATATTATCTTTAAAAAACGTATCAACCTTTCCATCGGTTATCAAGCTCATGAACAGTCTTTCCATAAGCAAGAATACTGTCCAATTCACCTCAACCTTATTGCGGACATTGGCTTTGTCTATGGCCACCAGTCGACGGTAACACCGGGAGCCCGCAGGTCCCTGGTGGGAGACCGCTTTCCGGGGCTTCCGCAACGGCGACTTCTCCCGCCCGAGTTGCGGGGTTGAGGATGACCTGGAGCAGGGCCTTACATCGCCCGGAGCGGCTTTAAATGGCCGCGGGACTTGCTAGCGCCCGCCGGGGGGGGGGCTCCAACATCTAGACCTGGAGCGTGGCCTTACATCGCCCGGCGCGGCTTTAAATGGCCGCGGGACTCATTTACCATCGCCCGCCAGGGGCTTTGACTCTGACATCGGGAGGAGAATGAGGAGTGCAGGGGAGAGATAAGACTTTGCCTTCCATCACAGTGAGGAGGAGATTCGCTGTGATGGATGTTTGTGTAAATTGTGTTGGGTCTTGGCTCTTCTATTTGTGTGTATGACTGCAGAAACCAAATTTTGTTTGAACCTCAATGAGGTTCAAATGACAACAAATAAATTGTATTGTATTGGAACTGTCACACTACAATGCTGAGAACTATATTCTGTACTCTGTTCTCCTTTGCTCTATGTAATGTAGTTGAGTTAGACGATTGTATTTATGTATGGTACACCTGATCTGTTTGGACAGCATGCAAAGCTTTTCACTGTACCTTGGTACACATGACAATAATAAACCTAAACCTGAATCTCACTGTCCATCTCTAATTAGCCTTGAACCTGAAGTCCATGTCCAACATGCATCTGGAGACACACATGTGCCGGAGCAGTTAAGTATGACAGGATTTCTCCACTGCAGGGTGTGGTACTTAGATCAGGTGCTGCTCTGTAGGTGATGTGCTGCTCAAGCACACGGATCAGACGTGGCCTGCAGGGGCATGGTGTGGTGGAGCAGCGGTGGAGGACACCAACTCTTCACTTGGCCAGGTAGATCGTGCAACATCGGGCCTTTATGGCGAAATTCAGACTCGACATTTATAACAACTTTAAACTTGAATCATGAAACATGGCAACTCTTGTATACTGTCTCAGTGTAATCTACTATTCTTAAAACACTTGTACTTAATTATTATTGAGCTTATGTATAGTAATATTTTTACTGAACTGCATACAAAAAAAGAAACAAAAAAGGTACCTCGGTACATGTGACTTTAAAGAACCTTTGACCATTGAACCATTTGGGAATTAAATGAGTTTTTATAATAATTCAATCAGCCATGATGTTAGAAGTGTCTGGGTTTCCCAGTTGCTCAGGGTTTCTCCCACATCCAAGGTGGCACAGTGGTGCAGCAGGTAGAGCTGATGCACACAGCGATAGATCTCAACTTTGACCTTGGGTGCTGTCTGTGTGGAGTTTGCTCAATCTCTCTGTAGGTTTCCTCCGGGTGCTCCGGTTTCCTAAACACATCCCAAAGACGTGCGGGTTTGCATGTAAGGAGTGGAAGCAAAAATGGGATCACATAGACTAATGTGTATTTCATTTCCACTCCATTCCAATCTAAAGTCACACTGGATGGTTGGTTAGGTAGATGATAAATAGGACTAATTGAATACCTCTGATCAGGAGAGATCACAATTGCCATGGTGACATTTATGAAGCCATCTTGTTAAGAGATTAATGGTGGCAGTTGCAGAGAGAGAATAAATAAACAAAGGACCATGTAAAAGCTGTGAAATGTGAGTGAGAACTATTGCTGGAAATTGATCAAAAGATCATGCTGTATCTCTAAACCAAACTAAAATATATTTCTCCAGATAAAGGCAATGAGTAAAGAATAATTAGATGCAAATTACATACTTTAAAGTCAATCCCAGTCATTTCGAGCAGTGCTTGACAGGTGAATTATCCATCATCTCTATTCTAGCTGAGAACAGTAATGTCCCCATTTGCAACCTTATCGCCACTTATTTTTAAAATAGAAATATTCTCTTGCTTGTACAATTAAATTGCTGCAGTTTTTCAGCATTTGTATCCTTTATTCCAAAATAGAATACATCTTGATATTTTAGTTTAGTTCCGTTTAGAAATACAGCATGGAAACAGGCCCTTTGACCCACCAAGTCCATGTCGACCAACAATCACCCCATACACTATGTTCTACCCAACGCAGTTTACAATCCACAGAAGCCAATGAACCTACACAAACTTGCATGTCATTGGAATGTGGGAGGAAACCAGAGCACCCGGAGAAAACCCACGCAATGACAAGGGGAACATGCAAACTTCGTACGGGCAGCACCCAAAGTCAGGATTGAACCCAGGTTGCTCTAGGGCAGTAACTCCACCGCTAAGCCTCTGTGCCACCCATCTTGATGGTTCCCGGGTAGAGATGTCACACAGAAAATGTAACAAAAACATTCGTACAATGGCACAGCTGGTAGAGCTGCTGTTTCACAATATAGGGTACCAGGGACCTCAAGGCTACTGCCCCCTGCAACTTCTCCAGCCTCTGACTCCTCTTATCTGAATTCAACAAACTCGCAGTGATAACGCATTTACAAAAATGCACATTTGCAATTCCAGAGCATTGTTTTTTAAAAGAACAAGTGCTGGAGTAACTCAGCAGGTCAGGCTGCATCTGTGGCGGAATGGATCGGTGACGTTTTGGGCCAGGGCCCTTCTTCAGACCGACTCACTTTGTGTCTTGCTCAAGATTCCAGAATCTGCAGTTCTTTGTGTCTCCTGATTTTTTTCATGTGCATAAACAGAACAGAGGCAGATTCACGCCTATAATTATTACCTGTTGATCATTTGTCCTATCCAATAGGAATGAAAGTTCCATCACAAGTCTGGATTTGCCAATTTACATACTCTTTTATGCTTAGCTCTGTGAATGTGGCATATTTCATGCATTACAGTTAACAAAAAAAAATCAAAACAGCCACTTTATAAATGTAGGACAAGTGTCAGCAACTCTGATGTAACACAGCGGTGCAGCTGGGTGCTGTCTGAATGGAGTTGACACATTCTCCCTGTGGGGTTTCTCTGGTTTCCTCCCACACCACAAAGACGTGTGGTTTTGTAGATTAATTGACCTCTGAAAATTGCCCCTAGTGGGTAGTGAGTGGATGAGTTGTAATAACATCAAGCTAGTGTGAACAGTGATCAATGGTCAGCACGGAAGGGGTGGGCCAAAGGGCCTGATTCCATGCTGTATCTTTCAATCAATCAAAACTCCTGTAACTTATTTTCCCAGCGAAGCACAAAAGAGGATGTGATTTAGCCCTGTTGTATGACTGAGGTTCACATTTGTCACAGCCTTCATTACATGCCAACAGCTAGATGCAATCTTCTCACTTGATTCCTAGTGAATTATACAACTAAACTTTGGGCGTTAGTCTGAAAACTCCCTTCCAAGTATGTCAGCTTTAACTCTACTGTTACTCTTTCACATCAGAGACAGGAAGCTGTGAGATTAAGACTCACTGCAGGACTCTTGCGGAGATGGTGCAAGTTCAGTCTTAAAAAAAATTGAAACAAGGATGCAATTTATAGTTTTCCAACCTATTTATATTTAAGAAACATTTAGGCAGTTACATGGATACAATAGGTTTAGAGGGAAATGGGCCAAACGGTGTAGAAGAGCCATGTTGATCGGCATGGGCAAGTTGGGCCAAATGGCCTGTTTCCATGCTGTATGATTCTGTGGCTTTATAATCTTTATGATGTGCCGTGGAATACCGAAACAGTACTGCACTGTTCTAAACTTCGTGTTTAGATCAGCTGACAAACAGAGATGGCAGAAACACAAGAGGCTGCAAATGCAGGAATCTTGAGCAAAACACAAAGTGCCGGATTAACTCTGTGGGTCAGGCAGCATCTGCGGAGATTGTGGCTGCTATCTTCACTAAGACATCACTGGCACTATTTTGTGAAGTGTAGGGGGTATTTCCTGGTGTTCTCAAGCAATATACATAAATTAAATAATTCAATTACCCAATTGCCATGCTGCTCTGGGGAGCCTTTGATGTGGGGAAAGGGGACTGCACATTTTCCAACATAGAACATAGAACACCAGAGGGCAGGCCTACAATGTCCATGCCAAACGTTAAAACTAGTCTCCTCTGTCTGCACATGATCTATACCCCTCCATTCCCTGCACATCCATGTGCCTATCTATGCCTTTTAAATGGCACTATTGTGTCTGCCTCCACCACTACCCCCGAGTCCCGACAGCTCATTCCAACCAATTATTTAAAGAAATAATTTGGAAATAGGCACCCGGATTTTACACGTGCTTGCTTTATGTGTTTTTAGAATAATATGCTTGTCTAATTGTTACTTAACTTTAATTTGCGTGCTCCAAATTTGGGAATAATGCACTCGAATTGATGCCCGACACTGTGTGGCAGCGTAGTCATGTGTGGTGCCTGGCATATCTTTGATTCACGTGCTGCTTTTCAAGTGTGCAACCATGTAAAACGTGAGGTGCCTGTACAGGATCATTGACTTGAAACATTGACTCTGTTTCTCTCTTCACAGATACTGCCCAACTTGTTGTGCGGTTCTCGCATTGTCTCGCTTTAACATAGAGAACACAGAACCATAGAACAATATAGCACAGGAACAGGCCCTTTAGCCCTGCATGTCTCAGCCTAGTGTGATCCCATTCTAAACTAATCTCATCTGCCCACCCTCATGGTCTGTATCCCTCTATACCCTGCCTGTTTATGTTTAAATGTCTCTTAAATGTGTTCTCGTACCTGTTTCTACCACCTTCCTCGGTAGAAAACAAACTGCTGGAGGAACTCAACGGGTCAGGTAGCATCTGTGGAGTGAAATGGACAGATGTGCTATGGGTTGGGACCCTTTTTCAAGACTGGACTAGAGTGGAGATAGAGTCAACAGCACAGCCCAACTTGCCCTTCTAAGCTCATCCCATTTTCCCATGTTTGGCCCATATCCCTGTAAACCTCTATTCATAGATGCCTGGTAGAAAGAGGTGGCCTGCAGATAACTGATGGAGAGAAGTGTGGGGAAGGGTTGGGACAAGAGCTGGCAAGTAATGGGTGGATCCAGGTAGGGAGGGGTTGATAGGGGAAGGCTTATGTCTCGATGTCTCAGGGAAGTGGAGGAGGGGGCAGATGGAAAGAAGAGTGGAGATAGTCACAAAGGCTGGAGGTCAAGTGTAGAAAACGAAGAGCAGCAGATGATGGAATCTGATAAGGAAGAAAAGTTCTGTCGACATTATCTTCTCGCAATGTTATATATGTCTATCATGTCTCCCGTCAATCTCTGATGCCCCAGGGAAAATAATCGGACTTTGTCCAATCTCTCCCTGCAGCTAATACCCCCTAAATCTACGCAACATTCTGGTAAACTTCCTCTGCACCTTCCCCAAAGCCTCCACATCCTTAATGTAATGGGGCAATCAGACCTGCATGCAATACTCCAAACGCAGATGAGGTTTATTTATTTATAACTTATTTATATGGAACATGAGTAATATGTTGCTGAGAATGAATTAAAAAGTAGAAAATGTGTTGGAAGAAAATTATGTAATTAGTCTAGCAGGAACACACTCCCCAACCCAAAGATATTAACAAAACCTGATTAACTGGTTTTAAAATGATTTGTCAATGCATAAGGGCTGAATAAATTCAACCTCAGCATAGAGCTTGTTGGGGAAGATGATTGTTTGCCCAAATCTCACTCAAAGATCAATATTTTCACTGTTGTTTGGAAATTCCTATGCAAAGTGTAACAAATAGTGCAACTTAGATGAATGCATAAATAAATAACTGCAGATACTGGTTTGTAAAAGAAGATACAACGTGCTGGAACATCAATAGAAAATTAGATAAGTTTTAGTTTTAGAGATAAAAGCTTGGAAACAGGCTCTTCGGCCAACCAAGTCCGTGCCAACCAGTGATCACCTGTACGCTAGTTCTATCCTACACACTCGGGATAATTTACAGAAGACAATTTACCTACAAACCCGGATGTCTTTGGAATGTGTGAGGAAACGGGAGCACCCGGAGGAAACCCACGCGGTCATAGGGAGAACATAAAACATCTTTACAGACAGCACCCATGGTCAGAATTGAACCCAGGCCTCTAGTGCTGTAAGGCAGCAACTCTCCCACTGCGCCACTGTGGAGCCCCGGCCTAAAGCATGATACAATCCAATGGCTATAAAACAGCCATTCACGTGAGGGTGGAGAACAGTGTTGTCCTGAGAGGAATGGGTCTCAGCTACAAAGCTGATCTGGTCAGCCACTAGATGGCAGAGTGGCATTTGGCTACAGATATAAAAACAGATATAAAAACACTGCAAGACGAAGAGGAGAATTGGTCAGTCATCAGAGAACAAATATCACCAGATATTGCTGACTACTGAATGGCTAAGTTTAGTCATCCCAATGACTAAACTCATAACCCTGATAGAAAGTATCGGATTTTGAAATGTTAGTTAAAGTTTTAGAAACATGGAGCTACAGATGCTGGTTTATAAAATCACAAAATGCTGGAGTAACTCAGTGGGTCAGGCAGCATCTCTGGAGAACATGGAAAGGTGACATTTCGGGTTGGGACCCTTCATCAAACTGATTTCAAAGAAGGGTCCTGACCCAAAATGTCACCTATCCATGTTCTCCAATGATGCTGCCTGGCCTGTTGAATTACTTCAGACTTTGGGTCTTTTTATAACGTTGAGTTATTATTGGTTTATTATTGCCACATGCAGAGATAGTGAAAAATATTTTGTTTGCATTCTATCCAATTCCTAAATTCATAAGTCATAGGAGCGGATGTACACCATTTGCCCCCTCGAGTCTACTGCATCATTCAATCATGACTGATCAATCTTTCCCTCTCAACCCCATTTTCCAGCGAATTAACTCAGATAAAACTATGCATGAGTACAATCAAGCCAAACACTACGACAGATGATTTCCAAATGCAAGAGACTTAAAAGAGTGACACGATTGTATTATATGATAGTGTATCCTGTGATCAGCTTGTAAAGAGTTGCCACGCTTTGGCACAATCTTGTCTGATTGTACGATTGCCTCATAGTAAGGCTTATCACAAAAAAGATAAATTATCACAGAATGAGAAATGAGAGAAATCAGTACAGAATGATGGAATAACTTTTGTTACAGTGTTTCAAATAGAAGATTTTGAACATAATTTATTTGTGCTCTGTTCTAATAACATGTTGTTATTGTTTGTTTAATATTGTTAAACTGGAAAGGGTGTAGCGAAGAGGAAGGTGGGATTAGTGCAGATGGCAAGTTGGTCGGCATGGGCAAGTTGGGCTGGTGGCTTGTTTCCATGCTATATGACTCTAACATGGCTCGACTTCAGAAGAACTCCCACAGAGCATATGCTTTAAATTCCCATTAGCTTTTCTGTGTTTGGTATCAATGGTAAGGTATATTGTATCCCTGCATATCCTGTTGCTATGGAATGGCAGCCAAGTTGTTGCAGTGGTGTTTAAATGGAAGTGTAATTTTGAAGGAATTTAAAATGGTGTGTCTTTAGTTTGAGTTGTAAAATGACTCAATACTGCTTGGGGAATAAAATGAGTTGGAAAGGCTGCAATTATTTCTCGTTCCTGGATGCTTCGAGAGAAAGTGACCATGAATCACACCATATAGTAAAAGAACAATTGATGATTGCACAATATTTTAATCCGTGCACCTTGTGCATAAAATCAGTATCATAGGTAATCAAAGTTTATGTTTGTGGAAAGTCTTGTGAACAGAATGTTGGGGGGAAAGCCTAAATTAAAGCACGTTTTGGGGTAGAAACAAGGAACTGCAGACGCTGGTTTACCAAAATAACGTTAAAGTGCTGGAGTAACTCAGCGGGTCATGCAGCATTCCTGGAGAACTCAGATAGGTGACCTTATCAGGTTGTGACCCTTCTTCAGACTGATTGCTGGGTTTTGGGTTGGGGCTCAGTCTTTATTTGGAATTGCTACACATTTACTGAAACAATGGTTTCATCCTTTCCTTTTGTTTCCCATCTTAAGACAGAAAGGGCAAGCTGCGTCAAGCGTGCAGGTGCTGTGTCATAAGGTCATACGTAATAGCAGAATTAGGCTATTCGACCCATCAAGTCTACTCCGCCTTTCAATCATAACTGATCAATCTCTCCTTCCTAACCTCATTCTCCTGCCTTTTCCACATAACTCTGACGCCTGTACTAATCAAGAATCTACCTATCTCTGTCTTAAACATATCCATTGACGCCCTCCACAGCCTTCCATGGCAAAGAATTCCACAGGTTCACCACCCTCTGACAAGAAATTCCTCATCTTCCTAAAGGAATGTCCTTTAATTCTGAGGCTTTGACCTCTAGTCCTAGTCTCCCACTACTGGAAACATCCTCTCCACATCCACTTTATCCAAGCCTTTCAGTATTCGCACTGGGAAGATCGTGGGAGCTTAAAGATCTCCCTCCTATCTGTTGTAGATCAGTTGCATAAAAGGCTAGTATGAAGGTAAAGGAAATGGCAAGGTAAGAGAGGGCTGAGAACATGATCAGCAAGCATCTACCCGATGCTGTTTGTCCACGAGTCTCAGCTGTTCTGAGGGCAACTACTTAAAATAGTAGTTGTAACTATAAGATCATAAGCCATAGGAGCAGAATCTGCTCCACCATTCGATCATGGCTGATCTATATTTCCCTCTCAACCCTATTCTTCTGTCTTCCTCCCATAACCTTTGATGCCCTTACTAATGAAGAACTAATCAACCTCCTTTAAAAATGTCAATGACTTGATCTCCACCGCCGCCTGTGGCAACAAATTCCACAGATTCACCACCGTCTGGCTAAAGAAATCCTTCATCTTGTCTAAAGATAAGCCCTTACATTCTGAGGTTGTCCTCTGGTCCCAAACTCATCCACGAGTAGAAATATGCTCCCCACATCCAATCTATGGACGTGTGATACTACTACTGAGTTTCCAAATTTCTTGAACATGGCAAGAGGACACTGGCAGACATTCTGTTCAATATATTGATGCTAGCACTGTGAACCTTGAGTTCCCCACTGTGTTGGTGATCTCAGGAATTTATATTCCCTATGTTTGTAATTGTTAAATCAAAATAATCTATTCTCTCGATGAGGAAGTTCCAATTTTGGATAATAAGATTGAAAGGCACAGTTCCAAACTTCTTGTATCATTGCATGTATGTCTAATGCTGTATGATGGATCAGATATAGTATGATGGATCCTGACCAGAGTCCAGACCAATTTTACCAAGATTGTAGCAACACTCATCTCCAGGTGAAATTATAATCATCTCTGGTGAAATGTTTTGTATCCTGCACTGCTAAATAATCAACACTACACACCCCAACGTTTAGGCAATAAATTGCCCATTATCACATTGCTGTCGATGAAGTCTTCTTCCATGTTATGAGGCAGTGATACTTTTCAAAAGATTTCCATTACAGGTGCACAACCTTTTATCCGGTGTTCCAGAAACCGAAAAGCTCCGAAAACCGGCCATTTTTTCCAGATGTCGTCTGCGCACCAAAGCTCGCGTTTGGCGCCAAACTTGACCCAAAACGACCCACGGTCAACCCAGGTCTGTACTACTGTAGCGGCTGCCTCCTCCCTGGAGACCGGGAGACGCTTAAACATCTGTAAATCATTGCTTAAATGTTAGTCAGTTAGTTTGGAGGGCTTTTATGTGAAGGGGGGTGAAGGGGTAAACTTTAATTCTTAGTCCCCTACCTGGTCGGAGAGGCGGGGAGCGGTCAATGCCTTACCGGGTCGCCGTGCAGTAAGCTCCGCAGCGCTGTGGCCGGTGGGGCCGCGGGCGGCGCCGGTTGTAGCTCCGACCCCGGCAACTCTACCCCTGGCTGCGAGGCGCTCCAAATCCAGCGCGGCCCGCGGCCGGACGCCCCAGCTCCGTGAATGTCGGGAGTCGGCGGCGTCGCAGCGCTGGGATACCAGCGGGGAGCGGGCAATGCCTTACCGGGTCGCCGTGCGGCAAGCTCCGGAGCGCTATGGCCGCCGACACACAACATCGCGGAGCGTCACTGGATTTGGAGCCGCGCAGCCAGGGGTAGAGTTGCCGGGGTCGGAGCTCCAACCGGCGCGCTCCGGAGCTTGCCGCACGGCGACCCGGTAAGGCATTGCCCGCTCCCCGCTGGTATCCCAGCGCTGCGACGCCGCCGACTCCCGACATTCCCGGAGCTGGGACGTCCGGCCGCGGGCCGCGCTGGATTTGGAGCGCCTCGCAGCCAGGGGTAGAGTTGCCGGGGTCGGAGCTACAACCGGCGCCGCCCGCGGCCGGACGGAGCCCCCAGCTCCGCGAGGTTGGGAGTCGCCGACCAGGTAGGTAGGGGACTAAGAATTAAAGTTTCCCCCTTCACCCCGACTCCACCACCACCACATAAAATCCCTCCAAACTAACTGACTAACATTTATGCAATGATTCTCCCGGTCACTGGGGAGGAGGCAGCAGCTCCAGACTTTTCAAGCTGCCCGCGCTACCTACCTAATCTACGCTAAAAATCTTCCATTCTGAAATCCGAAAATGTCCGAAATCCGACAAGTGTCTGGTCCCAAGGCTTTCGGATAAAAGGTTGTGCACCTGTATTAGCAAAGAAATTTGCGAGATGTAAAATGTAGATTCAGATGCCATTCTTTAAATGCCAAACAAAATACATCAGTATTAAAATTTGAAAAATAATTTTCCAAAGTTCTGAGAGGCACTATATAATAAATTCAAGTGACGTTTTTCACCTTATTCTGCGGGTATCCTATAATTATTCAAAGCGTTCGAGGTATAGCTGCCCTTCTGTTGTTCATGGAAAGTTATTGAAAATTTGGGAGGCGCAAAAGGAAAAATCAAGTTCAGAAAGGGATTTATATATTTGAAAATAATCAATTGTGGAAACAGTCCTTTTCATTTATTAGCAGGACAGAGAAACGCCGTTTCGGATCACAGACTTGAAACAACAAATCCAATGCTGTACCAGAGAATAAATTAATTTATTTTGGAAAAAAAACATTACATCTTTATAAGAATTTGGGTGGCCACACTTGGAATATTGCATGTAGTTCTGGTCTCCCCAAAGCCTCCACAGAAAGGATGTGGGGGCTTTGGAAAGGGTACAAAGGTGGTTTTCCAGAATGATACCTGGATTAAGTGGCATTACCAACAAAGAGAGGTTGGATAGACTTGGATTGTTTTTTCTGGAACATCGGAGGTTGTGGGGAGACCTGATAGAAGTATATAAAATTGTAAGTGGTATAGATAGGATAGTTAGAAGGCATAGTTTTAAGGTGCAAAGTTTAAAAGAAATGTGCAGGTCAAGTTTTTATTTTTACATAGTGGGTACCTGAAACGTGCTGCATGTGTGGTGGGTGGGGGCAGATACAATAGTGGCATTTAAGTGTCTTTGGATATGCTGGAAATGGAGGGATATGGATTATGCACAGATAGATAAGAGATGAACTTGGCATCATGCTCAGCACATACATTGGGGCCAAAGGGTCCTGTTCTTGTGCTGTACTGTTCTATGTTCTATTAGTATAAGATACTATTCTTGAAATGCCAAAGAAAAAGACCATCTGTATTAATATTTGAAATCAAATTTTCCACGCAATGGTTGTTTTTATTTTTTTTCCCTGTCCAAAATCTTAATGTCTCAAAGTGCAGTTAACATTTTCCTTGAATATATACTACACATCTATTTAAAAGGAAAGAACAGGCAACTTGAATGAGACAACATTCAGAAAATCACCACTTTAACTTCCAATCACCGATGCAGTCACCATGCACCTGGCATAACTAATTATTCAAGGCGGGTGGAAAGAATTCTTCGCCCCTCAATGTCATTTACAGATTCACTGGAACTAAAAAAAAAATTATATTCTCTCTTCAAGTTTGCCAAATTTAAAAACTTTTCAGCACTAAATTCTGAATAGAGCATTAACTTTATTATTAACCTTTAATGCACATCATTTTAGGAAGCAGCCAACTGGAACAAGATACAACAATCTCATTATCTGAGACAAAAAAAGTAAAAACAAATATTTAATTAAACATGGAAACTTGGTATACCAATAAACTTAGAAACTAAACTAAAATTACTTTGGTTACTTCAATTATAAAGATAAATTTAGCACGGTTACCAAATGACATAAATACTTCCTTTAAAACTAAAATAATCAAATATCTTGTTTTATGATCTGACTCATCCTTCACGTTTTAAAGTGAGATAGAAGATTTGATGGTTGTTGCATCTTTAATACAGACCATGCACATATATCGGCTCCTAACTACTTTTCCAACGGCTTGCATTCCATCCAAGCACCTCCAGGATTGCACAAGAGTAAATGGTATAGTGTTTGATTCTTTTACAGAAAGAAACCATTCTCTGATCTTACTCCTTGTTGAATGGTTCTGCAAAATGTATTGTTCCTCTCAGAGTCAGGGTCAACTTTGAACTACCGGTGTCATTTAATAAACAAAACGTAAACTCCCGTGACAAGGCAAGAGAGTGCAACAGGTACATGAAGCCTTGTTCCTATTACTGCAGCTGCAAGGAAACAAAAGTTTTATTTAGTAATCTTTGTAAAGATGGTAACTTTTTTTATTATTGTCTACAAACACTGCAAATTTGAACAAACTGCAATTATGTTCAGAATTATCTCAAAATGTGTGTTCAGAGCTTGATGGGGAACAAAGAACTGCAGATGCTGGTTTATACCAACGATAGACACAAAGTGCTGGAGTAACTCAGAGGGTCAGGCAGCATTTCTGGAGAAAAAGGATGGGCGACATTGTAGGCCCGTTGTTGGCTCGGAATGGTATGATCTCAAGAGGGAAATAAGTGGAGGGCTGTGGAACTGGTTAAACAACTAGAGGAAGGAGCAAGGGAGGAGGTGAGTAAGTAGAAGTTACATTAAACTTTTTCAGACATTAGGTGCAGCAGTAGGCCATTCGGCCCTTCGAGCCAGCACCATCATTCACCGTCATGACTGATCATGCACAATCAGTACCCCGTTCCTGCCTTCTCCCCAAATCTCTTTACTCCACTATCTTTAAGAGCTCTATCTAACTCTTTCTTGAAAACATCCAGTGAATTGGCCTCCATTGCCTTCGGAGGCAGAGAATTCCACAGATTCACACCTCTCTGGGTGAAAAAGTTTTTCCTCATCTCCGTTCTAAATGGCCTACCCCTTATTTTTAAACTGTGGCCCCTGGATCTGGACTCCCCCAACTTATTGAGACCAAAATGGCAAGTCTCACAGGAAGCTGCAAACCAAGTGTGCAGGTACTGTGTCATTGCCGCACTGGGAAGACTATGGCATCTCCCTTCTATCTGTTGGAGATCAGCTTTTTAAAAGGCTAGCATGAAGGTAAAGGAAAGTGCAAGGGAAGAGAGGGCTGAGAACATGATCAGCAAGCATCTAATCCAATGCATTGTATGTCCCGAAGTCCCAGCTGTACTGAGGGTAGTGTTTGAAATAATGTGGTTGTAAGCCTGACCCGCTGAGCTACTCCAGCAGGTTGTGTAGTTTTTTTAATGAGAATTTTGCCAGGACTCGAGGGTCTGAGCTATAGGGAGATGTTGAGCAGGCTAGGACTCTATTCATTGGAGCAGAGGAGGATGAGGGGTGATCTTATGTGCAAAATCATGAGAGGAATAGATCAGGTGAACGCAGTCTTTTGCCCAGAGTAGAGGAATTGAGAACCAGATTATATAGATTTAAACTGAGGGGGGAAAAGATCTAATAGGAACCTGATGGTTATCTTTTTTTTTACACAATGAGTGGTGGTGTATGGAATGAGCTGCCGGAGGAGGTAGTTGAAGCTGGTACAATCGCAACATTTCAGAAACATTTCAACAAGTACATGGATACGACAGGTTTAGACGGATAGGAGCCAAACGCAGGCTGGTGGGTCTAGTACAGAAGGGACATGTTCGGCAGTGTGGGCAAGTTGAGCTGAAGAACCTGTTTCCACGCTGTATGACTATAATTCTAACGATGTCTTATTTACCCCTCATTTCTTAGCTTGGGAGAGCTGCAATAGGAATTTTGTAGCCCGGAGAAAATCCAGTAGTCAGGATCGAACCCGGGTCGCTGGTGCTGTAAGGCTGCAACTCTACTGCTGCGCCACCCAATTTTCCTCCAAGGAAAATATTTTATCATGTTTATTACTAATATAATACAAGTGTATGATTTAGTTCATCAAATCTAGTACACAAATAGGTTTACCTTTGTAAAATACACCCCATACCCCTTTCTTTTCAGAAAGTAACCATTTATTCAGCCGTGGAACTTTTTTTAAGTATGCACAAGTGCATATAAAAAGCAAGCCAAAGACCAGGAGCCCATCGAAAGAATATACTGTAAAACACCACAAGAAGTCTGGTTAAAACCGAATAATCAAATAAAGTATTTATGATACATTAGTTCGAAAATTTATACAACAGACATGAGAACAAAAGATAACCTACAGTCATCAAATACATAATATCGCTAAACAAAAGGATAATCAAATCACAGCAGTCTATTATTGGTTAAAGATACATATTTTATTATGTTAAATGATGTTCTTTCTTGATTTGTACAAAATAAATTGATTAACACTACACAGTTTTAATACAGAACTTATCAAAAAATGGCACTTAAATGTTTAGTGTTTCATTTTTAACCAAAATATTCACCAAGCTTCCCTTGTGCTGTTGTTTGTAGGTGTGCGACAAATTCTCATGCAAAAGCAGATTGTTTACACAATAATTCACTCAATGGTGCCAAGAAAAAAAAACTGCTAAAGCACTAAACCTACAAAATTAATTAAACTTGATTAATTTTATTGGCTTAACATTTCTAGACAACAGCACAAGGAAAGCCCGAGGAAGAATATTTTAGTTCAACTGGGCAGCCAACATTGCTCCAAACTTCAGTGGAACTGCAATTGCAGGTACATGTGCTAATTCATCAAGTGAACAAACAGGAATATTGAAGAAAGCCACAAAGTGCTGATGTAACTCTGCAGGTCAGGCAGCATCCTCTGAGAACATGGATAGGTGACGTTTCAGGTCGGGAAACTTCTTCAGACTGTTTCATGGGTTTTGGCCCAATCTTTATTCTGAAGAAGGGTGCTGACCCGAAACATCACTTATTCCTTCTTGCAGAGATGCTGCCTGATCCATTTCCTATAATACACTTGATTTCTAATATGAAGTTGGCATAAAGATTCAAAGTTATTTAAAGTACATGGTTACAAGAAGAAGAACCTTGGATTTATAACAATTTAGACTTTGTGAAGTTTAAATAGAAACTGTCAATAGAAGAACTATGCTCTAAGTGTTATATTCAGGAATTAATGATGAACAAATTAATGGTTTAAAATTTACACGGATGTCAAGAGTTCTTGTTCAGTGTATCAAGAATGTTTTGGATTTGGCTGCCAATGAAGGTCCATTGTTAATGTAGGATATGATGGAAAAACTTAAAATACTAATGATGAATTGAAGTTATCATCTGTTAAATGTGTTGAAATGATCAGATGTGTACCTTACAAAAATATACAGAATGAAGGATAAGAATGCAATTTGGTGAATTTGTCAATATGATGGTTAGCTTACTCTAACGTACACAGTTGACCCCTGCATTACAGTGCCGGGGAAACATGGATGAACAGTTGTGTTCCTAGTAAACCATCTGTATCACAATTTTCTGTTCAGCAAAACTGCATAATTCGCGTATGTGTCAAGATACAAGGGTTGAAAATAATGCACTTTGTATTCATTTACTTTTTTTCACAAATTCCGTCAGAGCAAACTTTAATCCACATCATACATTTTTGGGTCGTTATTTGCGAATTCTGTACAGGTTAATTTTCGTTACTCGATCAGCAATAACAGGAAATACCTGAATATGCTCTTTGTCCACTTAGGCCTGCTGGATCTCCCAGTTGCTACCATTTTTAACTCCTCTTCTCCTTCCCATACTGACCTTTCTGTCCTGGGCCTCCTCCATTGCCAGAGTGAGGCCACACGCAAAATGGAGGAACAGTACCTCACATTCCACTTGCGTAGAATATAGCCCAATGGTTTAAACATTGAATTCTCCAAATTTCTAGGTTACTACAAACTACAACCCCCCCCCCCCCCCTCCCCCCCATTGCCTGTGCCCCACCTGAACTTGCATCTATTTGTACCCTCCCCCTCACCTTCCACCTATATTCCTCTAGCTTCACAATTCTCAACTATTAATTCATTTGTCTCACACCTTCTGCTTTCTCATCTCTGGCCTTTATTCAAACATCTGCCCATCGAAAATCCCTCAACTGTATCCACCTATTACATGTCAGACTTTGTCCTGCCCTATCTCTCTTTCTTTCACATCCTCCTCTATAATCAGTCTAAAGAAGGGTCCCAACCTGAAATGGCACATATCCACATTTCCCAGAGATGCTGCCCGACCTGCTGTGTTACTCCAGCATTTTGTGTCTTTTTTTATACAGCAGTACATAACAGTGTCGTATACAAAGTAGTACCACTGTATTCAGAATTAAATATTGTTGCAAAAATGCACAGGCAAGAGTTTGTTTGTGTTGTAATTAAGTACAGATTGATAGCTTTGACCTTTAGTTGTTTTACTTGCCAGCTATTATTAGAAGGGATGCTAAATGTATGATGAGCGTTTGACGGCTGGGCCTGTGTCCGCTGGAGTTTAGAAGGATGAGGGGGATACCTCATTGATACTTACCAAATAGTGAAAGGCCTGGATGGTGGATGTGGGGAGGAAGTTTCCACTAGTGGGAGTATCAAGGACAAGAGGACACAGCCTCACAATAAAAGGACGTACCTTTAGAAAGGAGATGGGAGGAATTTCTTTAGTCAGAGTCTGATGAATCTGTGGAATTCATTGCCACAGACTGCTGTGGAGGACAAGTCATTGGGTATTTTTAAAGCGGAGATTAACAGGCTTTTGATTAGTAAGGGCGTCAAAGATTATGGGGAGAAGGCTGGAGAAGGGGTTGAGGGAAAGTTAGATCAGCCATAATTGAATGGGCCGAGTGGCCTAATTCTGCTCCTATGACCTCAGAACTAAATCTGTCAAGACATTAGTTTATAAAAACAGTACAGTATTACATAGGCTTCAATCTTATCTAACTAAGCAGAGGCCCAGAATGCAGGCTGAATTCTGCCCTCCCTCGAGGCTAAACCCCAACCACAAGATATTCCAGATTTCCTGGGAGAATGGTTCCCCGAGACTGTGCTAGGAAAAGACCTACTGCAGGGTCTGTGGCTCCAATGAAAGCAATGGGGGGGAAATGGCTGAATTGCAACAGCAACGTTGAAACTAGTTTCTTATTTTATTTGATTCACATTGTTTAAACATATGAAACATAGAAAAGTACAGCACAGGAACAGACCCTCTGGATATCAGTATGAAACTAAACTAATCTCATCTGCCTGCACATGATCCATATCCCTTCATTTCTAGCATAATCATTTGCAAGTACGTTTTAATAGTGCTATTTTCTGTAAAAGTGATTTTGGCATTCATAAACATTCAATTTCACTGGTATCTCTGCAAACCAATCAGCCTGGGGCTTGGGAGATGGCAAAGTCATTGCTCAGAATTGTTTAATATTGTGCCAGGCCATCCGAACAACGAGGAATTGGCACGCAGGCCAAGAACAATCCATTATTTTTTAAAGTCTTATCCAATGAATCTTTTCAGCCTAAGATAAGCAAATCGCCATTGAGGAATGTTACACCTCCCTAAACCTCTCTCAATACAATGTGGAAAAACAACATTGACTTAGTAGTGTGATTAAATCGTTCAATGCACAACTGTAATAATAGGTGCATACACTGTACCTGTACTGACAGCAAATATGTAAAACTCAGATTTGTATTATTCCTCCATTCCCTGCATATCCGTGTGCCAATCCAAAAGGCTCTTAAACATCACTATCATATCTGCCCCCACTACCACACCTGGCAATGCGATCCAGGCACTCACCATTCTCGTGTAAAAAAAAAACTTGCCTTGCACATTTCATTTAAATATTGCCTTTCTCTCCTTCAAGCTATGCCCTCTAGTTTTTTTATATTTCCACCCTGGTGCAACATGGTGGAGTGTACGCCCCAATCAACATCAATGGTGCAGAAGTCTAAATGGTTGACAGCTTCAAGTTCCTTGGCGTTAATATTACCAATGATTTGACATGGACGAACCACATTGATGTGACTGCCAAGAAGGCACACCAGCGCCTCTGTTTCCCAAGGAGACTGAGAAAATTTGGCACATCTCCAAAGATTCTTACAAACTTCTACAGATGCGCCATGGAAAGCACACTGCCGGGTATCACCACAGTTTGGTTTGGGAACAGCTCTGCCCAAGACCACAAGAAATTGAAGAGAGATGTAGATGTAGCCCAGCCCATCGCACAAACAAGACCTCCCACCACTGACACCATCAACACTTTATGCTGCCTCAGAATAGCACCCAACATAATCAATGGCTTGTTCCATTTCCTTCGCTCCACAGATGCTGCCTCGCCCGCTGAGTTTCTCCAGCATTTTTGTCTACCAATGGCCTGTTCCACCCCGGTTATTCCTTCTCCCCACTCCCATCGAACAGAAGATACAGATGCTTGAAAGTGCGCACCACCAGACTCAGGGACAGCTTCTTCGCCTCTGTTATCAGGCTTCTGAATGGTCCTACCATAAGTTACGGTACTGTCCAATTCACCTCTACCCCACTGCAACCATTGCCCTGATGCGATACAGTGCTGAGAACTATACTCTAAACTCTGTATCTTCTAGTTCTCTCTATCTATTGCTCTTGAGTTTGACCTGGTGTATTTATGTATAGTATTATCTTTTTTCACCTTGTTTATTATATTGTATACAGGGTACTTTGTTCACATATTCTGTTGTGCTGCTGCAAGTAAGAATTCCATTGTTCTATCTGGGACATTATGACAATAAAACACTTGTCTCTTGATCCGATCTGTACGGTTAGCATGCAAAACAAGGTTTTTCACTACACCTTGGTGCACATGACAATAATAAACCTAAGCCTTGGGAAAAGGTTCTGACTGTTTACGGTATCTATGTCTCTGATAATGCGATGAACTTCCATTTGGTCTCCTGTCAATCTCCGGCATAAGAGAAAAACACTTCCGCAAGAGTCCGCCAATTGGACAACGACGTTGCCATTCAGGCTGGGGAACCGCCTTATCCCGCACTCCAGTTTGCCTATTGGACGAGGCTGCTGCCATTCAGTCCCGCGTCCCGCCCCCTCTCGCAGTTATGTTTGCCCATTGGTCGAGAAAGCTGCCCTCGACTCGCCTTCCCCCGCAAATCCGTTTGCCTATTGGTTGAGAATGCTGCCACTTATCCCATGACCCGCCTTTCTCGGCAATCCCATTTCCCTATTGGACGATGCAGCCGCCAGTCAGCCCCACGTCCCGCCCTCTCGCGCTATCAAGTTTGGTTTGACAAGGAGCTGGCCGATCAAGTTTAGTTTACCGGGCAGCGCTCTGTAACTCGGGTCAAAGCCAAGGCGAGCGGCGCCTGGTCTGGTCGGGGATGGACAGCGGGGCGGCTACGGCCCGGAGCTCGTTACCTTCTGTCTACCTGCCCGCCTTTTCGGTGCCGGGCCGCCGCCGAGGCCTAACGCTAGTGTGGGAGCGGCCACGTCCTCAGTTCCCCTCAGGGGCGGGGAGGGGGAAGGGGACGAAGGCCGCAGCCAGACGGTGGGGAAGGAGGGGAGGATTACCGTTGGTCATGGCGACAGTTGGATGCGTCCGCCTCTCGCTCCTTCACCGCGCGCTCATCGCCCGCTCGCGCCCCGCAGCCCGCGGTAAACAGACAGGCGCAAGCAGTCAATTCCGCTCACACCCACACGTCAATCTCGTCGCTCTGCGCTCGCTTGCTCCACCCTTCTGCGCCAGGCGATTCAGACGCTCTGTTCAGGGCCAGGACCCAACGCTGAGAATTTGCTCATCTCTCTGGGATATAATCGTCGGAAATGCAGAGATCAGTTGGAACAGTTTTGGCAGGGTCAAGGGTGTTTTACTGTTATATGTCCCAAACGGAATAATGAAATCCTTACGTGCAGCAGCACAACAGAACGTCAAAGTGAAAGTACCCTATATTGTCATTCAGACTTTTCCCGTACCTGCCTTCTCTCCATACCCCCTGATCCCCTTAGCCACAAGGGCCACATCTAACTCCCTCTTAAATATAGCCAATGAACTGGCCTCAACTACCCTCTGTGGGACCTTGTCGAAAGCCTTCTGGAAGTCCAGATACACCACATCCACTGGTTCTCCCCTATCCACACTACTAGTTACATCCTCGAAAAATTCTATAAGATTCGTCAGACATGATTTACCTTTCGTAAATCCATGCTGACTTTGTCCAATGATTTCACCACTTTCCAAATGTGCTGCTATCCCATCTTTAATAACTGACTCTAGCAGTTTCCCCACTACCGATGTTAGACTAACTGGTCTGTAATTCCCCATTTTCTCTCTCCCTCCCTTCTTAAAAAGTGGGGTTACGTTTGCTACCCGCCAATCTTCAGGAACTACTCCAGAATCTAAAGAGTTTTGAAAGATTATTACTAATGCATCCACTATTTCTGGACCTACTTCCTTAAGTACTCTGGGATGCAGCCTATCTGGCCCTGGGGATTTATCGGCCTTTAATCCATTCAATTTACCCAACACCACTTCCCGGCGAACCTGGATTTCACTCAATTCCTCCAACTCCTTTGACCCGCGGTCCCCTGCTATTTCCGGCAAATTATTTATGTCTTCCTTAGTGAAGACGGAACCAAAGTAGTTATTCAATTGGTCTGCCATATCCTTGTTCCCCATGATCAACTCACCTGTTTCTGACTGCAAGGGACCTACATTTGTTTTAACTAATCTCTTTCTTTTCACATATCTATAAAAACATTTGCAGTCAGTTTTTATGTTCCCTGCCAGTTTTCTTTCATAATCTAATTTTCCTTTCCTAATTAAGCCCTTTGTCCTCCTCTGCTGGTCTTTGAATTTCTCCCAGTCCTCCGGTATGCTGCTTTTTCTGGCTAATTTGTACGCATCATCCTTCGCTTTGATACTGTCCCTGATTTCCCTTGTTATCCCTGGATGTACTACCTTCCCTGATTTATTCTTTTTTTGCCAAACTGGGATGAACAATAATTGTAGTTAAACTATGCAGTCATTAAATGTCTTCCATTGCATAACCACCGGCAACCCTTTTAGAATTAATTGCCAGTCAACCGTGGACAATTCACGTCTCATACGCTCAAAGTTAAGTTTCTTTAAGTTCGGTACCATTCTTTCTGAATTAACAATGTCACACTCCATCCTAATGAAGAACTCAACCATATTATGGTCACTCTTGCCCAAGGGGACACGTACAACAAGATTGCTCACTAACCCTTCCTCATTACTCAATACCCAGTCTAAAATAGCCTGTTCTCTCGTTGGTTCCTCTACATGTTGATTTAGATAACTATCCCGCATACATTCCAAGAAATCCTCTTCCTCAGCACCCCTGCCAATTTGATTCACCCAATCTATATGTAGATTGAAGTCACCCATTATAACCGTTTTGCCTTTGTCACACGCATTTCTAATTTCCTGTTTGATACCATCTCCAACTTCACTACTACTGTTAGGTGGCCTGTACACAACACCCACCAGCGTTTTCTGACCCTTAGTGTTTTGCAGCTCTACCCATACCGATTCCACATCCTCCAAACTAATGTCCTTCCTTTCCATTGCATTAATCCCCTCTCTAATCAGTAACGCTACCCCACCTCCTTTTCCTTTCTGTCTATCCCTCCTGAATATTGAATATCCCTGGATGTTCAGCTCCCAGCCTTGGTCACCCTGGAGCCATGTCTCCGTGATCCCAACTATATCATAGTCATTAATAGCTATCTGCAGATTCAACTCATCCACCTTATTACGAATGCTCCTTGCATTGAGCCACAAAGCCTTCAGGCTTGTTTTTACAACACTCTTACCCCTTATACAATTATGTTGAAAAGTGGCCCTTTTTGATTTTTGCCCTGGTTTTGTCTGCCTGTCACTTTTACTTTTCACCTTGCTACCTATTTCTTCTACCCTCATTTTACACCCTTCGGTCTCTATGCTCCCTTTCCCTTTAACTCCATCCTCCACTGTCCCATTCAACACCCCACCCCCCTTATTCAGTTTAAAGCCACCCGTGTAGCAGTGGCAAACCTGCCTGCCAGAATGCTGGTCCCACACCTGTTAAGATGCAATCCGTCCCTTTTGTACAGTTCCCCCTTACCCCAAAACAGATCCCAGTGATCTAAGAATCTAAATCCCTGCCCCGTGCACCAGTTCCTCAGCCACACGTTCAGGTCCCGTATCTCCCTGTTCCTGCTCTCGCCAGCACGGGGAACTGGAAGCAAACCGGAGATAACAACCCTGGAGGTCCTGCTTTTCAACATTTTTCCGAGCTCTCTAAAGTCACGCTGCAGAATATTCATCCCCTTCTTTCCGACATCGTTTGTGCCGACATGCACTACCACTTCCGGATGTTCACCTTCGCCCTTGAGGATTTTCTGCACTCTGTCCGTGACATCCTGGATCCTGGCACCGGGAAGGCAGCACACCATCCTCGCATCCCGTCTGTTGCCGCAGAAACCCCTGTCCGTACCTCTCACGATGGAGTCTCCCACTACAATGGCCTTGCCTGCCTTAGGCCTTTTTGGTTTTGGCTCAACAGCCCTATTCGCATCACAGGTCAGTCCGCCGCTCACGTCTTCTGTCCCAACAGCTTCTAAGCGGATGAACCTGTTCACAAGAGGTACATCACCCGGGGACGTTGGCATTCCATGCTTTCCTCCCTTTCTCACTGTCTCCCACCTTCTCTCTTCCAGTACCTTAGGTGTAACAATCGTCTCGACTCATGGTATTGGCGGAGGCGGCCACATGAGGACCTACAGCAGCCGGGCTGAGCGAGCAGACCAAGTGTGGCATGTGGCAACTGCACGGAGCGGCGGTGGAAGGAGCCGACGGCATCGTGCTGGGCCAGGCCCACCCCTACTTCACCCATCCAGTGCCACCAGGACACCGGGCCTTAATGTGAGGAAATAAGAAACTGCACATCTCCTTGGGCCAAGATCAGACTTTTCAGGCATTTGGGAGTTGCAAGAAGGCACTGGAACATGGCAACTCCCTACCTGCTGCTTCAGATGAGGATCTATTGTACTCATGTATGGTATGAAGGATATAACTGGATGGCATGCAGAACAAGCATTTCACTGTATCTCTGTACACGTGACAATAAATAAACCAAATCAAGGCATGACAACATCAGTTGGAAAGGTTGGCTCATCTTTCCAAGGGTAATTAGGATAAGCAATATAATGGTCTTGAAAACAATGCCCACAGTTCGAGGGTTATGTGGCAGCTTCCTCATCCGATAGGCAAATGTAATTGTGGGAGAAGGCAGGTTGTGGGATTGTGCGGCAGCTGTGTTGTCCAATTAGTAAAATTGCTTGAAGGATAAGGTGGTTCCTGGGGTCGAGTGACAGCACCGTTGTCCAATAGGCATACTGGCAGAAGTGTGCGGGGTATAGCTACAAGGAGTGGTTGGACAGACTTGGATTGTTTTCTCTCTAATGCCAGAGGTTGTTTAGAAGACCCGATAGAAGTTTATATAATGATGGGAGACATAGATAGGCTGGACAATCAGAGCCTTGTATTCCAGGTGCTGGTTTATTATTGTCACATATACCGAGGTACAGTGAAAAGCCTGGTTTTGCATGCTATATAAACAGATCAGATATACTATACATAAATACAGTCAATTCAAACTCGTACATACTGCACAGTCTAATTCTTTGAAGCATAACTAGGTAGGTTTAAATCAGTGAAACATTCTGCACATGTTTAATATTGATAGTTCTGCACAGTTTAAGTTCCTGCTTTTCAGCCTTGAATTAATTATTACTAACCACATACCTAATTTGTAAAAATAGAAACCAAAACGATAGATATTTTGTGTAAGATTGTATTGCGTTCTGGGCTCCATTCCTCCCTTCACTCCCTGCCAAAAAAAAATTGGCCTTTGCAGATCACAATGAGTTGTTCATTCTAGTTCATTCCATTCCCATTCTTTGGGTTTTGCCCTGCAATTGAACCACCTGATTGTATTCATAGCGTACAAAAAGTCTGACCATCTTGCCAACATTTTCCATAATAAACCTGGCAAAAACTGGCTATGTAAACCTGCAGTGTAAACACAGCTGCCTACCAAGCTGAGGGTCTGTTAAGGTGTGTGGTACAAGTGTGTCGTTATAATGCGACTAATTTTAACAGTTGGATCTCATTGTGAATGTGAATGAATAAAACTCTAATAAACTTTAGGAATGATTGAGAATGGAGCTCGCCTTTTGTCCATATCTCTTGGCAAATTACTTTCCTCACTGTTAAATTGAGATTCACCTAAATACTGTGATTATGATTTATGCCTGCAACATTTTTCGTGAAAGGTTTCATTAATAAAATTAATTTAACTTCAGTCATGATGGTGGGCTATAAATTCATTTTTAAGAAGTCTGAAGAAGGGTCCAGACTCAAAATGTCACCTATCCATTTTCTCTAGAGATGCTGCCTGACCCGCTGAGTTACTCCAGCATTTTGTGTTTATCTTTAGTAGAAACCAGCATCTGCAGTTTCATCTCATTACATCATAAATTCACTTATTTGAGTTCCTTCGTTCAAATCTCTTGATTACAGTACAGGGGAGTGTGGTAGAGCAGTGGGATCTAGGAGTGCAGGTGCATGGTTCCTTGATGGTAGAGGTAGATAGGTGGTTAAAAAGGCATTTGGCACATTGGCCTTCATCAGTCAGAGTATTGAGTATAGAAGTGGGGAGGTCATGTTGCAGTTGTATAAGGCTTTGGTGAGGCCGCATTTAGAGTATTGTGTTCAGTTGTGGGCACTGTGTTATAGGAAAGATGTTGTCAAGTTGTCAAGAGAAGATTTATGAGTATTTTACCAGGACTAGAGGGTCTAAGTAATAGGGAGAGGTTGAATAGACAGGGACTCTATTCCTTGGAGCGCAGGAGGATGAGTGATCTTATAGAGGTGTATAAAATCATGAGAGGAATAGATTGGTTAGACGCACAGTCTCTTGCCCAGAGTAGGCGAATCAAGGATGAGGGCATAGGTTTAAGGTGGAGGGGAAAATATTTAATAGGAATCTGAGGGGTACCTTTATCACACAAAGGGTGGTGGGGGTATGGAACAAGCTGCCAGAGGAGCAGCAGCTGAGGCTGGGACTATCCCAATGTTTATGAAAACAGTTGGACAGGTAAATGAATTGGACAGGTTTGGAGGGATATGGGTCAAACGCGGGCAGGTGGGACGAGTGTAGCTGGGACATGTTGGCCGGTATGGGCAAGTTGGGCCGAAGGGCCTGTTTCCACCCTGTATCACTCTGACTCTACAGTAGGTCCAAGGAATTGCACATGCTGGTGTACAAAAATAAGACAAAAAGTACTGGAGTAACTCAGCGGGTGAGTCATCATCTCTGGAGGATATGGATAGGTGATGGTTTGGGTTGGGACCCTCCTTCAGACTGATCATAGTAGGGTGGAGAAAGCTAAAGCGAGTCGGGGGCAGGTCAAAATAGGCAAGCGATAGATGGGTATTTGATTGGCAGATGGGTGGACAAAGACCAGAGATGAGAAGAAGACAAGAGGCTGAGCTAAGGAGAGAAGAGGCATGGAATGTGAATCCAGAGGAAGGGATAGAGATGGGAAGGAATGGAGGAAGAGGAAAGAGCTGTGGGATAGTGGGAGAAATGGGTACGTGTCGAGGTGGGGGTGTTTTTGGTTTTGTTGATTTATTACTTAAAATTGTAGAATTCAATGGAGATACAAGGAACTGCAGATGCTGGTTTACCAAATAAGACACAAAGTGCTGGAGTAACCCAGTGGGTCAAGCATCTCTGGAGATGTTACTTGACCTGCAGAGTTACTCTAGCTAGCACCTTGTGCCTTTCTCTGGATTACTCATCTAGGAACAAACCCATTCAGCTGCCACATATCTGGCTTTAATCCCTTGAATCAATTTTCCTTCATTGTAATCTTGAATGAAACAGTTTCTACTTTGACCACAAATTCTCAATGTGAAATCTATAGCCTGAAGCTTTGCTGTATAAATAAGCTATACGTTCTAAATTACTTCCATTTCATCAATTGTGCTTCACACATATCTTAACTCCTGGCAATATGCTTCTTCTGACAACCTTATCATTTACTTCATAATTTAAAATTCATAGATTTAATGATGAACGCCAATCTGGTGCTAATATTTCTCAAACAAAAAGATTAATTTATTTTCAAGGGTTTATTCACGTTTATAACGTCGAGTGGTTTGCAACATTGGTTAATAGATAAACAAGGAACTACAGATGCCGGTTTAAAAAAGAAGACACAAAGTGCTGGAGTAACTCAGTGGTTCAGGCAGCATCTCTGGAGTACGTGGATAGATGACATTTCAGTTTTGGGCATTTCTTCAGACTGAAGAAGGGGCCCGACGTGAAACATTGATTGTTGAAAGATACAGCATGGTACCAGGCTTTTCGGCCTACCATTGATCACCCATTCGCACTAGTTCTATGTTATCCCACTTTCTCATCCACTCCCTGCACACTCGGGCAATTTTACAGAGGCCAATTAACCTACAAACCCGCACGTCTTTAGGATGTGGGAAGAAACATTTTGAAAAAAACTGTTAATTAATCCGACTTTCAATCCATTATTTAAAGTAAATTAATTTGTGATCAATTAAAAATGAATCTCAAACCTGTGCTACAAGCAAGATTATGAGAGTTTTATAATCTGACATCAATTTACATTTTTGATTATTTATGGAATGAATTAGCTTCTGGTCGAAAAGTTCTCATGAGTGAAAATGAGAAGAATGTTAAAAAAAAATTGTTTTGTGAGGTTTATTTGTGACTGACTATTTCATCCAGAAACACTGAACTGGGGGCTGGCCTGTGAAGTCTTGCAGTTGATTTCAATGCACCATGGTGATGTCTTGTACTGTCATGGACAATTAACATAATTCCAGTGTATTTGTGCATCCACTGCCTGGAACAGATGTACTGGAATGAAGTGGCTGAGCTAATGCGATTACAGTCATTACACAACTATCTAACAATACATGTTGATCACAGGAAGGGACTTACTGTTGGGAAACCTGACCCATATCACTGTTAGTCTGCAGTGTAAGCACGTTATAAAAGCTCACTCTGCACTGGATGAAGAAACAGTTTTAATATAATTTATAGCTTACAGATAAAACCTACTCCTCAAATTTTTGTCTTCTCGAGTCATGGTTGGTAACCAGATCAGGGACAGCTCAGGATAAATATATCAGAAACCGTGAAATAAATCTTTTCAGAGGGGATTTTGTACCAACATAGAAGCAAAAATACAGATTCACTCCAAGGTATGGGAGGATCCCAAGGCAAAAGGGTAAGTTAACATGCATAGAGTATGCCAGAAACCTGTGATGAGCATTGATTAATTTTACTGTTGGATAATGTATTAACTATTTTATGTATAATGGATTAACTGATTTCATTTCTTTATTTATTTATGCTAGTACATATTTATGTTAAGGATTACATTTTTAATTCATTTTTATTTGCTATTATTTTATTGGGATATTATTTTTAAAAAACATTTCATTGTAGTTGGTTAAAGCTTGAGAGAATAAATAATTTCTTAATTATTTGTAATTACTTTTTTGTCCTTTGCAAAACATTTTTTAGGTTAATTGACCTCTGTAAAATGCCTTTAAGGTGAAGAGAGTGGATGAGAACATGGGTTAACATAGAACTAGTGTGAAACGGGCGATCGATGATTGGCGTGGACTCAGGGGCCGAAGGGCCTGTTTTCACGCTGTATCTCTAACTTAAACTAATCTAAATGTTACTCTACAATAAGTAAACATAAGGATACAATTTTGTATCTACTGCTTTTGTATTTTTATTCAATAATGCTTCTCATAGTTATAGAGTAATAGAGTCTGAAAACGGACCCTTCGGCCTAACTTGCCCGTGCCGACCAACATGCCCCAGCCACATAAGTCCATCTGCCTGTGTTTGGCCCATATCTCTTGAAACCTATCCAATCCCTCTAAACCTATCCTATCCATGTACCTGTGCAAAATTTTTTTAAATGTTGTGATAGTATCTGTCTCAACCACCTCCTCCAGCAGCTTCTTCCATTCATCCACCACCCTTTGTGCAACAAAGTTGCCACTCAGGTTCCTATTATATCTTTCTGACTCAGCTTAAACCAATGTCCTCTGATTCTACATTTCCCTACTCATGGTAAAAGACTCTGTGTATTTACCCTATCTTTTCCTCTTATGATCTTATACACCTCTACAAGATCACCCCTTATTCTCTTGTGCTCCAAGGAATAAAGTGCCAGCCTGCTCAACCTCTCCCTATAGGTCTGTTCTATCGTACACACTAGGGACAATTTACAATGGCCAATTAACCTACAAACCTGCATGTCTTTGGGATGTGGGAGGAAACCAGAGCACCCGGAGAAAACCCATGTGTTCACAGGGCAAATGTACAAACTCCGTACAGACAACACCCGAGATCAAGATGGAACCCGGGTCTCTGGTGCTGTGAAGCAACAGCTCTACTGCTGCGCCACTGTGGCAACATGCAAACATGGTACATCTATATCTAAGCTGTTCCAGTATGTTACGCAGTTTGATTTCTACTAGAACTACTCAGTTATAGACCTCATTACAACCATGGACCAAAGAATTGAAATAACAGAGTAATATGTTTAGTGATCTGTTGTGCTGCTACAAGTAAGAATTATTCCATTTCAGAACAAATGACAATAAACCACCTTGACTCATGATTCAGTGAGGAGACTATGATTGGCCTTGATATCAAGGCAGAATTTCACCTAGACTGTCTTTGAAAAGTCCTGGTAAAAAGTCAAAGACAAGGGGCATCAAGACTACAACAGCAGACGTTATATGTAACACAAAGAACAACAAGAAAGGCCCATAATCCCAATTCCAACATATTGCTGCAGAAATTCCTCAGCCAAACACTTTCCAGGTATTTCCACCAAAGACTTTTCCTCCGTTACAGACGAATATACAATATTCAATTCCATTCACAACTCGTACTTCGTCCATTTTTCTAGGGCTTTCTTTTTTCTGTTTCTTTCTAGGGCTAAATCACACAAACCGCTGCCACCATGTTATACTTTGTGGTCCGGTATCTGTTATACCATTGCTATGACTCTAGAATAACCACAAGTACATGTATTTAGAGGTTTGAAGCATAAATCAAGGCTCTGTTTATTTCACGGCCATTGGAACCAGAGTGCCCTGCCCATATTACGTCATTCCCACGTATACATGTTGCTACGCGGGCAAACAAAGTAGTCCTTGTGATTTAACAAAGTAGTCTTTGCAATATCACAACACTCAGCAAATCATATAAAGTCCATGTCCACGTATTATAAGGCCCTGGACAACATTTAGGCTGATAGGTGGCAGATGGCATATGCTCCAGTAGAACCCTGGGGAATGTCGATCTCCTTCAGACAATCTAACCACTGCCCTTGCCGTTCAATGGGTTTACCATTGCTGAGACCATCACCATCAAGATCCTGGGTACTGACCAGAAATGAACCAACGAGATTAATATTGAAGATACAAGACTCACTTCCTGACATCCCAAAGCATTTGTACAAGGTGTAAGCCCAGAGCACGATGGAACCTTCTCCACTTGCTTGGATTAGTAATAGAAGTCATGGAGCTAAGGTCGCCAGTGAAGAAATTCTGCACCAGACTAATCCTTCATCTCACTAATCTGCAAATTACTAGATGCAGTATTTTTCTATGAAGTGAACAAAAAACTTTTGTGGACAGATACAAAGTGCTGAAATTACTCAGTGGGTCAGACAGCATCTCTGGAGAACATGGATACGTGACATTTCAGGTTAGTATCCTTCTTCAGGCTGATTGCAGGATTGGAGGGAGAAAGCTAGCCATTCCCCACCCCTGCAAATAGTCTAAAGAAGGGGCCCGACATGAAACGTGACATATCCATGGGCTTCAGGGATGCTGTCTGGCCCACTGTGTTCCTCCAACAATTTGAGCCTTTCCTTGTTAAATCAGCATCTGCAGTTCTTCTGCACAAAAGAAATTGCGGTCAGGCGAGATCATAGTGGAACAAAAACTCTTACCTCCACCCATTTTGGATGGTTGTACCCATCAGTCAATACTTTGGTTATCCACATCACGTGTAGAACATAGAACAGTACAGCACAAGATCCTTTGGCCCACAATGTCTGTGCCGAACCTGATACTAAAGACTAATCTGCCTGCACAAAATCCATATCCCTCCATTACCTGCATATCCACTTGCCTATCCAAAAGTCTCTTAAAAGCCACTGTTGTATCCAACTCTACCACCACCTGCGACAAAGCAGTCCAGGCACCTACCACCCTCTGTGTAAACAACGTCCCCTGTGCATCTCCTTTAAACATTGCCTCTCTCATCCATGCTCTCTACCATACTATTCTCTGATATACTCTGGATCTACCTTTTATTTCTTTGCATTTTAGCTTCATGGGGTTTTATGGAATAACATAACACAGAAGGTCCACTTCATATGGCCTGCCTCAACATACTTTCCCTATGTCTACTTTACTTGTAAGTCAAAATCTTGATCTTACTTGTCAGTGTGCATACATTTTATTAAAACACAATGTTCTATTCTGTTCTGTAGTTTTTTGCACAATCCGCAGGCATTGCCACTTTCATTTCACTGCACATCTTGTATGTGTATGTGACAAATAAACTTGACTTCACTTGACTTGACTTGATGTGTAGCTGTTGACTTATTCTGGAATGCTGATAGGCGTTGTGCTGTAAGTGATTCAACCTCAGCACCTGATGCTATCTTAATGGCAAAATCACATTAGTACTGTATGCAAAGCCTTTTATAATATCCACAATTATGATTATTTCAGCAATATACAGGTTCCCACTTTGTGATATTTTAGCCACATTTATTAATCCATTAGAACATTGTTTTGTATCCATTAATGGCTTATTCAGTTCAGGAGTCAGAAAAAGTAAACTTAAATTGGTAGGTTTGGCACGTGGTTACAGTAAAAACCTATTATTAGAATCTGCTGAAGTCTAGACTGATAAATACTGTAACTTGTCTATGTCAGTATATTTCCAATTGTATATTGCTGATATAATTACAACCATAGGTATTTTTTCAACTATTGTTTATTAAAATAAATTTGCCATTACGATAGTGTTTACTATTCCAATCCGTTGAGCATTTTAGTTCCAGCATTTAAAGTTTTTAATTTTTTAATTTTACCTGAATATGGCCTTCCCTATGGATTTGCAGGGAATAGGGATAATGCAGGCAGAAGTGATTAGCTTAACCTAACATCATGTTTGGCATGGACGCTGTGGGCCAAAGGGCCCGTTCCTGTGCTGTACTATTCTATTTATATATGTTCTATGAATCGTAATGTTACAATTATTTAAGCACAGGGCTAGAGATGAGAATCCAGGCATGACGTGGTCCATTTTGGCCCATCCTGCCTGTGCCAGTTTATGAGAATCAGTCTGGCCCTTTCCATTTTAGAAAATGTTCCCATGTAGCGGCGCCTGCTAGCGCACGCAGATATCGAACCCGGCGTTCGGAAGCCGCGGTCACGTGACTCGGGAGGGGCTGTTGTTTTCGCGCGGTTTTTCCCCTGCGCGCGTTAGTTCAGTGCTGACCACCGCTGTGGCCAGACGTGTCGGTTAAACCTGTATGCTGCAACTTCGAATAAAGTATTGTTGAAAACTTCAGGAGTCATTTATCAGACCACTAAACCATTTAAACAACTTTTATCCTAACCCTTTTGATTTATTAATCAACACAAATCTGTTTCCCGAGAGTCCCAAAACTTCTATCAATGGCAACAACTTGTTCATATTTACTTTGTGAAAACCTTTCCGGTATGAAACACTTTCTCAGGAACTGGAGTCTGAGAGTAAAGCTGTCTATTTTTTTCCATTCTCTAGGCCCTCATCCCCTCATCTACACCTCCATCCCCCACCAGGATGGCCTCAAAGCCCTCCGGTTCTTCCTCGACCAGAGGAGCAACCTATACCCGGCCACTGACACTCTCCTCCGCCTAGCGGAGCTGGTCCTTACCCTCAATAACTTCACGTTTGACTACTCCCATTTCCTCCAAACACAAGGCGTAGCTATGGGCACACGCATGGGCCCCAGCTATGCCTGCCTCTTTGTCGGGTACGTCGAACATTCCTTGTTCAATACGTACCAGGGCCCCATCCCCGACCTCTTCCTGCACCCACACACAGCTGACTGACTTCATCCACTTCACCACCAACTTCCATCCGGCACTCAAATACACCTGGACTATTTCCGACACTTTCCTACCATTCCTTGACCTCACTATCTCCATCGCAAGTGATAGACTTCTGACCGACATCCACTACAAACCCACTGACTCCCATGGCTATCTGGACTACACTTCTTCCCACCCTGCCTCCTATAAGGACTCCATCCCCCACTCCCAATTCCTCAGCCTCTGCTCCCAGGATGAGGCTTCCACATCAGGGCATCTGAAATGTCCTCATTCTTCAGGGAACGGGGATTACCCTCCTCCACCATAAATGAGGCTCGCACCAGGGTCTCTTCCATACCCCGCAACACTGCTCTCTCTCCCCATCCCCGCACTCGCAACAAGGGCAGAGTCCCCCTAGTCCTCACCTTTCACCCCACCAGCCGTCACATACAAAAAGTAATCCTCCGTCAGTTTTGCCACCTCCAACGTGACCCCACCACTCGCCACATCTTCCCATCTCCCCCCCTGTCTGCTTTCCGCAAAGACCGCTCCCTTCACAACTGCCTTGTCAATTCTTCCCTTCCCTCCCGTACCACCCCCTCCCCGGGCACTTTCCGTTGCAACCGCAAGAAATGCAACACTTGTCCCTTTACCTCCCCCCTCGACTCCATTCAAGGACCCAAGCAGTCGTTCCAGGTGCGACAAAGGTTCACCTGTTTCTCCTCCAACCTCATCTACTGCATCCGCTGCTCTAGATGTCAGCTGATCTACATCGGTGAGACTAAGCGGAGGTTGGGCGATCGTTTCGCCGAACACCTCCGCTCGGTGCGCAAGAACCTACCTGACCTCCCGGTGGCTCAGCACTTCAACTCCTCCTCCCATTCCCAATCGACCTCTCTGTCCTGGGTCTCCTCCATTGCCAGAGTGAGCAACACCAGAAATTGGAGGAACAGCACCTCATATTCCGCTTGGGGAGCCTGCATCCGGAGAGCATGAACATTGAATTCTCCCAATTTTGTTAGCCCTTGCTGTCTCCTCCCCTTCCTTAGCCCTCGAGCTGTCTCCTCCCATCCCCCAGCCTTCGGGCTCCTCCTCCCTTTTTTTCCCTTCCTTCTCCCTGCCACCCCCTATCATACTGAAGAAGGGTTTCGGCCCGAAACGTTACCTATTTCCTTCGCATCATAGATGCTGCTGCACCCGCTGAGTTTCTCCTGCATTTTTGTGTACCTTCTTATTTTTTTCATGTCCTGCCTGATTTGCTGAATTTTACAAGTTTTTTATATTAAAAAAACAAAGCGCTGGAGTAACTCAGAGGGTCAGGCAGCATCTCAGGAAACATAAATAAGTGACGTTTTGGGGTGTGACCCTTCTTCAGACTTCCTTGTTCTCAAGAGATGTTGCCTGATCCGCTGAGTTACTCCAGCCTTATTTCATTCTGCAGTATTGTTTTTGTAAACCAGCATCTGCTGTTCCTTGTGTTTTGAGCTTTCTATACTTTTGTTTTCGGGCTTCTGCCGTGTTTTGCTTCTAGTAACTCTGCAATTGTGTCATTTTGAATGGGCATTAATTTAACTAATCCTGGATTTTACCTGATCAACTTTGATCATCATTAAGTGAAATTAAAAGTGAGTGAAATGTTGACTAGTGTATAAACTATTGTCTTATTTAGAACAAAGATAAATTATTTCCCAGATCAATGCCTACTAATGTTTATCTCTGCTTAAATCATCGATTGGATCATGCAGCATTCCTCTCTACAGAGCACTAGATACCCTACATATATTATACAAATGAAAAAATTGTAGCATAAGATGTCGCATGAAATCTCATTCTGGAAAAAATTTAATGTACATTGAATAGGTAAGGTATTTGCTTGAAGGCAATCATCAAAATCTCGAGAAACATCTGCTGTATTTTTTTAAAAACTCATTCAAGCTAAAATAATCCATCCAATTAATTAATTTAATTTTTAAAAGCTGACAAGTACAAATTGTAATCAATTTGGAAATGTATTGATGTATCATCATGTTTGACATGATTATAGGCATGGAATAAAGTAGTTACCACCACAGTTTGCACTTACCTTCTTGAGAGTGGAATAATTCAGCGGGACAGGCAGCATCTCTGGAGAGAAAGGACGCAAAGCTTAGGGGTTGGTTTATGTTCAAATTGAGTTTATTGTCATTGTGCACAAGTATGGAGAAGTACAGATACAATGTTGGTACAAGCACTTATGGTGCTACAGGTACTATAATGCACGTCTGGTGAGGTACAGATACCATGAAAAATGAAGTTCAAATGGGTGATGAAGTTTGACTTGGGAGGAGTTGAAGGTTTTATTGTGGTAAAGAAGGAAGACATTTAATCATGGAGAAAGTTGATTTCAAAGACCATATCTGTTTGGACTCAGTAATTGTAGTCCCTTCTGACAGCAGGATTCTGGAATCACGACACCCCTTGACTGTTCAGTCTGATTGGCAGCTATCTGAAAAAGACACAAAGTGCTGGGGTAACTCAGTGGGTCAGGCAGCTTCCCTGGGTTGGTGAAATTTTGGGTCTGGACCCTTCTTCAGACCAGCATCTGCAGTTCCTTGTTTTTACATTTTGGCAGTTATTTAAGTTACCCTTTGAGAGAACATTGAGTACTCAATGAGGGAGAATTTGAAATTGGGTACTCAATGTTCAAAAAATATTATGTTCAAAGTTGCACGTTGGGATTCTCACTTTAAAGAATTTAACGCTGATCCCAATTTGTCCAATCAATCCGTATAATTAAAATTCCTTTCAGATTCTCCTGCAAATTAGTTTATCCCTTTAAGCATGGCAGTGCCTGGGTTCAGCTATGCTGAACAGGGTGAATGAAGTAGCTTTTATGGTCTGCACAATCTCATCTCTTTAGAATTTCAAGCACAATAATTTCTTTTCAAGTACGAACATGTCCAATTAGCAAATTCTGCA
Organism: Leucoraja erinaceus; assembly: GCF_028641065.1. Taxonomy (NCBI): domain Eukaryota; kingdom Metazoa; phylum Chordata; class Chondrichthyes; order Rajiformes; family Rajidae; genus Leucoraja; species Leucoraja erinaceus. Next base: position 16,177,606 of record NC_073400.1, on the reverse strand, counting down.
CTCTATTTGATCCCAGCTGAGTTTATGACCCCCTTAATTTGCTATGTTGCAGAAATGTTCTCCTGTCTAGTTTAGATTTGTATTTAGATTTATTATTGTCATGTGTACTGAGGTGCAGTGAAAAGCTTTGTTTTGCCTGCTATCCAAACAGATCAGATATACCATTCATAAATCAAGTCAAGTTTATTTGTCACAGACACATACAAGATGTGCAGAGAAATGAAAGTGGCAATGCCTGCGGATTGTGCAAAAACAACAGAACAACAGATCAGAACAGAATCAGAATTTACATTTTAGAAAAAAACTAGTCTAAGTGGGACCTGTTGAGTCCCTGTCACACAGGAGGCTTGGTCCCCCAACACAATACTCCACCACTCACCCATAGCCCTCAACTGCACAGGCGCAGCTCATTTCCTCTCATTCCTAGCATTTTTTCCCCCTCCTCTTCACCCTCCCTCTTCTTTCCCCTCTCCTCATCCCCTCCACAATCCCTCCCTCGCCTCTCTCTCCCTCTCCTTTCCCCTACCCTCAGTCACTCCCTCCCTCCCTCCCTCCATTTCTCCCCTCCCTGTCCCCTCCTATCCCTCTATCTCCCACCTCCCTCACTCCTCACCTCCCCCTATCCCCCCCACTATCCCTCCTCACCTCCCCCGCTGCCCTCCTCTCCCTCTATTTCCCACTCCCTACCTCCCCATTCCTCCCTCCCTCCTCTACTCCCCCCTTCTCTCCCTCTATTCCTCCTCCTCCCCCACTCTCCCTCCTCACCTCCTCCCTCTTTTTTTCCCTCTCATCCTACCCTCCCCAAATCCCTCCGTCACTCCTTCCCCTACCGTCAGTCACTCCCTCCCTCCCTCCTTGCATAACTCCTCTCCCCTCCCTACTCCCCTCTTCTCCCTCTATCCCTTCTCCCCACCCCCCCACTCTCCTTCCCCAGGATCCTGAGATTGCCGCTCCTCTCCCATCTTGCGCATCCCGGAGGAGCACCAGCCGTCGGCGCCGATCCTCGACTCAGCCCGGAAGCACCAGCAGCTACAGCGTGTGGGCAGGGAAGGGGAGGGGGGAGAGCTCAGAGAAAAGACAGGGGAACAGCCATTGGGGAGAGGGGGGGCATCACGAGGGAAGGGGCAGGAGCCAGCAAGGAGGACCAAAGGGGAAGGGTCTGGAGCAGCGGGGCGTTGTGATGGCTGTACGTTTGGAATTCACAGCGGGCGCTGGACGCTCTCCTCCGCCGAGACCAGATTCTACGCTTTCTATTTGGCAACATCACCTGCGCCGGGCCGGGCTGCTTCCGGTCCCTCCGAAAATTGTGTCCGGTTGGAGATCTCCGCCGTCCAACCTCAGCTCCAGTAAAGACGCGATGGCGCAGGAAGGGGCGGACCATTCTGCGAAGTGACAGGAGAAGAGGCCAATCCGCATGGTGCTGACTGGCAGGAGAGGAGATCGACCTGTGCACACGTAGTTTTTAAGATTTTTAAACCTCGCTACCTTTTACGATAGACCACCAATCTGAATGAAACTTGGTGCACATGCAGCACAGGAGAACGGTGAGTGAGCTGGCGAAAAATCATAGCGCTATCGCGTACTGCTTTTGTGCAAATAGAAAAAACACTCTGCTCACCCCGCACCTTCAGCTTTCGGCCTCACACAGCAGCTCCCTGTCCTACTCCGACTTCACTCAGAGGCATCTGCTTCAACTTAACATGCTGCTCACGGCATCAGCCCCGCTTCCGGTGCTTTATTCTATGCAGGTGCCGGAAGGGGCGTTACCTTCATGGTGACTGACAAGCGAGAAGAGCAATCTGCTGATCTCACGATTTTTTAAACCTTCATAACTTTTCTAATATTTCACCGATTGGAACAAAACTTGGTGCGCTTGAAGCAGAGGAGAACGGCGGGTAAGGCGGTGAAAAAATCTTAGTGATATACATTACTGTTTTTGCACAAATTAAAATAAAAAACACAAACCGGAAGTGGTCAAGATGAGAGTTTTAGTAATATTATAGATAGAAGACACAACAGTAAATTAGTCCCTGGTGAAATAAGAGTCCTAAAGGCATGTGGGAAGAAACTCCGTCTCACCCTCTCTGTTCTTGCAATGTGATAGCGGAGGCTCTTGCCCGACCATAGCAGCTGGAACAGTCCATTGCTGGGGTGGTAGGGGTCCTTCATTATCTTGCTGGCTCTGGATCTGCACCTCCTGGTGCATAGGTCCCGCAGGGGGGTGAGTGGAGTTCCCATAGTGCGTTTGGCTGAACGCACTACTCTCTGCAGAGCCTTCCTGCCCTGGGCAGAGCTGTTTCCTAAACTAGATCGTGATGTTACCGGACAGGATGCTTTCTACAGCCCCAGAGTAGAAGGACTGAAGGATCCTCAGAGAGACTCTGAATTTCCTCAGCTGCCTGAGGTAGTAAAGGCGATGTCTTGTCTTTCTCACCAGTGCAGCAGTGTGTGTTGTCCATGTCAGATCCTCTGTGATGCGGACTCCCAGATATTTAAAGCTGCTCACCCTATCCACAGTAGTCCCATTTATCTCCAGTGGCATGTCCGTCCTCGGTTGTTGAGCCCTTCTAAAGTTCACAATCAGCTCCTTAGTTTAGGTGACATTCAAGAGGAGGCTGTTGTCCTGACACCAGAGTGCCAGGTCAGCTACCTCCTCCAGGTAGGCCTTCTCATCATTATCGGAGATCAGGCCCACCACCACAGTGATCCAATCAATTCAAACTCAAGTTCAATAGGTAGAGCAAAGGGGAAGATACAGAGTGCAGAATATAGTTTTCAGCATTGTAGTGCACCAGTTCTATAAATAATGTCCAATGTCGTCAATGAGGTAGAGGTGAATTGGACAGTACCCTAGCTTATGGAAGGAGTGTACAGAAGCCTGATAACCTCCGCCTCAATGGCTATATCTATCACTCACTCAATCTGAAACAGACCTAAAGAGATTCTTAGCCATTTCCAAAAGCTTCTAATTGCTTACCCAGATCAAAGCAAGTTTTATTTAATTTACAACCTGGCCCAAATAACAAATTTGTTTTGGCACTGGCATTATAACTAGAAACAAGCCAACAAAGGAATAGAAATTCACTTTTGAAATGTTAATCAGAAAATCTGAAATGAACAAATTTAAATTAAGTGAACCAACTCAAATTTGATTTTCTGTTTGCGTGAAATAAATCTATAAAATATAGGGCAAAATACAAAACGTTGTAGGAACTCAGTGGGTCAGGCAGCATCTGTGGAGGGAATGGACAGACAATGAAAAGGCTGATAAGCTTCTTCAGACTGATTGGAGTAGGGGGGAGAAAGTTGGAAAAGAGAGAAGGGAGCAGGAGAAAGCCTAGCAATTGATGATTGGTTACAGGTGTGTGGCTTTGCAAATGGGTGAAGTAAGTGACAAAAGCTAGAGGAGAAACGGAGACAAAAATGGGGTCAGATGAGGAGAGTAAAGCAGTGACATGTAAAGCCACATGGAGGGACATAGTGGAAGGGGACAAGGGGACGGGAGTAGGGGGGGATAAAAGTGAATGAGGAATTCACGGATGGGAGATGACGAAACAAGCAAGGTGACTAAAATATAGGATTCCATGAACATATAGGTTTCTACCATCAACATTAAACTGCTGACTGATAGTTGTCAGGATTAGACGTAGTTCCCTTTTCCAACATCCATAAATCCCATTAATATTTTACTATTCCAACATCATTTTATTAAATTGTTAACAATTGATTTTCAGGTTATCATCCACACCAGCATGTCCCCCGCTGACCATTTGTGTATAAACTGAATCTGTGCGCTACTTAACATAGAATAGTACAGCACAGGAACAGGCCATTTGGCCCACTGTGTGCATGCCGAACATGATGCTAAGTTAAACTAATCTCCTCTGCCTGCATGTGATCCATTCCTCTCCAATCCGTACACGTTACTGAATGCTGATCCCTCCCCCATCCTTTCTGCCAAGTGATCCTTGTCCTGTCAACACCTAGAGACCATTCTTCACAGAATTCTTGCCCTAACCTCTCCACCGCTAAAGCCGCCAGGATAATCAAGGACCATTTCCATGCCAATCATTCCCTCTTCACCACTGTGGACCCCGACCACCCCAGCAACGGACTGTTCCAGCTGCTGCGGTCAGGCAAACGCTGTCATTCTGTGAAAACAGAGAGGATGAGACAGAGTTTCTTCCCACATGCCATTAGGACTGTAAACTCTTATCTCACCAGGGACTAATTTACTGTACCAATTTACTGTTGTGTTGTGTCTTTTTAAATTGCTGGGGGGTTTTCTAATATGTAAAAACTGATTCTGTTCTTTTCTGTTCTGTAGTTTTTTGCACAATCCGCAGGCATTGCCACTTTCATTTCACTGCATATCTTGTATGTGTATGTGACAAATAAACTTGACTTGACTTGATTTGACTTTGTGTGTCAGCCAGAAGATACCAGCATGTGTAGTTCATGAGTCCTATGTGGTGCCATAACTTTCAGGTTACATTCAGTTTTCTGTAATAATGTAATTATCCATTCTCCTCAGTAGGTGGTGATATAAAACTCTTGCTTTCTGTACAAATTCTTCACCAAGTTGCTTAACTTCCGTTTATAACAGTAATGTTCATGTACTGACTGTGGGCAATTTACTGGTTAAAAAGCACTGAAAAAAAGTTATGGAGACGCAAGTGACGGCAGATGCAAGTTTACAAATAAAAGACACAAAGTGCTGGGGTAACTCAGCGGGTCAGACAGGATCTCTGGAGAACGTGGATAGGTGATGTTTCGCGTTGGGACATTTTCTCAGATTAAAATAATATGCATTGTTAAAACTGTTAACATAGTGGGTCCGAAGAAGGGTCTTGACTTGAAACGTCAGCATCAAAGGTCAGTTACTCCAGCACTTTGTGTCTATCTTTGGTATAAACCAGCACCTGTTGTTCCTTTTTATTTCATCACAGATTGTGTTTTGCTGAAGTCAGCAATATTAATGGTCCTACAGAAATTAGCCTGATGGTCAAAACACTTTTATAATGGCCTAGAAATGCAATTATTCTTTTATTCTTAATGGGGTCCTCCATGAAGACTCTTGAAATATTTGTTCCATACTTTTAGACATTATTATTGAATCAACAACGGATGATATAATCAGAATATACCATTTGAAAACAATGGGTAGCTGTAGACCAGTTTGTGACCTAACACTTTGACTTAAATCTGTGGCTTATCGTGTTTACTTTAGGGTTATGGATCATGTATTGTTGCAAGACATCGAATATTTTCTACTCAGAGTATATTGTACTAGTGACTGATACAATTCATTAAGTGCGATTTGTTTACCTTATAACCGTATAGACCTCTTGCAATAACACAGCAATGTAAATCCCTTATGATAGGCATCATTCCTCCAATAATTTAAAAGCAACTTTGTATAAGGAACTGAGGATTCTAAATGTAGAAACAAGGACCCATCCCGGTCCAAAATGTTACCTGTCCATTTTCTCCAGAGATGCTGCCTGACCTGATGTGTTACTCCAGCACCTTGTGTCTGATGGAGTGTCTCACTTGGATGCAATCAGCAAGCTGTAAAAATCTCTTCTGAAATTTCTATTGCCTTTCTGAATTACATTTCTGGTTTAATTTCCAGCCCAGCTTAGTTGCTTAATCACAGCCAGCTCAACAGATTAAAATAATAGACTTTAGTTTAGTTTATAGATACAGCATGGAAACAGGCCCTTTGGCCCACCGAGTCCTCGCCAATCATTGATCACCCATTCACACTAGTTGTAGGTAATCCCACGTTCCCACATTCTCCCTACTCACTAGGAACAATTTACAATGGCCAATTAACCTACAAACCCGTATGTCTTTGGTATGTGGGAAGAAAGTGGAGCACCTGGAGGAAACCCACGTGGTCACAAAGAGAACATGTAAACTCCTCATAGACAGCACCCAAGATCAGGATTGTACCCGGGTCTCTGGCACTGTGAGGCAGCAGCTCTACCAGCTGCCCACGCGGCCACCCAAATTGCATGATTGAGCTTAATTTTTTTTGTTTCTTGCATTCACCAATATGCTTTCATACATTTGCAAGTGGTAGCTTGTTTTTATTAAAACAGCCAAACACCCAGTCACTGTAAAAAACCCTACTTTTAAGTAGTTCAGTTTAGTTTAGTTTATTATTGAAGTATTATTAATACAAAAAAGGACAAAAAATCTGAAACTGTTTTGTAAATTTTGTTAGTGGAAATAAGCCAGTTTATTAATAAATTAAATATATTTTAATATTTTCAAAATGTTTCCATTAGTGGGTGTCGACCTAAAATAAATAATTTAAAGAACTTTCTCAATCAATTGCAAACAGAAGCAAACTGGATTTTAACAGTTGAAACTGGCCACGTTCATGATACAGATTTATAGCCGTTTTTTTGGATGAGCCTTACCAATGAGCACAATGTTTTTAAACTAGATTTTTTGTTTATTACATATTATCTATGTGTATCGTATTTGCAGGCCTGCTGCAGGTAAGAATCTCATTATTTTGTTGTCAATACATATAGCAATTAAACACTCTTGATTCTTGAGAATTAAAAATGTACTCAAGAGGTAACTCGAATGCAAAATTCAACAATACTTTGATGACATGATAGCTTCCCAGAAGATATAAGCAGCAGCTCTGAGATATAGTTAACTATTTTAATCTGTCTAATAACTTGTCCTCCTCTTGTTTGTCCACTTCTACAGACTGGGTTCAGAGGCATGAGAGACAGGGCAAGATCTGGTAAGCAACAATTCATGTTTACAAAAAGTTTGTTTTAGTTTAGTTTAGTTTAGAGATACAGCGCGTGAACAGGCCCTTCAGCCCACGAATCTGCACCGACCAGCGATCCCCGCACACTAACACCATCCTCACGCACGCACTAGGGCCTTACTGAAGTCCATGTACACAACATCTACGGCTCTGCCCTCATCAATCTTTTTGGTCACATCTTCAAAACTATCAATCAGATTTGTGAGACACGACCTCCCACGTTCAAAACCATGCTGACTATCCCTAATCGGCCCTTACCCATCCAAATGCCTGTATAACCTATCCCTCAGAATACTCTCCAGTAACTTACCAACTGCAGATGTTAAGCTCACAGGCCTATAGTTCCCAGCATTTTCCCTGCAGCCCTTCTTGAAAAGAGGCACAACATTTGCCACCCTCCAGTCTTCCAGCATCTCTCCTGTATTTAAGGACGACTCACCCCTCATCCACTTGAACTACAACTGTAACATAACACCCTAACCTCTACACTCAGTAGATTGACATAAATGCTGGAGTAACTCAGCGGGTCAGGCAGCATCTCTGGAGAGAAGGAATAGGTGACGTCTTGGGTCAATAACCATCTTCAGAGTCAAGTACCTGACTCAATAACCTGACTGATGAAGGGCAATGTACCAAAACCCTTCTTGGCCACCTTCTCTACCAGTGACGCCACTTTCAAAGAGCTATGTACCCCCACTCCTAGATCCCCCTGCTCTGCAACACTCCCCAGGGCCTTGTCATTCACTGGAAAGGTACTGCTCCATCTTTGTAAGATTGCAAAGGTTAGGAAACTAGTGCTATTCAGTCCTTTACCAGTAGATGGACCCTTTAAACCGACAATTGCAAATTCTCAATGGTGTCCAACCCAGCTTTCCAATGAATGCTCAGGCATTTTATGCAACAAAAAAAATGCTTTAGAGCAGGTACAATCCCTGTTTAAATTTCGCACTAAAGCAAAAATACAGCTCAAGACATTAAATCTCTTGCTCCTGCCAACATCACTTGTCACACATTCACCATTTTTGAATCCGTTGCCTGTTCAGTAACATCATTCCCTGTAATGATTGTTGCCCAGAGAAAATAGGTGACAATATTTTGGTAATGAGGCATGTGTGCATGGCAGGGTAATGTGCAGTTATGTAGGTATGTTGACATAGTTACCCCCTAATATTGAGATCATTTATTTCCTAATGCTTGCAAATATAAAGGCTTGCAGAGTCCCAGTTTAGTAACACCCATTCTCTGATAATCTATAGTTTCTGCATATGATAGCAGTCTCACTTTGACTGACAGAATATAGCAGAGTACTTAGAACGACATGTCATGCAAATCCCTGAATGAATGGTGATGACTGGATGTGAATTTCTGTGAATTGAAACTTTGAATGCGTGCACCCCTGGACTTAGAACCATCTTCGTCCCCTCAGTTATCAGGCTTCTGAACAGTCCTTCGACAAGCTAGCCTACTGCCCAATTCACTTCTGCCCCATTGCAGACATCTGACTCTGTCTATGGAACTGGTGCACTACAATACTGAGAATATTCTGCACTGTACAATATTCTGCATTCTACAATATTCTGTATCTTTATCTTTGCTCTACCCACTGTACTTGAGTTTGACTTAATTGGATTTATGTATAATATTATTTAATATGATTGAATAACATGCAAAACATAGCTTTTCACTGTACCTTGGTAAATGTGACAATAAAAAGATCTAAACCTAAACCTAAAAAAGAAATGTCATAACAGCAAATAACCCAGATTATTCTAATACATTTCGTACGAATTGAAACCTGTATCTTTATTTTTCATGGTGTTATTGTGGGCAGAATTAATAATTTGATAGTGTATAGTTCTTTGGGTAATGGCAAACTCCCCCAACACCTCAGAAAATAACACATCTCCACCAATTAAATTCAAAATAATATTCAGAAGCACGTAGAGAGTGCTGTACAATAAACAAAGTTGATGTGTAACATTTTAAAACAAGTAAAAAGCAAATTGAATAATTTCACTCCTTTTCAATAAGTGTTGAAAGATTTAATTGAGGTATTTTTGCAGTTTTAATTCATATTTCACATGAATGGACATGGCTAGGCACAGAAGTCCACAGGATACCTTTGAGTTTTATGCTTATCCAATTTCCTGAACAAAGCGTTCTCCTATAAGGTCCAAGATATTTCATTTCAATTTTCCACTTTCAAAATTCATCTCAAATAAAGAGAGAAATCATTGTTTTCTGATATCACGTCTGGGACTTCAGCCAGTTTGTGAGCAGTTCATTGTAGCAACTTAACTAGGATTCTTTTTCAATGCACAGAAATAATCTCAGATGAATTTGTGTTATGTTTTCTGTTAACATAAATATTTAATTTTAATTTATGGAAATACTACCTCTTTAAAACATTTCATATTTTCTGTGCACAATTTTAAGGGCAAATTAACTATTGCAATCTAGAGCACAGGCACATTATTTCCTGAGTAAACTGATATCTCTCATGAACCAAATGTCAACCTCCATTCCCTCCATGTGCTTATCCAAAAGCCTCTTAAATGGCACTATCGGATCTGCCTCCACCACCACCCCTGGCAGCATGTCCCAGGCACCCTCCACTCTCTGCGTAAAAAAACATGCCCTGCACATTTCCTCTTTACTTTGACCCTCTCCCCTTAAAGCTATGCCTTCTAGTCCTAGACATTTCCATCCTGGGAAATAGGTTCTGACTTCTATCCCATCAATGTCTCTCATAGTTTTATACATTTCTGTCAGGTCTCTCCTCAACCTCCAATGTCCCAGAGAAAACAATCCAAGTCTGAACAATATCTCCTCACAGCAAATGCCCACTAATCCAGGTAGTGTTCTGGTAAGCAGAAACAGAGAACTGCAGATGCTGGTTTGTACCAAAGATAGACACAAAGTGCTGGAGTAACTCAACAGGTCAGGCAGCATCTCTGGAGAAAAAAGATTGGTCATGTCACGGGTCGAAACTTTTCTTCAGACCTCTTCTGCCCTCTATCCTAAGCCGCCCAATTCTTCTTGCAATGGGGGATCAGAACAACACACCATACTCCAAGCGCGGTCCAACCAAAGTCCTACAAAGTGCATATTGGCTACCTGACTCTTGTACTCAATGCTCTAACCATTGAAGGCAAGCATACCATATGCCATCTTTACTACTCTATCTGTTTGTGCAGCTACTTTCAGGGATCTATGGATGGCAAGGAGAGTGATAGAGTTATACAGCACAGAAACAGGCCCTTTGGCCCAATTTGGTAACACCGACCAACATGTCCTATCTACACTAGTCACACCTGCCTGCGTTTGGCCTATATCCCTCTAAACCTATACTATCTATGTAACTGTCTAATTGTTTCTTAACGTTGCAATAATCCCTGCTTCACCTACCTCCCCTGGCAGCTTGGTCTATCCACACACCACCCTTTGTGTGAAAAGTTACTCCTCAGATTCCTCTTAAATATTTCCCCCTTTACCTATGTCCTCTGGTTCTCAATTCCCCTACTGTGGGCAAGAGACTCTGTGCGTCTACCTGATCTATTCCTCTCATGATTTTATACATGTCACTAAAATGTTATAATAATGTCACATCTATAATTAAAACATTCCCTGATTATAACTAAAGCAATTTATAAAACCTATCCCTTTCTTCAGCTCTGCGTGTCTGCATGTGTTTATATGTGCGTGCGTGTACATGTCTTCACAGGCTCATGCCTGCACTCGCATGTTTTTCCTCTGTTCTGAAGCGTTCCCAGCAATTTTGTTTCAGATTTATAGGGACCTCAGTTTAGTTTTCTTATTTTAATTCTTCTCTGTTTGAGTCAAAAGTTATGTTGTCAAACTGACAACATCAGCATAATATATTTTGGGGATAGACACTAGGCTGAGACCTTTGGCAATCAGAATAGCCAAAATCAGTGCTTTCTTTGTACACTCAATGTACTGGTATGCACAATTAATGATCTTAAGGAGAATCATCGAGTTATTCGCATGAAAACAGGCCCTTTGGCCCAACTTGCCCATGCCATCCAAGATGCCTCATCTACATTAGTCCCACATGCATGCATTTGGCCCATATCCTTCTAAACCTTTCCTATCCATATACCTGTGTATATGTCATTTAAGTGTTGTTACAGTACCTGCCTCAACTATCTCCTCTGACAGCTCATTCCACATACTCAACATCTTATATGTGAAAAATGTATCCCTCAGGTTCATATTAAATCTTTCTCCTCTTACCTTAAAACTTTCTGCTCTGGTTCTTGATTCCCTTACTCTGGGTAAAAGACTCTGTCTAATCCCCTCATGATCTTATACACCTCTACAAGATCACCCCTCATCCTTGTGTGCCCCAAGGAATAAAGTCCTAGCCTGCTCAATCTCTCCCTGTAGCTCTGGCCCTCGAGTCCTGGCAATGACAGAGGCTGGACTGGATTGTTTTCTCTGATACACCGGATGTTGAGTTTCTTTATCTTGTATTTTAATTTAGCAAATAATTAAATTGCTTAAATGAATTATTGATACACAGAATTGATACGCAATCTTCCACCTGTATAATGATTTTATCTCAAACAAACTATCACAACCAATGTTCAATAGTAACATGTATGCGACACTGGTTCTCAACACCTGCATAACACTAGTTGTTCACTATAGGATATGCTTGGAGTGGTAATAAAGAAACAGAACTGGGACTAAAGAAAGCCGATGTAACTCATCCAGATGGCAATACTGAGCTCATTAGACCCAGGAAGCTATATAATCCTGTGAAAGACTCCAAGAGTTATCGGGCTCTTCATTGTGAATTAGTGTTAAACCACAAGAGGTGAGTCTTACTTAATGGTTGATCTTGTATACTGGACCTGTGATGTTTATTTTTGTTCTGTGAATGTATCTCAGTTAAACATTGCAAAGACAAAACCATTGCCTTTAGTTCCATTGCCATTGTTTACACAAATGCCAGAGATTTCAGGAATCAGTGGATAACATTAAATCAGGTAATACTGATAACATTTGAACATAGAATTCTCCAATTTTAGCTAACTAACCTATAATGAGCACCTCCCCCCGCCATTCTGACCCCCCTCCCCCCTTTCTTCCTCTCTTCCCTGAGCACAACGTGGATGCACGCTCATATCTCACTCCTCCTCTCCTCTCCACCCCCTTACCCTATCCCCCATATCCTCCATCTATATTATTTCCTCTGGTTCAGATTTCGTATTTCTATCCTTATATCCTGATCCCACACTTTTTGTTGTTTCATCTCTGGCCTTTGTCCAACTATCTGCCTATCAAGAACCCCTCTCACCTGTATCCACCTATCATTTGTCAAGCTTTGTCCTGCCCCCATCTCTATTTGAAGGGAGAGACCTCAGAGGCAACCTTTCCACTCAAAGTGTAGACTGTACCTTGAACCAGCTGCCAGAGGAGGCTATAGAAATTGAGACAATTACAACCTTCAAAAGACATTTGGACAGATACATGGATGGGAAGAGTTTAAAGGAATATGGGCCAAATGCAGACAAATGGGACTATCCCAGAACAGGCAAGTTGGGTAGAAAGGCATGTTTCCACACTGGGTAATTCTATCATTCTATAACTCTACAACTAATGGGATTAAATGGAAAAAAAAAATTCTACTTAAAATGTAGTAATTTCTTCTCATTCATTTCGATGGAGGTGTACACACAGACTCAGTGTGCAGAATTTCCCAGTCTGAAAGTGTGGAAATGTTTGGTTATTTCTACTGTCTGGTTGGATTCAATGGGAAGTCCGCACAAGGAACGCAAGGGAAGCCCTTATTCTAAAGTTATGCCAGTGCTGGGACTTTGGGACTTTGATGAAGAAATGCATCTGCGACTTAGTGTGAACATTGATGCCTGGGTAGAAAATATTCCCTACTTATCAAATTCTAGGAAAATTTTGCTTATAACTCATCACAGTTGCTTATAACAGTAAAAAATAATTAACACTGGAGGCATTTGCTTTGGAGGTATTTTGACATGTGTGGAAGGTAGTGATTGATTGCAGGGCAACAGTACCTATCTCGTATCATCTAATACAGCAGGATGTGGCTTTGTTTTCAATGCTTGAAAAATAAACTGTCAATTATATTTTATTTCTCAGCAATTATAGTAAATGTCCCTTTTAAAAAACTAACGAGAACTTTGCAGCATCAGTGTGTAACTTAAAGTTGACTTCACAAACATTGAATTTAAACTTTAAGGGTCAATTAAAGTATTTTAGAAACTGCTATATAAAGTAGTACAACTTTTTAAATTCTCTCTCCCAGAGGCTTTGCACTCCCGAACAAACCCGAACTCCAGCGAGTGATGGAACAGAGAAAATATGATTTATTAAGGGAACAGGAAAAAGCTCAGAGACCCCAAACCGATTTTGAGCAAGAACTTAACAAAAGACACCAGAAGCTGGAGCAGGTAGGTACATTTTGACTCTGCATCATTTCACCAAATCGAAAATCAATAATGCAGTTTCAATTATTCAAAGTTTCTACGACAGTTCATACAACAAAAGTTATTGCTAAGACACAGGTGTGGATACATATGTGTATCCATTTATACATTTTCAACTGGGGTAAACCATGCTTCACTTTCAATCCCACAGTGCTTCCCAAATTGTAAACCTAGCAATCTATTATCTTTCACTAAGAAATGAATGAAGTACCAACGACAATTTATACTTGTGTATACGCTGCTATTTTTGGCTATTAAACTATGTGCACAAAATAAGTTCACTGAATTGTTTTCCACTTGTTTCCATGATTGTATCAATACTATTGAGTGAAAGTGTCCAAATTGATGCAAAGATTGCAACATTTTCAGTAAGCTGTGCCCAACATTTCTTAACGCTCATGTTTCCTGTGACCATCTAATGCTGGTGCTTTATTGAATTTTCCTGCATTGGATTTCATGACCTCAGGACTGTCAATGGCCCCATATCAGAATGGACAATCTGCATTTAGATGGTAAATGATCTGCCCTGCACAATCAGTACAATCTGTCCTCAGCTTAACAAACATCCTTCAATTTGTTTTGTCCACAAGTTGGAAAATGAGACCAAAATAAAATCACTCAATATACTAGTAATAAATGGCTTCAAAATCCCATAAAACTGATAAGAAAGAACAATGACTAAAAGTGGAGAGGGAGTGAACTACAGGCTAGATGCAGGCAGATTATTCCCGATGTTGAGGAAGTCCAGAACTAGGGGGTCACAGTTTAAGGATAAGAGGGAAGTCTTTTAGGACCAAGATGAGACAATCATATTTTACACAGAGAGTGGTGAATCTGTGGAATTCCCTGCCACAGAAGGTAGTTGAGGCCAGTTCATTGGCTATATTTAAGAGGGAGTTAGATGTGGCCCTTGTGGCTAAAGGGATCAGGGGGTATGGAGAGAAGGCAGGGATGGGATACTGAGTTGGATGATCAGCCATGATCATATTGAATGACAGTGCAGGCTCGAAGGGCCGAATGGCCTACTCCTGCACCTAATTTCAATGTTTCTATGAACTAGAGTCATTGAGTCATACAGCTTGGAAATGGGCCCTTTGGCCCAACTTGCCCACGCCGACAAACACGTCCCATCTACACTAGTCCACTACATTATCTGTGCACTGTGGATGGCTCAGTTGTAATCATGTATAGTCTTTCCGCTGACTAGATAGCACGCAGCAAAGCAACACTATTTCTCCCCATCAGTAAAAGGTCCAGCTCCACTTTGAGTTACTTGTACACGGCTTCCCTTCAGTCTCTGTTGTTCATTAGACCATATTCACCCTTACATAGAGGGTAGAAGGGTTGCAGTTATGCATATTATTTTTTCAAACTGTTTAAAATTCACATTGTTGATGAAAATCGCTTCACTTTTCATCGACAGTATGAGGAGGAACAGCAAAAGTTGGAAGAACAAGAGAACGTGCCAGAGTTTGTCAAAATCAAAGAAACATTGAGGACAACAAAGAAAGGAAGTGCAGAGAATGGCCAGATGATCTAGTCAAATATGTAATGACGATCAACATGTGGTGTGCCTCAGTGCTATATATCCAAGTCCATGGAGTGATGGGAGAGAAGGAGCTTATCGCTTCCAACGTTGAACGGTCTGATCTCTGTCAACATTTGGCCCATTTTTCACTTCAAACACAACTGTGCCCAAAATTGAACATCAATCATTTTTATCATCTGGCAATTGATCAATCGATTTGGTTGTTCTCAACTTTTTACATCTATGTTTCTCCACAGCTGTAGACTATTTAAAGGTAGACAAAAATGCTGGAGAAACTCAGCGGGTGAGGCAGCATCTATGGAGCGAAGGAAATAGGCAACGTTTCGGGTCGAAACCTTTCTTCAGACTTTTAAACCCCGAAACGTTGCCTATTTCCTTCGTTCCATAGATGCTGCATCACCCGCTGAGTTTATCCAGCATTTTTGTCTATCTTCGATTTTCCAGCATCTGCAGTTCCTTCTTAAACAGTAGACTATTTAAAATTTTGTTTCAGTCATTTTTGACAGACATAAACCATTTTGTCGTGGGATATAATCTACTACAGGTCAGGATACCTGTTACTAAACAACTGTATATCGCTTTCCCGATAGCCCAATGATTTTATAACTGTTTGCAGAGATACTGTAGTTAACTGAATGTGACCAGATCCTGAATGGGTTTATTGGAGCAAAGAAGTAAAGCTGTTTGTACAATGCTTTTAACTAATTAAAATAACTTTGTTTTATTAGCTTGTTTCTGTGTATTGTATTCCAATCACATGAAAATCACATATTTGACAACCTGTGGTTAAATGTTGACAGAGCAATAGTGTACTACAAATGTAAAACTGACATGAAAAATGCCTCTGGTTTTCAGGCATCGACATAAGCATGAGTAGTTTTAATCCATCATCTACTAGTGGGACAGCACTGGATTCAATTGGAGACACAAGGAATTGCAGATGTTGGAATCGTTGGTAGAACACAGTGCTGGAGTAACAGCAGGTCAGCCAGCATCTCTGCAGGACATGGAGAGGTGACGTTTTGGGTCAGAACCCTTCCTCAGACTCATTTGGATGCTAATCACTGCTAACTTTCAAATTTTTAGAATAATTGCAAGGAATGCAACTATGTTACACAAGTTCAGAAACTGTTAGGAGTCTAATACATTATTGTAGCAAATGGGAACCTTACTCAGTATCTCATTCCTCTGTGCACTAACCACTTGTTTACCTGATACCTTCTATGAGTGCCTAAAGTGAAAAACATTCACTGTTTTGCTTGAAGCAAAGAGTTGTAGATTATTTGTTACCTCCAATGTGGTCTTCAATGATTATTCATGTCATTATTTATTTCCTTTGTATCAGTGAACACAATCTCATCCGGGCATGGGTGTAACAATAACATATGCCTTAATTTTCACTTATGATCCACCAAAGATTAATTGTGAAAACGGTCAGGATATGCATCAGAACCACCATAACTCAGAGGTGCAATAGCATAGTGATTAATTTGCTAGATAAGATACTGGAGTTATGCACCATCCCTTGAAGGACATGAGTCCTTTTATCATCAGAGCTGTGAAATGTAATTAAACAGAAATCTTGATATATTTTTTAAGGTAAAGCTCATATCAGTGCTGGTTATAGCAAAGATGTCGTTAAGGTGGAAAGAGTTCAGAAAAGATTTACGAGGCTGTTGCCTGGACCCGAGGGCCTGAGCTATAGGGAGAGGTTGAGCTGGCTAGGATTTTACCCCTTGGAGCACAGGAGGCTGAGGGGTGATCTTATAGAGGTGTACGAGATCATGAGAGGAATAGATAGGGTAAATGCAGTGTCTTTTACCCAGCGCAAAGGTATCGCAAACCAGATTATATAGGGTGATTTCACGAAAGGTCACAGGATCATAGATCCTCACCCACGTGACCGCAAAATCCAACTGGGGTACAAGCGTCACTTCCGGTACATGTTATTGATGCTGAAAACGCGCACTTTCACACCCGTTAAAAACCGCGAAAACGGCCCGTTTTTGAGCTGTAAATAACTGTGCCAGTCGGGGTGACCGTGAGGCACAGTTATCTTACTTTACAGTCCAGAAGATAGATAAAAACGAAGGTAAATACAAGAGGGAGCTGAAGGGGCAACAACAGCGGAAGTGGTTAGCGGACATTCGCCGTGGAGATATAAAGATCGAAAATATCGGGAATTATCGCGTTTGCTCGCTGCATTTCATCAAGAGTAAAGGCATTATTGAAATTTTATCTTTAATAATTTGTTATATAAAAAGTTGTAAAAGTGAAAAATCCGTCAGTAAAATTGCAAAATCGCCCATGGTTCTCAGGTGGGTTTTAACATGCAAAATGAAAACGCTTCTGAAGCTACATTTACCATTTAAATAATCGTAAACTATCAATGCGTGTTGAAATAAATTTTACTCAGATGCAAGCTAAGGAATGGGATAATTGTCAGCTGTTAATTGGACAAAATCAGGACATTTAATTATTTGCCAAAATATATTTCTCAATGTTTCTTGTTTGAAGCCTGCACAATCACCCAAGTACGATTTATTTTACTGGGATTTTTCACTTTTACAACTTTTCAAAAAACAAATTAAAGATAAAACGTCAATATGCCTTACTTTTGATGAAATGCAGCGAGCAAACGCGATAATTCCCGACATTTTCGATCTTTATATCTCCACGGCGAATGTCCGCTAACCACTTCCGCTGTTGTTGCCCCTTCAGCTCCCTCTTGTATTTACCTTCGTTTTTATCTATAATCTGGACTGTAAAGTAAGATAACTGTGCCTCACGGTCACCCCGACTGGCACAGTTATTTACACCTCAAAAACGGGCCGTTTTCGCGGTTTTTAACGGGTGTGAAAGTGCGCGTTTTCAGCATCAATAACATGTACCGGAAGTGACGCTTGTACCCTTTTAAATCTCTTCCTGCACAGGAGACCCGACCTTTTCTTGTCAGGTCTCCGTTGTCGTTGGGGCTGCAACGAGGAGCGGCCTCCAACAGGAGAAGACCGGGGACTCTGGTGCCGACGACTCACCTCACCGTCGCGGAGCTGGCCGAGTCCGGAGCGGGTGGAGCGGTGGTGGAGCGCTGCTGCTGCTGCGGCCCGACCTCCGGAGATTCGGAGGCTGCAACTGCGGGTCTGGCTGATGGCGGCACCGGGAGCCCGCGGGTCCCTGGAGGGAGACCGCTTTTCAGGGCTCCTGCAACGGCGACTTCTCCCGCCCGAGTTGCGGGGTTGAAGAGCTCCTGGAGCGGGGCCTTGCATCACCGCCCCGCGCGGCTTGGAATGGCCGTGGGACTCTGCGAGCGCACGCCGGGGGCTTTAACACCAAGACCCGGTGTGCGACCTTGCATCACCCGGCGTGGCTTTAATGGCCGCGGGACAATCGCCATCGCCAGCCGGGGGCTTTGACTTTGACTGACATCGGGGGGGGGGGAGAGAGTGCAGTGGAGAGATACGTTTTTTTGGCCTTCCATCACAGCGATGTGATGGATGTTTATGTAAATTATGTTGTGTCTTGAGTCTATTTGTTTGTAATGTATGGCTGCAGAAACGGCATTTCATTTGGACCTCAAGGGGTCCAAATGACAAATAAATTGAATCTTGAATCTTGAATCTTGAATCTTTTGGAAAACACTGCCTATTTCCCTCCTCAGCAGATTGAATGCCTGAAAGATGATCTTTCTCCTGCAGCTTTTATATTTATTTCAGACAGTACCAATATATATTCCCAAATCTTTCTTTAAAAAAATTGATTCCATTGTTACTATCTTCATTTGGGACTACCAAAGCCACCAAAAACATAAACAACACCTGTGCAAATTCAAAGAGAATGGAGGACTAGCCTTACCCAATTTCCTCTCTTACTACTAGGCAACAAATATTAAAACCATAATCTTCTGGTTGGATGATTCACACCAACAGGCCAACTGGCTAAAAATGGAAAGAGAAGATTGCTTGCCTTTCTCCATAGGCTCGATTGTCCTGTCTCCAATACCTCTGAATAAGTCAATGTATGATCATTACCCTATAATACATGGTACTATTCGTATCTGGCAACAGTTGAAGTTCAGTCTCAAATTGAGAGACATGTCTCTCCTTCTTCCTATTGCAAACAATCCCTCTTTTAAACCCTCTACTTTAGATGGTGTTTTCACGATTCACCCAATGGAAGAACAAAGGCATCAACACTGTGGGAGTCCTATATTGGAATGGGACTTTTTCCTCCTTCCAAGAGTTGCGGGTGAAATATACGATTTGAATACGAATAATTTTTTCAGATATCTTCAGGTTAGGGGCTATGTGAAAACATTTATGCAAGACTACAACACTGCAAGTCCAGATAAACTCGACGAGTGTTTGAATAGACATGCAGATACAGAGAAGTTGATATCCCACATTTACAATGTTCTTCAAAACATCAACACCCCATCATCTGAGGTTTACAGGTGTGCATGGGAAGATGTGATGGGTCAACAAATCTCAAATGATATATGGGACGAAAGCTTCCAATATATCCATGTTTTTCAGCGACGCTTTGCCGGCTATGGACTAATATCAGCAAAAAAACTCATACTTAAATACTGGAAAATTGCTGGTTCCTCCAGTGAAGATGTGGATTACAGAAATGACGGACGGATTACATCTAGAGAGAATCAGGTTGAATGATAAACCGGAGCAATTTTTAAAAATATGGTCACCTTTTATTGATTTTCTCGAGCAACACAATATTTGAACACAAATTTGAAATTACTCGTAGGGCTGGGTGTGCGGGCATATGGGTGGGTCGACGGGTATTTCTCCCCTCTTTTCTTTTTTCTTTATTCTCTCTCTTCTCCTTCTTTCTCTCTCATTTTAATTTAATGTCCTTTTTGGAAAGTGTTAAAATTGAAGTTGTTCACAAAGCTGTAAAATTGTACGAATGCTTCCAATAAAAACATTGAAACCAGAAATGTATAAAACGAAGAGAGGCATAGACAAGATAGACAGTCAGAACCTTTTTCCCAGGATGGTTCCCAGGAAGAGGGGCAAAGTTCAAAGGAGATGTGCGGGGTAACTTTTTCTGAACACAGATGATGGTGGGCGCTTGGAACGCATTGCCATGGGGTGGTGATGGAGGCAGACATGATAGTGGCATTTAAGAAGCTTTTAGATAAGCATATGAATATGCAGGGTGGAGAAATATGGATCATGTGCAGGCGGATGAGATTTGTTTAACTTGGCATTATGTTTGGCACTGACATTGTGGGCCAAAGGGCCTGTTGCTGTGCTGAACTGTTCTATGTTCTATGTTCGAAGACATAGATCTCTTCAAAGTTGTCTCGATACAGGGTGCTGAGGAAGCACGGGCGCAGTTTATACATAACTGCTTTCTTTGTTAACTTCTTCGCATCAAGCAAGGCAGAAAGTTTGAAGGATGTGCAGAACAAGATACATATCTCCAAAACTGTGGTTTGCAAGCATAAAACTGTTTAGGTTAGCAACCTATAGAACATGGGGAACTGAAGATAAATCAAGACAACAAGCGAGGCAGACCAAGACCAGATGCAGGTGTAAGACTGAAATGCAAACACCAAAATTTATCATAGCAAAGATAAGCTTCCAAGACGAGGCACCTCTTAAAAAAAAAACAACATTGAAATTGCTGAATCCGAACATTGTCATGCAGAACAGAAACAGGCCCTTTGACCGAAACTCGTTCATGCAACCAGAATGCCCCATCAAAGCTATTCCCATTTGCCCACATTTGGCCAATATCCCGCTAAGTCTTTCCTGTCCAAATGTCCCTTAAATGCGGTTATAGTACCTGCCTCAACTGCCTCCTCTGGCAGCTCGTTCCATGTACCCACCACCCCCTGAGTGAAAAAGTTGCAACTTGGGTTGCTATTAAATCTTTCCCCTCACAACTTAAACCTAGGTCCTCTGGTTCTGAGTCTGAAGAAGGGTCTCTACCCGAAACGTCACCTATCCACGTTCTCCAAAGATGCTGCCTGACCTGCTGAGTTACTCCAGCACTTTGTGTCCTTTGGTGTAAATCTGCATCTTTGTTCCATTGGTTCTTGATTCCCCTGCCCTTGTTCCATTTTGATTCTAATCTCTTCTATTTATCCTCTTACAATAAGGATTTTCACTGATTTCTCATCCTTAGTAGTTGGGTTTAAAATGTAATAATAATAATAAATTTTATTTATGGTCGCCTTTCAAGAGTCTCAAGGACACCTTACAAAAATTTAGCAAGTAGAGGAAAAACATGTAAGCGGAATGAAATAAATAGTAGAGACATGACTAGTACACAAATTAAAGACAGAATTCAATTCAAAACACAATATGAGGCAATTCAAGCACAGATGAAAAGGGAGAGGGACGTGGGGCTAAGGATAGGTAGAGGTGAAAAGATGGGTCTTGAGGCGGGACTGGAAGATGGTGAGGGACACGGAATGGCGGATCAGTTGGGGAAGGGATTTCCAGAGCCTGGGAGCTGCCCTGGAGAAGGCTCTGTCCCCAAAACTGCGGAGGTTTGACTTGTGGATGGAGAGGAGACCGGCTGATGTGGATCTGAGGGACCGTGAGGGTTGGTAGGGGGAGAGGAGGTCAGTGAGATATGGGGGGGGGGGGGGGGGTGGGGGGGCAGATGGTGGAGGGCTTTGTAGGTGAGGACCAGGATTTTGTAGGTGATTCGGTGGGAGATGGGAAGCCAGTGAAGTTGTTTGAGGACTGGAGTGATGTGATGCCAGGATTTGGTGTGGGTGATGAGTCGGGCGGCTGCGTTCTGGACCAGTTGGAGTCGGTTGATGTAGGTGGAGCTGATGCCAAGGAGAAGTCAGTTGCAGTAGTCCAGTCGGGAGGAGATGAAGGCATGGATGAGTCTTTCAGCAGCGGGAGGTGTGAGAGAGGGTCTGATTTTGGCGATGTTGCGGAGGTGAAAGAAGGAGGTTTTAATGACATGGCAGATGTGAGGCTCGAGGGAGAGGGTGGAATCAAAGATCACGCCAAGGTTGCGGGCCTGGGGAGATGTACCCACTAATAAAAGGCCAAACATGTCACAATAACTGGGAAAGCTTTCAGCGTTCCACATTCAACTAACATTGGCCTTCCATGGCAAGAATAAAAGACCAGCTCACCCCGTCTCCTTTGAATGCCTACAAAACCCACAGGGAAAAGTCAATTATAGTACTGTGAATTTTAGATTGCCCCAATGCATGGAGTTCAAAATGAGATTGTCACTGTATCTCACTGGCATGGAGATACAGAGGACTGCAGATATTGCAATCTTGAGCAAAACACAAAGTGCTGGAGGAACTCAGAGGGTCAGGCAGCATCCTGAAATGGTCAGAAGGCATTGGAGATCGGAACCGTTCAGATTGATTGCAGTCAGTTCTTCACAGTCCAATCAGTCTGTAGAAGGAACCCAAACTGAAATGTCATCTGTCTAATCCCTCCACAATTGCTGCCTGACCCACTGAGTTCATTCCAGCACTGTGCTTTGCATAAGATTAAGGGTCTGTCCCACTTTCACGACCTAATTCACGACCTCTGCCGAGTTTGCCCTTGACTCATACTCGCAGCATGGTCGTCACGAGGTCGTAGGAGGTCGTAGGTAGGTCGTAGCAGGCCGTGATGCTAGTCGTAGGTACTTGTGGCATCAAGTGGGTTGGGGCGTTTTTTCTAACATGATGAAAAATGTCCACGAGTAAAAAAGGTTGTGAATTAGGTCGTGAAAGTGGGACAGGCCCTTTAGCACAATCAACAACCACTCTCCACAATCAATTCAAAATGACCTGCCTCTCTACAGAGGTTAATGCTCTCCTCCATCACCATTGAGATTTAAACAACTTTCTCTTCATATTGAACATTGTGGAAATGGGGCAATGTATGGCATCAACCTTATATTAAAACCAACCTTGCAGATAGTGGAAATTTGAAACCAATCAGCAGGTCAGACAGCAACAGCGGAGGGAAAAACAGAACTAACAAAGAATTAGTGAAGAAAGATTCTGACCCAAAACCTCGTCTGTCCATTCCCTCCACAAAAACCTGCCTGACCTGCTGAGTTCCTCCAGCACTTTGTATTTTGCTGAAAATTCCAGCATCTGCCATTCTTTGGTTCAGGTCAAAGACTACTCAGACTCCATTGTGTCAGATATTCACTTTAATGGCTAATCTTTGAATTTTTTGCAAGACGAATTGTTGATGGTGTGTCACGAAAACTAGGCATCTGCATTAGCATAAAGCTTGGTTTAGTTTAGTTTAATTGAGTTTAATTTGTTATTGTCATGTGTACGGCGGTACAATGAAAAGCTTTTCTCTGTGTGCTATCCAGTAAAAAGAAGAGTGTACTTAAATACAATCAAGCTACCACAGCGTTAAGATAAAGAATAAAGGGTACAACATTTAGTTCAAAGTTATAACTTGAAGTTTGACAAAGTCTGATTAAAGAAAATTCAAAGATCTCCAAAGAGGTAGGCAGGAGGTCAGGACTGCTCTCTAGCTAATTATGAAGATCAGCAAAGAAAATGAGGAATTTTGAAATTAGTAGCATTTATCAAGAAGACAGTGTGAGCTTCAATGATTGGCTTTAAAGTAGAATTGTCTACTGGAACGGAAAATAAGGAGAGGCAGAAAGTTGGAATTAAGAGGCACAAGAAAGCAACAGTAATATGATCTTGTGATCCACACCAAGACTTCATCAGCACCCTAATTGGTTTAACTCTTCCTAAACCAGTCACTCTAAAAGCCCTGTCCCACAGTATGAGTTCTTTCCAAGAGCTCTCCCGAGTTTGCCCTGATTCGAACTCGGAGATTTACGGTAATGGCCACTCGTCGGTACTCGGGGCTCTCGTGAAAATTTTTCAACATGTTGAAATATCTTCATGATTCTTCCCGTGCTTACCTTCCATTAGCGAGTCTTCCTGAGTACCTGCCGTTAGCTTTACGAGCCGCTAAGAGACGTCCCCGGGCTCCGACGTACCCGCTACGATCATTCTCCATGCTTACCACGAGTTTGATTTCTTTTAAATTTGGGAGAGCTCTTGGAATGAACTCGTATCGTGGGACAGGGCTATAAGACTATTTGTAATTGCTTTACCAAAACTGCTGCGATCAGGTAACTCATTTTTGCTGGAAAATTCGTTATTTCGATGATTGTACAACCATCAAAACTGGATGAAATTAAACAAAGACTGTGACAAGACTATTTGTCAAAGTTGAGAGGTGTTGTGATAACTTTTTTTTGAAAATTGTACGTGGTTAATTAAGCAAATAAATTAAAAAATAAGATTCTAACAATATTTTAATCAAATGACGAAAAAAGTTGCAGAAACCACACAATGTTCAATTTTTTATGACGTGCATATGATTTTATGATTTTTCTTTATTTAATAACAATCTTTATAATTTTATTTTGTAATTTATTATCAGTCAAGGACATTTCACTATTTCTTGTAGTTGGGGTAAATCATGTCAATACTTCCTACGTTCTATCATACATTTTCTGTCTGATTTTCAATACTTGATCATTTCTAAGGAGTGTTTTGGTATCATGCTTGAAGATTTGAATATGATGACATTTTATTTGGGCTGCGAGATTTTAAAGCCACATTTTAAAGTCTTCCATTGCTTTATAATTAGAATTTTTAAGACTCTTAAAAAAGGAGCCAACATATTCAATGACCTTCCCCACCCCGGCCATTCCATTTTCTCCCTGCTCCTGTTGGGAGGAAGATACAGAAACTTGAAAGCGCACACCACCAGACTCAGGAACAGCTTCTTCCCCTCTGTTATCAGGTTTATGAATGGTGCGTCCATAAGCCTGGGTACAGTCCTGTTCTTCAAACCTGCCCCTTTGTGGACATTGAACTTTTTCTCTGGAACTGATGTGCTTCAATGTTGAGAACTATATTCTGCACTGTATCGTTCTCTTTGTTCTACCTCTTTATATATGTGAGTTTGGCTTCATTCTATTTGTGTAAAGCATTATCTGACCTGTTTACATAGCACACAAAAAAAGAGCTTTTCACTATACTCGGTACACATGATAATAATAAACCTAAACCTAAGCAAAGAGATTGAAGCTGATGCATAAAAATGAGTGTAAATCATGACTAACGAGACTAAACATGGGAGACATGAAGTAATAATAAAGAATATAAGCAGTGAACCTAAATGAAAATGACGCAGTTGAGCTGACAAAGTCCAAGACTGATTAAAAGCATAAATGTGCAATGAGATTGGAAATTCATCACAGGGGTAGTATGGGTTGAAATGGAAGACCAAGATTGGCAGCATAGTATTAAGATTAAAAGAACAATTCTGAGAGTTCCAGGAAAACAAAAAAAAATTAAGTTGGGCATGGGTCAAAAACAAAGAAAGTAGAAAACGTTTCACTGTGCCTCGGTACACATGGCAATAAACTAAACTAAAAACTAGATACTTGTACCTAAGTTAACAAAATGCACTAATATGGGTAAAGTTTGGTACTAACAATTTGAAATCTTTGGTACCTCAGAATTTTATATATATACTAGACCAAGTGGGACCCGTTGGGACCCGTCATTGTGAGATGGAGCACTGCTGATGGGCAGTTTATGTAAATGAGAACTCATTGTGATATCATAGCTAACTGCCACTGCAAGTTCAAGTGATTTTTTCTCAAACAGGATTTTGTAAAGTTTAAAATGTGAATAACTTGGAAAATATACCATCAATCTGAACAAAACGTGATACACCACACCACAGGACAATGGTGAGTAAAGTGGTCCAGAAATTGTAGCGCTATCCTGTACCGTTTTGGTGTAATTTCAAGATCACACACACACACAACACACACACACAGACACAACACACAACACAAAACACACAACACTCAACACACAACACACACACACAACACACACAACACACACACACACACACACACACACACACACACACACACACACACACACACACACACACACACACACACACACACACACACACACACACACACACACACACACACACACACACACACACACACACACACAACACACACAGACACAACACACACAGCCAAACAGAATCACACGCATAGAACAAACAAGATGAGAGTTTTAGTAATATATAGATATCTATCACAAATCTCACTTGGTACTGGCATTTAAATTTGAAAGTTTTATTATGCTTAGTCTTTTTGTATGCAATTCTTTTTCATAATTTGGATCCTTGTTGCTTTGTTTTAGTACTTTATTAAATGGATGCAGTTTAATTCATAGACTAAATATGCTTCTAATTTAATGACCCACGGTTTTAATTAGTGGGAAAGATATAGATTACCTACGAAAATTAGAATAGTGATATCAGGGAACGAATTATCCTAATAGCAGAGAAGAAAAGGATTTGGAAGTGTGCTTTCTTGATGAATATGTTCCTGTTCTGATGGGAAAGAAAGGCATAGTCAGATCCGGCACAAAAAAAAGACACAAAATAACTCAGCGGGTCAGGGCCTGCTTCCATGCTGTATCTCAAAACTAAACATGGCTTTCCACTGTACCTCAGTACATTTAACAATAAACTAAAACTGAACTAAACTGAACTGAATTGAACTAGGCTTCTAGTTTCATCATCATTGAGAAAGTATTCAGAGTTAGGCACAAAGTGCTGCAGTAACTCAGTGGGTCAGGCAGCATCTCTGGAGAAAAGGAATAGGTGACATTTCAGATCCAAAAGATCACCAATTCCTTGTCTCCAGAGATGCTGCCTGACCCTCTGGGTTAGTTCAGCACTTTGTGTCGGTCTTCGGTGTAAATCAGCATCTGCAGTTCCTTCCTACACAAGTATTCAGAGTTGTTCTTCCTAAGCAATTAAATGCATTTTAAATTTGCAAATTAAAATTAATAATGGTCTTTTATTCGTTTGTTTTTTTAGTAATATGTACTCAGATAAGACACTGATTTTATGTGATAGAAGGCAACAATAGACAGATTTAACCAATGTGCTTATAAGGACAGAAGATAGACACAAAATAGTGGAGTAACTCAGCTGGACAGGCAGCATCTCTGGAGAGAAGGTCGAGACCCTTCTTCGGAGTTATAAGTCTGAAGACATATAAATGCTTATAAGGGCATTTTTACCGAATGAGCAAAACTATTTGTGAACATGTCAAGGGTTGAAATAATACATTGTGCAAATATTTAAATGTTAGTAACAAACTGAGGTTGCAATCTCTGACCACAGATAACTGCATCTTAGCTCCTGATCTGTGAGCTGCATGAACAGTGGTTATGAGGTTTTATTCTGTTGCTTTCCGGTGTTGTAAATAACTATAGTACCGCTGCAGAATTCTTTATATCACTTCTTTACAATCTTGAGATTTACAGCCATATTACAATCATGTCAGTGTACAGATGTCGTTAAACTGGAAAGGGTACAGAGAAGATTTACGAGGATTTTGCTGGAACTTGAGGGCCTGAGCTGTAGGCAGGAGGATGAGGGGTGATCTTATACAGATTTGTGAGATCAAGAGAGGAATACATGGGGTGAATGCACAGAGTCTTTTACCCAGAGAAAGGGAATCAAGAACCAAGGGCATAGGTTTAAGGTGAGGAGGGAAAGATTTAATAGGAACCAGAGGTGCATCTTTTTTTTACACAAAGGGTGGTAGGTGTATGGAACGAGCTGCAGGAGGAGGTAGTTGAGCCAGGTACTATCACAATGTTTAAAAAACATTTGGACAGATACATGGATAGGAATAAGATAGGTTTAGAGGGATATGGGCCAAGCACAAGTAGTGGGACTAATACAGGAGGGGCAGGCAGGTGGGACTCACCCCATCAGGTGGGGCTGGACAATGGCTGCCTCGCCAACAGGCTGCTTCATCCCTCATAAACAATTCTCTTTTTATTGTTTTTTAGTCTGTAGTCAAATGTTGTTTTAGTTTATCTTTAGTTATGTATTATGTGGGGGCTTTTTAATCTCTTTCCTTGACGGAGATGCAACTTTTTCCTTATCGTATCTCCATCTGCACTGCGGCCTAACATCGTGGAGCTGGTGGCCTCTTGCTGGGAATCGACCTTGGGAACCCAAGGAGAGGTCATTCACCTGCCCTATGTGCAGGAAGGGATTCACTCAGCCGTCCAACCTCTTGACGTACCTGAGAGTCCACACGTGACTGCTGAACCCTAAGTGTTGCTGGATCCAAGATTGAACCATGTTTCTTCTAGTTCAGTTTATTATTGTTACGTGTATCGATTGTTACGTATACGTAAATGGCTGTGAACTTTAACATCGTGGAGCTCGCGGTCCCTGGTTAGGGGCTTCGGGAGCTTCGATCGCCCCGACGCGGGAGCTTCAATTGCCCCGACTGCAGATGGTTTGACTCCCCCGACTTCGGGAGAAAAGAAGGAAAGAAGATGAGACTTTATTGCCTTCCATCACAGTGAGGAAGGTAGAGGAGCTGCTTATGATAATTTTTTATGTGGTTCCATGTTTTGTTGCTTATCTGATATGACCGTACGGCAAACCAAATTCCTCATGTGATTTACATACTTGTTTTGTTTTCATACTAGGCTAATAAAATCAATTACAATTGCCATCTAAGTTAGTTTCATTCGCCACATTTGCCACATAAACATCTAACCCTTTCCTATCCATGTACCTGTCACAATGTTTTTTTTTAATGCTGTTATAGTACCTGCCCCAACTACATCCTTCAGCAGCTCATTCCATGTACCCAATAACTCAGGTGAATTATTTGCCCCTAAGGTTCCTGTTAAATCTTTCCACTCTCACCGTAAATATATGTCCTCTGATTCTTAATTCCGCTAGCCTGGGTAAAAGACTATGCGCGTTTACCTGATCTATCCCCCTCATGATTTTATATACCTCCAAACGATTACCCCTCAACCTCTCCCTATAGCTCAGTCCCTCGTGTCCTGGCAACATCCTCGTAAATCTTCCCTGCACTCTTTCCAGTTTAAGTTGGGGGCATAATAAATTGATGAATTAAAGGAGCAGAATTCGGCCATTCGGCCCATCAAGTCTCTCTACCATTTGATCATGGCTGAACTATCCTTCCCTCTTGACTCCATTCTCTTACCTCCTTCACAAAACTCATGACACCCACACTAATCTAAAATCTATCAATCTCCACCTTAAAAATATATCCATTGACTTGGCCCCCACAGCCATCTGTGGTAATGAATTCCACAGGTTCACCACCCTCTGGCTAAAGAAATTCCTCCTCATCCTTCTAAAGGTAATATTCCTTTTAGTTCATTTTAAAAATTTTTGTCCCATATAAAATGTGTTCCATATTCAATTCAGTCCCATATAAAATGTGTCCCATATAAACAATTGCTAAACAAAAGTTAGCTTTGAGTTGAATATCTATAAAGAAGTAAGAGAAATTAATGTAATGAAGTGCGTGGCTTAATTGCTGAATTGCTCCTCCCCTTAGTTTACTGACACCTCTTGCATAGCCAAGCCTTCCCTGGTACATTCGTAGTGTAAACAGCATCAGTGTGGTTAGATCGAAACGACTTTAAAAAGACAGCTCGATCCTTTAGATTTTACTTCACTTCTCAAGATCAGCCTGACTAAGTAGCTCTGAAAGGATCGTTGCACTTCAAAAAAACTGTTCTGTTCCACCTCTGTGGGGCGAATTCAAGGAAGTCGCTGACGTTCGTTGCTTATTGAAATCTTACACTCAAAGTGAAGAGCAAACTTGCAACAAATTGAACGAAGATGTCCACTGAAGAAGAATATTTCAGCCAGACCGATGCCTATCCATCTTTTGAAACTACTGATCTTAATTATGATGATTATGTCGATGACATAAATGGACATTTCTGTCCGCACGGGGAGTTACCTCTGCTAAATATCTTGATCTCAGTCCTCTACTATGTGATCTTCATTGTTGGATCGTTGGGAAATGTAATTGTCATTTTGATCATGTCCTTCAAAGAGAAGAGGCGGTGGAGATTGGTGGACACTTACGTGATCAACTTGGCCATTGCAGACCTGATATTCATCTTCAGTTTGCCCCTATGGGGGGCCTCAGCTGCCCACTGTCACCAGTGGAACTTTGGAAATGAGCTCTGCAAACTTAGCAGCTACATCATTGCCGTCAACAAGTACTCCAACATATTTTTCCTCACCTGCATGAGTATAGACCGGTACCTGACCATCGTTAAACAGTTGGACTTCAAACACGTCAGGACTCAGAACTACTCCATGAAAATCAGTGTTGTGGTCTGGGTCACGTCCATGCTGCTCGCCATTCCTTCCGCCTACTTCAGACAACTTCATCAACTCAACGCAACCTACTGCAAAGAGGACTCGACTTCTCATTTCTACCGAGGGTTCAGCCTGATCGTTATCTGCCCGACCTTCGTACTGCCTATTGTTGTCATCCTGTTTTGTTACTGCTCCATACTCAACAGACTAAGGGACCATTATGTTCACAGCAAGAAACTTCTCCAGAGAAGAGAGAACTCCTGGAAAATCATCCTTGCCATCGTGTCTGGGTTTGTCCTGTCCTGGTTACCCTTTAACATTTTCAAGGCTATCGATCTGTGTTTGCAGTTCAAGGAGGTAGACCCGTCTTGGCGGGTTGTTGTCACACGTGGCTTGGCCATCGCTTCTTGCTTGGCCTTCATTAACAGCTGCATGAACCCAATCATTTACGCTTTTCTTGACCGGAATTTCAGGTTGAGAACCAGCCGCCTGTCTACTTGTGTCTTTGGCAGCATCAGGAAGAGAAGTAACAGTTTTGGCTCCCTGTCAATACCCACAGAAAGCAGCACCTTTCCAGAAAGTCCAAAGCCTAACCCTTACTGCATCAACTGAGGAGATGCACAAATAAAGCCTTTCGGTAAAAAGCATGCAGACTTACCAAAGCCGAAGATTAGTTTAATTTAGTTTAGTTTATCATTCTCATGTGCAATGAGGTAAAGTGAAAAGCCTATTTGTTGCACACTAAGGTTTGGTGCCATCTTAAGAATATATCCATAAATCTCCGTACTTTGTGGGTTTTGCAGAGACATTTGAAAAATCTTTATGCCAATGTATCTATAATTGTGAATATAACCGTGAAGATATCTAAAGCTTTGGTTAGCCTGAATGATGTTTTGAGTCATATTTGAGCTGGATTGTACGCTAATCTATAAATGCAACCTATTCTACTATGTGGAATTTAAAATTGGAGTTTCTTTCTTGCCATGTATCATTTATCTTTTAAACTGAATTAAATAAAAGTACCTGTTTTCATCAGACAACTGTTTTTTTATCCTTGTTTTTTTTTTCGACTTCTCGGGCACTCTTGAAACCAAATCAGATGACCCAGTGATAAGAGGGGTCACAGGAGAGGGCGGACAGGCTGGGTGGGATATGGAGTGTGGTGTGGAGGTAGACGAGATTTAAGCAGGTTTCAAGGATTCAGATCAATGATGGATGAAGAACACTCAAGTAATATCAAAGGAACAGGAATGACACATTTATTAAAACAATTGGGGCAGCACAGTGGCACATCAGTGGAGTTGTGGCCTTACAGCGCTAGAGACTCGGGTTCGATCCTGACTATGGATGTTGTCTGTACGGAGTTTGTACATTCTCCCCGTGACCAAGTGGATTTTGCCCGGTGCTCCAGTTTCTTCCCACATCCCAAGATGTACAGTTTTGTAGGTTCATCGGTTTTGGTAAAGATTGTAAGTTGTCCCTAGTGTGTAGGATAGTGCTAGTGTACGGGGTGATCGCTGGTCGGGACGGACTCAGTGGGCCGAAGGGCCTGTTCTGCATTTTATCTCTAAAATAAACTAACTAAACAGTAAAACACAGTAAAACTACTCTTAAATCTATAAACAAACAGTAGCAAACAACATATAAGCACTGAGTCTCACACATACTTCAACTTCAAAAGGTCACAACAGCTTGTCAGGAACTACTTTTTATAGCAGCATTCTCTTAACGGCTGTAGGTTCTAGCACCATGGTGAAGTCCCGTGATACGTTTCATTGAATGCATTTGCATAATTACTAAGCCCACAATTCTACCCAGGTCTAAAACTACAGCTGACTATGCTTTTCTGTTGACCACCTGTTCTTCCCGTGCTGAGAACAAGGGTTTTTGTTACGTCAGTGACAGAGCACATCCTGATAGTCTCTGAGAAAGAAAACTTCATCTTAGGGTGGCACAGTAGCGCAGCGGTGGAGCTGCTGCCTTACAATGCCGGGGACCCGGGTTCGATCCTGACTACGCGTGATGCCTGTACGGAGTTTGTACGTTCTCCCCGTGCTCTGGTTTCCTCCCGTAATCCAAAGATGTTCAGGTTTGTAGATTAAGTAGCTTCGGCAAATTACCCCTAGTGTTTAGGATAGAACTAGTGTACGGGAGATCGCTGGTCAGTGCAGAATCGGTGGGTTGAAGCGCCTGTTTCCACGCTGCATCTCTAAATTCCAAAATAAAACTCTAAAGTAAATGTTTTAATGCTAGGTGACCTTGCAGCCATGGATAAGAAGTCGTATTTGTTTTTCTAGGTGAGGCCAAGTATTTTCCCCAAGCATCTAGTTTATTTATCCAAGCAAGCATGCTTAGCTACCATGCAGTGCTGTTGGATTACGTTGATGCGCTACAATGCTGAGAACTATATCCTGCACACTGAATCTTCCCTTTGCTCCACCAATTCTACTTGAGTTTGACTTGATTGTATCTATGTATAGCGTTATATGATCTGATAGAAGAGCATGGAAAACAAAGCTTTACACACAACAACAATAATCTTGAGAATTGAAAAAAGGAACTGCAGATGCAGGTTAATGCACAAAAGGACACAAAGTGATGGAGTAACTCAGCAAGTCAGGCAGCATCTCTGGGAAACATGAATAGGAGACGATTTGGGTCGATTTCCTTCTTCAGAGGGGTGGTCCATATCCCTCTAAACCTTTCCTATCCATGCACCTGTCCAAGTGACTTTTAAATGCTGTAATAATACCTGCCTCAACTACCTCGAGGGTGGAAGACGTCGCACATAACCGAACAGAATGGCGAAAGTTTGCTGCCCAATGCATTCAACAGTGTGGGAGGAACTATGTCTAAACAAGTCAAATACCTCCACATACCCACCACCCTCTGAGTGAAAAAGTTGCCTCTCGGGTTTGTATTAAATTTTGTCCCACCAACCTCAAACCTATGTCCACTGTTTATTAATTCCCCTACTCTGGGTAAAAGACTCTATGCATTTACTCTGTCTACTCCCTTCATTCACCTGGTCACCACATTCATTGTTGGAAAAGTAGAACTAGATAAAATAAGTATAACTAGAAAGATAAGTATCAGTCCAAAGAAGGGTCTCAACCCAAAACATTGCGTATCCATATTCTCTCTGGCTGTTATTCCAGGACTTTGTTGTCTTTGATCGATAGATAAATACAACTTCAGCTATCTTACCTGCTTTAGTAGTTTCTATAATTTAAAAAAATCAATGAATCTTTTAGTGACCGTGTAAATGGAGAGAGATTCTTTAGAAAGAGAAACTTTGCTGTCAGAAGAAATGAACTAATATTAATACACAGTGCTAGTCACATCTACAAAGCATTCACAATGTAACCACCTTTGATGTCATTATAAATGTAACCATGAAAATAACCTCCTGAATATAACCACAATCAAGAACAAGCACTGAAATCATTTTCCATCTGATACCCAGAAGCACTAGTGAGAATACGTGGCATTCCTCAAGTAAACAGGTCAATAAAATTGAAGAGATACAAGTGGCGCAGTTGTTGCTTTATGCCCCTGTCCCACTTAGGAAACCACCTGCAACTTCCGGGAACCGCACGGAAACCTTGGGTGGGGCGCAAAGTCTCCAGAGGTTTCCGTTCAGGTTTCCTAAGTGGGACAGGGGCATTACAGCTCCAAAGACCCTGGTTCAATCCTGACTGTGGGTGCTATCTGTATGGAGTTTGCATGTTCTCCCTGTGACCGCGCGGGTTTCCTCAGGGTTTTCTGCTTTCCTCCCACATCCAAAAGACGTGCATGTTTGTAGGTTAATTTGTCACAGTCTGTGTGAGTACGGTGTACCCATTCCTGTGTTTCTACTCTGTGCTGCTATTGGGTCCAAGCTATACCCGTTACATAATTTGTTTCTGCAAATTGTCCCCAGTGTGTAGGATAGAACGAGTGTACGGGCTGGTCGGCACGGACTTGATGGGTCGAAAGGCCTGTTTCAATGCTGCTGCCTGTTTCAATTTTAGTTCCTGAACTAAAGCTAAACTAAATTGAAAAGAGAAGGAAATTTACGCTGGAACTTTAAGTTCTCCGTCAAAAAAACCCACTAACGAAAAACATTTAAAACCTGAGGTTAAACAGATTTATCAGTGCATTTGATCAAATGCAAGTCTGAACGGTTAAAACGATAAGAGGAAACTAGCGAACATTGGGCCAAAAGAGGTGACTCATTCTGCAAGTTCAGAAGTTCGTATAAAGGTGTGGAGGTAAGTGTTTGAAAGCCACCAGGAGATATGAAATGACTAATCCTCAGTGAGAATCAAGCTCTGTGATTTGGAGAAAACAGCGGCAAATATTTACAACTTAGAAACTTAGAAGGGTCTGAAGAAGGGTTCTGACCCAAAACGTCACCTATCCATGTTCTCTAGAGATGCTGCCTGACCCGCTGAGTTACTCCAGCACTTTGTGTTCCTCAATGAGATATATTTGAATGTTGAATTCATTAATTTTAGGAAACTTACACTTACACCCCCTTCCTCTCGGTTTCCCCTCCCTTGCCCCCTCTTCCCACACTGAGTCCGTTAACTACAGTAGTCACACAGTGTTCAATGATGTATCGTTCTTTGGATCACTCTGTCTCTAGCCAACATTGGTCTATCAGGGAACCTCCCTGCCTGAGGTCATCTGTTGCCAGCTCTGGTTTGTCCTTTTCTTGCTTCCAGCTCCCCGCCAACCCCTGTTATCAGTCTGACGAAGGGTTCTGACTCAGAACGTCACCTATCCATGTTCTCTAGAGATGCTGCCTGGCCCACTGAGTTGTTCCAGCACTCTGAGTCTAATTTCGTAAACCCGCATCTGCATTCCTTGTTTCTACATCATCAAAGGCTTGTCCAAGCCCCTGTCATTCCTTCTTCTTCCCACTCCTCACAGCACCAGAAACCCGGATTTGATCCCAACCTTGGGCGCTGTCCATGTGGAGTTTGCACGTTCTCCCTGTAACCGCGTGGGTTTTCTCTGCATGCTCCAGTCTCCTCCCTCATCAAAAAGATGTGCAGGGAATGGATGTGTGCAGGGAATGGATGAGAAAATGGGATCACATAGAACTAGGGTGAAAGGCTGATCATTGGTCAGCATGGTCTCGGTGGGCCGAAGGGCCTGTTTCCACGCTGTATCTCTAAACTAAGCTAAATCAGCACAGTCGGAAAACAATGGCCTGAATTCTGGTGGAATTTACTGGGAATTACACATTGAATTAATGCCTTTAACCTGTAGAGCCTGTTCAATGCTGATTTACTTCACAAAAGCCATGGTTTACATAGCTTATTTATTTCTAAAACTAAAAGCGTTAATTATTGTTGCAAATTTAGTAGCAACTATCATGTGCAAATTATGGAGGGCTTGGTTTTGATGTATTTTTTAAAGTCCTTACAAATAAAATAAAAAAAATTGCAGTCACTATTAGATTCAAGCTTGGTCACACACAGAAAGATCTTTATGTTATTTGAAGCTAATTGATTTAATGCATATGTAGAACACAAAGTGCTGGAGTAACTCAGGTGGTCAGGCTGCATCTCTGGAGAACACAGGCAGGCGTTGCTTCCGATAGGGACCCTTCTTCTGTCTGAATAAGGGTCCCAGCCCGAAACATAGGAGTCTGAAAAAGTTTCCCGACTCGAAACATCACCTATCCTTGTTCTCCAGAGGTGTTGCCTGACCCACTGAGTTACTGTGTTCTACGCAAGATTCCAAGATCAGCGATTCCTTGCGTCTACCCTTTGATTGATTTAATGTTGATCATCACATCAATTTTGAATCCATAATCTTCCAAAACACATTTTGAATTTGAACCTCTTCCGCAAACCATCTTGTTAGGTAAAGGCAACATAGCCCATGGCCTTTGTTCAAAAAGGAATTTAGGATTTTACAAATATTCGTATCTATGTTGCAAATAACATCACATCAACAGATGGTACACAAAAATGCTGGGGAAACTCAGCGGGTGCAGCAGCATCTATGGAGCGAAGGAAATAGGCAACGTTTCGGGCTGAAACACATCAACAGCTGCGTTACTCGTGCAAGCTGCTGTATGCAGATTCTTATCTTAAAATTATTCAGAATTAATTATTGCAGATAAGAAATGTGCAACTGGAAAACAAGGTTCAAAAGAGTTTTAAAATGTGAATTATATCCAAAATATTCTGTTTCCAATGCCACAGGAGCAACCACTTTTCACAATGTTTTGCAAAATAATAATAATAATAATAATAATAATAATAATAACTTTATTTATAAAGTGCTTTTAGACAACATCAGTTACCACAAAGTGCTGTACATGGGAAGTCAACAAAAAGTTATTACAAACTACTAAAACCATTAAGACGACAGGACTATAAAAACAGTAAAAATTAAAAGACATTAAAAGCACTACAACAAGAACAATGTCTCAGCCAGTGTCGAAAGCCAGTGAATAAAAGTGAGTTTTTAGGGAGGATTTAAAGATGGACATGTTGCAAATAACATCACATCAACAGATGGTACACAAAAATGCTGGAGGAACTCAGAGGGTCAGGCAGCATCTGTGGGGGGAATGGATAGGTGGCGTTTCAGGTCGAAACCCTTCTATAGACTAGGCAACTGCAAATGCTGATATCTTGAGGGGGAGGGAGTAGGGGAGAGGGAAAGAGTGGGGGGGGGGGGGGGGGGGAGAGAGAGTTGGGAGAGGGTAGTGAAAGCGGGGAGAGAGGAAGCAAGTGGGAACATGGAGATATATATGGAGAGAGGGGGAAGAAAGGGGAGAGAGAGGGGGGACCAGCAGGTCGAGGAACAGCTTCTTTCCGGGAGACTCAACAACGTACCTCGGTGACTGCCAATCACCACCACCCCCCCCCCCCCGGACTCTTATTATTATTTTTTATTCAAATCGTTTGCTATGTCGCTCTTCAAGGGAGATGCTAAATGCATTTTGTTGTCTCTGTACTGTACACTGACAATGACAATTAAAATTGAATCTGAATCTGAATCTGAAAAGAGAGGAGAGGGGTGGGGGGGGGGGGGAAGAGAGGGGGGGGGGGGGGGGGGGGGGGGGGGGGTAGGGGACCGACTGAGACAGAAACAAACAGGAGAATGCTAGAAACACCCAGCAGATCAGGCAGCAATCCCTCTGTTACTGGAACAAAGCACAAAGTGCTGGGGTAACTCAGCAGGTCAGGCAGCCTCTGTGAAGGGAATGGATAGGCAATGTTGCAGGTCAGATCCTTTCAATAGATCGGATCCAAAATGCGTCCATCCACAGGTGCAGCCTGACCTTCCCAGTTCCACCAGCACTTTCGTTTTTTTTATTCAAGGTTCCAGCGCCTGCAGTTGCCTGTATCTCCAACTTGCTGTTCTTAACTTATATCACGTTCCCAATTCCAATTCAAGGGTAAAAAACAGGACACCAAGTGCTGGAGTAACTCGGCAGGTCAGGCAGCATCTTTGGAGAACATGGATAGGCTCCGTTTCAGGTCAATTGACTTCTGTACGTTGTTCTGCATACAAAAGTCTGTGAGATAAGGAGATAAGATGCGTGAAATGTGAAGCCAGAGGATGGGATGTAGGGGGAAGGGGATGGGGTGGGGGGGGGGGGGGGGGGGGGAGGAAAGGGGGGGGGGCAGGATAGTTGAGGAAATTAGTGCATATCCAGCTGAGGCACAGTGAAGGGGGAGGGGGGGGGGGCAGGGACTAAAAAAGATGGGGAAGGTAGTTGGTTAGATAACTTCTAGTTAGTTAGACAGTATTTAGCTAACCTCTTACCATCTGGACACAAAGCTGGAGTTATTCAGCAGGCCGGGCAACATCTCTGGAGGAAAGGAATTTTCTTCTCTCCAGAGATTCTGCCTGACTCACTGAGTTACTCCAGCTTTTTGTGTCTATCTTTGGCTTAAACCAACATCTGCAGTTCCTTCCTACACATTCTTACTGTCTGGGCTCTCTATAGCAGTGACACAGGCTGCAAATGTTTCATACAACCCCATGGTCAGTGCAGACAGTCACTGTGATGCATGGGCAGCAATCTGAGCCGTTCGGCCCATTGCTTTTGTGTTGTTACATCAAAAGGTTTAAGAACCTTTGATCTGGATTGCCTGACTTGTGTTAACTAGTTGCTCTCCACTGCCATCTGGTGGGTATGTACATTAAATACAACGTTAATACGTTTTAAATACGTACCATGAATCACACTAGGATCAGGCATTTTATACCAGTCCGACATTGCACACTATTAACATTGTACCAGCCTTTTTCTCGCATGTGATGCCAAAATAATTTATTAAATTCTACAAATTTACTAAAACATTAGATACTGACAAGAACTGTCAGACTTTCTGAAGATAGGCACAAAAAGTCGGAGTAACTCAGCGGGACAGGCAGAAGGAATGGGTGACGTTTTGAGTCTTCTTCAGACGTCTGTTAAATCTATTTTAAAAAGTGTGTGGCACAGTGGCGCAGCTGGTAGAGCTACTGCCTCACAGCGCCAAACACCCGGGTTCGATCCTGACCTTGGCTGCTGTCTGTGTGTGGCGTTTACACCTTCTCCTTGTGAACGTGTGGGTTTCCTTCGGGTGCTCCGGCTTCCTCCCACACCCCAAAGTTGTGCGGGTTTGTAGGTTAATTGAGCCTCTGTAAAATTGCCCATAGAGTGGATGTGGAAGTGGGATAATATGGAAATAGTGTTCTGTGATCGATGGTCGGCCTGGACTCAATGAGCCAAAGGACCTGTTGCAATGCTGGATCTTTCAATCAATCAATCAAATTCACAAATCTAAAGAATATACTTTCATCGGAAAAGCAGTAAAGTGTATTCAATTACAAATTCAAATGAACAGGACATGCGTCTAGATTAGAGATTTCTAATTTCTTGATTACTATGGGTGTGAGGGATTCTGGGGAGAAGGCAGGAGAATGGGGTTGAGAGGGAAAGAGAGATGAGCCATGATTGAATGGCGGAGTAGACTTAATGGGCCGAATGGTCATTAACCTATGAACTTATGAAACTATGAACTTATGAAAGTTGTGAATATAGTACAGTTGTCAAAGAACTCTGTCATAGACTTAATGCTGAGCGTGTCCAACTAATTTGATACAGTCTGAAACAGAAACATAGAAACATAGAAATTAGGTGCAGGAATAGGCCATTCGGCCCTTCGAGCCTGCACCGCCATTCAATATGATCATGGCTGATCATCCAACTCAGTATCCCGTACCTGCCTTCTCTCCATACCCCCTGATCCCCTTAGCCACAAGGGCCACATCTAACTCCCTCTTAAATATAGCCAATGAACTGGCCTCAACTACCCTCTGTGGCAGAGAGTTCCAGAGATTCACCACTCTCTGTGTGAAGAAGGGTCCCAACCCGAAACGTCGTCTGTCCATTCCTTCCACAGATGCTGTGTGTTCACCTATCACTTTGTATTTTACTTTACGATTCCAGTAAGTGCAGTTTCTTATGTCCTCAATTCAAAACACTTATTAATTGTTTAAAACAACTGGGCCATTTTGTTACTGTAAGAAGGTCATGATCAGATTGGATAATATGCTCGACCAGATCAGCCCTTGAACATGGGGTCTGGTAGAGTTATCGAGTCAACAGCACAGAAACGGGTCTTTTGGTCCAACTCATTCATTTCGACCAAAATACCCAATCTATGCTAGTCCCACCTGCCCGCATTAGGTCCATATCCCTCAAAACCTCTCCTATCCATCTACTTGTCCAAGTGTCTTTTGAAGTGCTGTTCTATATTTTTAAATTTATTCTGAAGACCAGAAACAAACAATGGTTGATGTCTGAAATGAGGAACTGCAGATGGAGGTTTACCAAGGCAAGAGACAAAGTGCTGGAGGAACTCAACAGGTCAGGCAGCATCACTGGAGAACATGGATAGGTGACGTTTCGGGTTGGGGTCCTCCTTGTCTGGTGAATTGTCCTTGTTGGAGTATTGGGTATTGAAATGCACTTTGGTTTACCAAAATTCCAGAAGGGAGGGAAAATAATCATTGTTCTCAACTATCTGCCACCAACGCACACAACATGCTGGAGGAACTCAGTAGGACTA
The DNA here is from genome assembly GCF_028641065.1 of Leucoraja erinaceus. Classification (NCBI taxonomy): domain Eukaryota; kingdom Metazoa; phylum Chordata; class Chondrichthyes; order Rajiformes; family Rajidae; genus Leucoraja; species Leucoraja erinaceus. The sequence goes on along the minus strand of NC_073400.1, from coordinate 16,137,476 downwards.
TAGGCTGAGGGACTCACTGAAGCTCGGTGCAGCCCACGCCAAGGATCTGTGGCGGAGGACCACAGGCTAGGATCTTTCTGATGCTGGACATTGAGGGGCAGAGGGACATTGGGGACACCCCTCAATCAAGGGAGGGGATATCAACCCAGGGGGCCACAAGAGTGGCAAGGGTGTTTTGTTTTGTTGAAATTAGGTGCGAACACTACTGAGTATAACTGTTAAATATACAGACACTGAAAATATTTGAAAAGTTTTTGCAGTTTTTGCTTTTTGTACATTTTTCAAAATTTTGAATAATGTTTTATTTTTGAAATTTGAAAAAAAAAGATCTGCGGAGGGGATTGGGCAGACGACGTTTCGGGTCGGGACCCTTCTTCAGACGGATTATAAATATTGGTCATGGCGTCTGCATGTTAGTCTGGAACTGGTCATGAATTAATCACCGCGGGTGTCAGGGCCTGGAGGGATATGGGCCAATGCAGGCAGGTGGGAATAGTGTAGATGGGACATGCTGGCCAGCGTTGGCAAGTTGGGTCAAAGGGCCTGTCTCCACACTGAAATGCTATGATTCTAAAACTGCTTTAGTGACTCGATTATACATTCATACCTCAAAAGATCACAATCTTTGCAGTTTACAGGTTTGTTAAGAGTTCTGAGAACTGCGCTAAGAATATGGATTGACTATCACATTCCAATTTGCATCTAACTTAGAAAAAATAATGAGGGTATATTTTCAAAATGTATATCAATGTTTAATTAGCTGTATGTGATATGGTCAAATGAACTGCTGAATTTCCTTTCTGTTTAGAGGCATTGAACGGGTGATTAATGGACGGCCCGTCGAGTACATGCCGACCATTGATCACTCATTCACACTGGTTCTATGTTATCTCACTTTCTCATCCCCTTCCTCCGTAGGACTGCAGGAGTACGTGCTGAGGGACGCACTGAAACTCGACGCAGCCAACGCCAAGGCTCTGTGGGGGTGGACTTCAGTCTAGGGTCCTTCCACTGCTGGACATTGAGGGGCAGAGTCTGGAGGGGCCACCCCTCAAACAAGAGGAATATCACCCCAGCGAGCCACATGAGTGGCAAGGGTATTTTGTTTAAAGTTAGGTGTGAGCACTACTGAGTGTTACTCTGTGGAATGTACAGACACTGAAAATGTCTAACGTTTTACGCACAGTTTCTAATTTGTATGAATGTTTTATTCTGAATAAAGTATTATTCATAAACTGACGGTCTCCAATGATGTAGAAAGTAGCTCAGGTCTGCTCCTACCAACAACTAGAGAGCAGTCTTGAGCCACTATCTACCTCAATGGAGACCCGCAGACTTTCTTTGATTGGACTTTACTAGACTTTATCTTGCACTAAACATTATTCCCTTTATCCTGTATCTGTACACTGTGAATGGCTCAATTGTAATTATGTATTGTGTTTCTGTTGACTAGTTAGCATGCAACAAAAGCTTATCACTGTACCTCGGTACACGTGACAATAGACCAAACTAACTAACTATTTTTGAAGCTGATTGATTTCATGTACATGTAGAAGACAAAGTACTGGTGTAACTCAGGGGGGGTCAGGCAGCATCTCTGGAGAAAATGAATAGGTCGTTTTGGCTCGAGATGACTAATTGCCAAGGAAGTTCAGTGGTTTAACGGGGGAGAAGAAAGCTGGAAAAGGGGAGGGACAGGAATAAAGCACAGGTAACAGGTCGACACAGGTGAGGGGGATTTTGTGACGGGCAGGTGTTTGGAACAAAGGCCAGAGATTAAAAAAAACACCTCGATCTGTCTGCATTGCCCTGATTTCTAACCGCTCTCCATTGAGAAAAATCCGCCTGTTAAAACCTTCTCCCAAAGTAAATAAACTCACCCTAAACTCCACTTGCCAACAGCCTGCCCATTCAATCAAGGTTTCCTGAAATATAAAGTCCCGGACACTGCGATCAACAAGTGTGTGTAGGAAGGAACTGCAGTTGCTGGTTTACACCGAAAATAGTCACAAAATGTTGGAGTAGCTCATCGGGACGGGCAGCATCTCTGGAGAGAAGGAATGGGTGACATTTTCTGGTCGAGACCCTTCTTCAGACCCGAAACGTCACCCATTCCATCTCTCCAGAGATGCTGCCTATCCCGCTGAGTTACTCCAGCATTTTGTGTCTATCTTAAATCAGAATAAATAACAGTTTGGAAAAATAAATTTTCTAAATCTTTCATAGAAATAAAAATTCAACAGTCTTACCTTTTGACAGTGGTGATGTTCACCTATTAGTGGACACATTGCACATGTATACTTTTCAATGTTAATCTCTATTTTCAAGTAAATAGTATTACAAGTGCTGGATTATGGACTCAGGAGGCTCTAGTGATAACTGAGGTTGATGTATATTTGAAGGCTTCTTTAAAGTGCAGTCGATTTACTTCATTGGTCGTATTTTAAGATGTAAAACTCTGTTTCTATGGCAACTGGAGTATTCTCCATCCAATCAACATCTCTGTGGAACATTTTCTCCTTTTCTGTACAACTTTAACTCGAGGTGGTCCACAGACTGGTGAACTCTTGAACTCCTGAATATCTGTCTCCCTCAGTGAAACAAAGTGATTGGAAATTAGTCATCTCGGCTCTAAGCTGTGCCGCTCACTACAAGGTTCCCACACGTTCACACCATCATCCGAGGGCCGTTCTTCATCAGCGCAGGAAGTGGTAGAAATCTTTGCAAAGGCCACAAACTATTCCCTCCACAAGTGAGCATGTTCCCACACTCTAAACCAAAGCTAGAAACCTGCGTGAGACAAACCACTACCTACAATCAGTACGAAACACCAGTTTAGCAGTTACTGAACTTGCAGACAAGTATAGTTGTCTAGTGGGTCGAGACAAAATCAGGACACTTCCTTGGGCAATTATTCATCTTTTTTAAAATTTAATTGATTGAATAATACAGCATGGAAACAGGCCCATCGGCCCACCAAGTCAACGCCAACCATTAAACATCAGGATTTGAGTATAGGAGCAGGGAGGTTCTACTGCAGTTGTACAGGGTCTTGGTGAGACCACACCTGGAGTATTGCATACAGTTTTGGTCTCCTAATCTGAGGAAAGACATTCTTGCCATAGAGGGAGTACAGAGAAGGTTCACCAGACTGATTCCTGGGATGTCAGGACTTTCATATGAAGAAAGACTGGATAGACTCGGTTTGTACTCGCTAGAATTTAGAAGATTGAGGGGGGATCTTTTAGAAACTTAGAAAATTCTTAAGGGGTTGGACAGGCTAGATGCAGGAAGATTGTTCCCGATGTTGGGGAAGTCCAGAACAAGGGGTCATAGTTTAAGGATAAGGGGGAAATCTTTTAGGACCGAGATGAGGAAAACTTTTTTCACACAGCGAGTGGTGAATCTCTGGAATTCTCTGCCGCAGAAGGTAGTTGAGGCCACTTCATTGGCTATATTTAAGAGGGAGTTAGATGTGGCCCTTGTGGCTAAAGGGATCAGGGGGTATGGAGAGCAGGCAGGAACAGGATACTGAGTTGGATGATCAGCCATGATCATATTGAATGGCGGTGCAGGCTCGAAGGGCCGAATGGCCTACTCCTGCACCTATTTTCTATGTCTATGTTTCTATGTAAACACCCATTCACACTAACTTAGCTTATGCCCCTGTCCCACTTTCCTGAATGGAAACCTCTGGAGACTTTGTGACCCACCCAAGGTTTCCGTGCAGTTCCCGGAGGTTTTTGTCAGTCTCCCTACCTGCTTCCACTACCTGCAACCGCCGGCAACCACCTGCAACTTCCGGGAACCGCACGGAAACCTTGGGTGGGGCGCAAAGTCTCCAGAGGTTTCCGTTCAGGTTTCCTAAGTGGGACAGGGGTATTAACTGCGGCAAGCCTCAACGACTTCCGCCCAGTTGCACTTACCCCCATCATCACCAAGTGCTTCGAGAGGCTGGTCCTGGCACACCTCAAAAGCTGCCTACCCCCCACACTGGATCCCTATCAGTTTGCCTACCGCAAGAACAGGAGTACGGAGGATGCCATCTCAACGGCACTTCACTCCGCCCTCTCCCACCTCGACAACAGAGACACTTACGTAAGAATGCTGTTCATCGATTACAGCTCAGCATTCAACACCATTATACCATCAAAACTGATCACCAAACTCGGTAACCTGGGCATCGACCCCTCCCTCTGCAACTGGATACTGGACTTTCTAACCAACAGACCCCAGTCTGTGAGGTTAGACAAGCACACCTCTTCAACCCTCACCCTGAACACCGGCGTTCCACAGGGCTGTGTGCTGAGCCCCCTCCTCCTACTCCCTCTTCACCTATGACTGCACACCTGTACATGATGGTACTAACACCATCATCAAGTATGCAGATGATACAACGGTGATTGGCCTCATCAGCAACAACGATGAGCTGGCCTACAGGGAGGAGGTCCAGCACTTAGCAGCATGGTGCGCTGACAACAACCTGGCCCTTAACTCCAAGAAGACCAAGGAGCTCATTGTAGACTTCAGGAAGTCCAGAGGCGGCACGCACACCCCCATCCACATTAACGGGACGGAGGTGGAACGTGTTTCTAGCTTCAGGTTCCTGGGAGTCAACATCTCCGATAACCTCTCTTGGACCCACAATACCTCTACTCTGATCAAGAAGGCTCATCAGCATCTCTTCTTCCTGAGGAGACTGAAGATGGTCCATCTGTCTCCTCAGATCCTGGTGAACTTCTACCGCTGCACCATCGAGAGCATCCTTACCAACTGCATCACAGTATGGTATGGCAACTGCTCTGTCTCCGACCGGAAGGCATTGCAGAGGGTGGTGAAAATTGCCCAACGCATCACCGGTTCCACGCTCCCCTCCATTGAGTCTGTCCAAAGCAAGCGTTTGTCTGCGGAGGGCGCTCAGCATCGCCAAGGACTGCTCTCACCCCAACCATGGACTGTTTACCCTCCTACCATCCAGGAGGCGCTACAGGTCTCTCCGTTGCCGAACCAGCAGGTCGAGGAACAGCTTCTTCCCAGCGGCTGTCACTCTACTCAACAACGTACCTCGGTGACTGCCAATCACCACCCCCCCCCCCCCCCCCTGGACACTTATTATTATTTATTCAAATCGTTTGCTATGTCGCTCTTCAAGGGAGATGCTAAATGCATTTCGTTGTCTCTGTACTGTACACTGACAATGACAATTAAAATTGAATCTGAATCTGAATCTTAAAGATACGGCATGGAAACAGGCCCACCAAGTCCACGATGACAATCAATGATCCATTCACACTTGGCTTGGCTAAGAAGTACAGCATGTAAGCAAGCCCTTCGGCCCCTCCGAGTCCATGCCGACCATCGATCATCCGTTCACTAGCTCTATGTCTTACACATCTATAGACACACTGAACTTTTATCTTCCATTTTGTATTATGTTTACATATTCTGTTGTGCTGCAGCAAGTAAGAACTTCATTGTCCTATCTGGGACCCATGACAATAAAACTCTCTTGACTCGATTTAGAGAAGCCAATTAACTTAGAAACCGCAGGAAATTCATGCTGTTACGGGGAGAACATGCAAACTCCATACAGACAGCACCCGTGGTCAGGATCGAACCCGGGTCTCTGTTGTTGTGAGGCAGCAACACTGTGCCGCCCACTCGATCTCATCCACTCCCTGCACACTAGGGACAATAGGGTCTCTGCAGGGACCTACAAACCTGCATGTCTTATATGTATTTATTACATTTGTTTCAACCATGGAGGTTTTTGCAAAAAGAAAAAACTTACAATACAGGGGAGAAGGGGCTGGTGGAACCATTGCCTTGCAGCACCAGAGACTGAAGTTCAATTCTGACTTTGGGTGCTGTCTGTGTGGAGTTTCCTCTGGGTGCTCCGGTTTCCTCACACATCCCCAAGACGTATGGGTTTGTAGGTTGATTGTTCTCTGTAAATTACCCCAATTATGTAGGGAGTGGATGAGAAAGTGAGATAATATAGAACTAATGTGAACAGATGATCGATGGTCGGCATGCACTCAGTGGGCCGAAGTTTCCATGTTGTATCTCTAAACTAAATGCAAGATTAGCCATTTTGATGGGATGGATTGAAAAATGCAGGATATTCTTCAGATCAGGTTTGTTTATTTAAACAGGGAGATCAGGGCTGCTGCAATAGATAGGTTATCCCTTATACATAACATACAGAAGGTCAGAATGCCAATGCAACAATAATGAGGAAAGGAAATAGTGGCTGTGGCTTTATTGATAAGGAGAAGAGGTATGAAGGTGGACTAGTCCTGGTGTAATTTGACAGGATGCCGGTAAGACTGCGTCTGGAGTGGTTTTGGTCACCATTGAGTCATAGAGTCATGCAGCACTGAAACAGAACATAGAACAGTGCAGTGTGCAGAAAGGAACTGCAGATGCTGGTTTAAACTGAAGATAAGACACAAAAAGCTGGAGTAACTCAGAGGGACGGGCAGCATCTCTGGATAGATGTGGCGATCGGGTGACGTTTTGGGTCGAGACCCTTCTTCAGACTCATGATCAGCCGAGAAGGTGCAAACCTTCCCCCCATCGACGAACCGTACGCTGCAAGGGCCAGGAAGCGAGCGGGAAAGATCATCTCTGACCCCTCTCACCGTGACCTCAAACTCTTTGAAGCACTTCCCTTTGGAAGGCAACTCCAGACTGTCAAAGCTGCCACAGCCAGATATAAAAACAGCTTTTTTTTCCATGAGTTGTAGCTCTACTCTTTTGCTCTGATATTTTATGTAATTCTTCACATTATATTTTATTCTTAATTGTTGACTCATCATGTTCTTACTTGCGAGCAAAGCACCAAGGAAAATTCCTTGTATGTATATATACTTGGTTAATAAAATGTATTCAATTTAATTCAATTCAAGAAGAGTCTCGACCCAAAACATCACCCATTCCTTCTCTCCAGAGATGCTGCCTGTCCCACTGAATTACTCCAGCTTTTTGTGTCTATCTATAGAACAGTACAGTACGGGAACCGCCCCTTCGGCCCACAATGCCTGTTTTGAAAATGGGTCCCAAGTTACACTAATCTCCTCTACCTGCACGTGAAGTCTTTTAGGACCGAGATGAGAAAAACATTTTTTACACAGAGAGTGGTGAATCTGTGGAATTTTCTGCCACAGAAGGTAGTTGAGGCTATATTTGGCTATATTTAAGAGGGAGTTAGATGTGGCCCTTGTGGCTAAAGGGATCAGGGGGTATGGAGAGAAGGCAGGTACAGGATACTGAGTTGGATGATCAGCCATGCTCATATTGAATGGTGGTGCAGGCTCGAAGGGCCGAATGGCCTACTCCTGCACCTATTTTCTATGTTTCTATGTTTCTATGTGATCCATATCCCTCCATTCCAGCATTTTGTTTCTTTCCTTGGAAAACTAGCATTCGCTGTTCCTTGTTTCAGACATCAACCGTTGTTCGTTACTGGTCATAGAGGGACACAGTGTGGAAACAGGCCCTTCGGCCCAACGTGCCCACACTGGCCAACATGTTCCAGCTACACAAGTCCCACCTGCCTGCATTTGGTCCATATCCCTCTAAATCTGCCCCATCCATATACCTGGCTAACAGTTTCTTAAAAGTTGGGATAGTCCCAGCCTCAACTACCTCCTTTGGCAGCTTGTTCCATACACCCACCACCCTTTATGTGGAAAGGTTACCCCTCAGATTCCTATTAAATCTTTTCCCCTTCATCTTAAACCCATGTCCTCTGGGCCTTGATTTACCTGCTCTGGGCAAGAGAATACATTATTCTGCTTTTCAGAATACATTAAAAAAGATACAACAGCACTTAAAAAGACACCTGGACAGGTACATGGATGGGAAAGGTTTACAGGGATGTGTGCCAAACAGGAGCATATGGGACTAGAAGGAGTATCATGGACAAGTTGGGCCGATGGGTCTGTTTCTGAGCCGTATGACTCTACGACTATATGACTTAGTTCAGACCTGTCTGATTGCATCACCTCGTGGAAATCTAACATGGACTTTACATCGAGTAGAATGGGAGGTTGTGATTCAAAATTCCTTCCTCATTCACTCATGCCTGGGCAGATTGCTTCAACACTCTGTTGCACCTTATCCAAGCAGTTAATCTTCATACACAAATAAACAGAATATTTTAGCTTGCTATTCAGCCAAGCTACCAGAATAGTATTATTTTCAATGCGAATTTCAACTCGGCAGGCTCTGACTTTGTATTTTGATGTATTTTTTTCTTTTACCAATGAAGTGGGCCCTGCACACCAACTGAAGTTGTTTCATTGATGGTGTTCACTTTACCCACTTTACATGCGGTAGAGTTGCTGCCTTACAACGCCAGAGACCCGGGTTCGATCCTGACTATGGGCGCCGTCTGTACGGAGTTTGGGCATTTTCCTTGTGACCATGTTTGTTTTTTCCGGGTGCTCCGGTTTTATCCCACACTCCCTAGACGTGCGGGTTTGTACGTTAATTGGCTTGGGTAAAATCGTAAGTTATCTCTAATGTGTATAGGATAGTGCTAGTGTGCAGGGATTGTTGATTGGCATGGACTCTGTGGGCTGAAGGGCATGTTACCTCTCTGTATCTCTAAACTAAACTAAAAAAACCATCTGACGTGTTCACCCTGCAGTAATCCAAATGGTAGATCCAGTTATTTAAGGTGTGACTCGTTGAATGTTTGTTTTTGCAACATCAGCTGCCTCAGTTAGACAGACACAGCCACAAAATCTATGACTTAAATGACTAAGAATAATTCAATTCAATTCAATGATTCAATGAGACTTTGTCACGTTCCCAGGTACAGCAAAATTCTTTGTTTTTTGCACACAATCCAGTAAACTTCACCTAGGCAGTACACAAAGAGTCAGAAGCTCTTAGTACAGTCTTTTAGAGTCAAGAGTGTGATGAATGTTTGACGGCACTGGGCCTGTACTCACTGAAGTTTAGAAGGAACCATGTTGAATCTTACTGAATGGTGGAAGGCCTGGATGGAGTGGATGTGGAGAAGATGTCTCCACATGCGTGAGAGTCTAGGACTAGTGGGAACAGGCTCAGAATGAAAGGAAGTACCTTTAGAAAGGAGTTGAGGAAGAACTTCTTTAGTCAGAGGGTCCTTAGCGCAATAAGACAGTTCATAGTTCACATGGAGACATAAAGAACTGCAGATACTGGTTTGTGAAAGAAAAAGACACAAAGTGTTGGAGTAACTCAGCGGGTCAGGCAGCATTTCTGGAGGACATGGATTGGTGACGTTTCAGGCTGAGACCCTTCTTCAGACTCTCGGTCTGGAACTGGGCCTAGAATCCAGGTGAGTTGATGGCCCGGGCCTGCTGGCGGCCAGTGGAGAGGCGAGGATCGGCGGAGTCACTGGTCGCGGCCCGCTGGCGGCCAGAGTGCAGGTGAGGAGTGGTGGTGGCGGTGGCAGCGGTGGCAGGCATGGCCTGGAAGTGGCTGAGGATGCTGTGTAGGGTGGAGGTGGTGGGGATAGTGGCAGCAGTGGGTCCGGCCTTGAGCTGGTCGGCGAGGTGGTGTGGGCCGGGGGTGGTGTTGTCAGCCCAGCCTGGCGGTGAACATCAGTAGGTCCATCGGCCATAACCAAATGTTAGAAAGAGGTCCATAATAACGAGGGTTTACTGTATTTCAACATGACGCATATGTGTATTCATGGTACATATTGGCATCTCACTGGCAAAAAAATGTTGCTCCTAAAAACACAAATCTCGTGAAATGTACCATTCTCACCCTATTTTATTCAGAAACTCAGAGCAGAGCACATGTTGGAAGTCTCTCCCAATAACCTCCATTGAAATGCTAATGCTCACAGACTGCTGACTTGCAAACTGAGCAAGATTTGGGGGGGGGGGGGGGGGGGGGGGGACTTTCTTCAAGTCTTTACAAAGCCAGACAAAGGAATGGAAACAGAACCATCTGTTCTCCAAGTTTAAACATGGACAGCTACCGAGTGACAAGCTGACCAGAATAACAAGATGTTACAAAGACCGCAAGAGAGAATTAAATCATTCATTAAACAACAACAAATTGTACTTAAATGGCACCTTTAACCTAACAAAGTGTCCCGGGGTGTTAACAAGAGGGTCAGCAAACTATTTTTGGCATCAAGGCACATGAGATGTTCGCAATGACCAAAGGTCTCAGTAAAGAATGTCGTGAAAGAGAAAAGGAAGTTGGGGAGTTGAACAGATTTGTAAGACACAAGGATCTGCAGATAGACACAGATTGCTGGAGTAACTCAGTGGGTCAGGCAACCTCTCTGGAGAAGACGCATAGGTGACGTTTCGGGTTGGGACTCTTCTTCAGACTGATTGTGGTGGTGAAGGGGAGGGATTACTGGAGATACTGTAGCAGGGATTGGTCAAAGCCTGGCGAGTGATAGGTGGATGCAGGTGAGGGTTATTTTTTGAAAGGCAGATGGTTGGACGAAAGCCAGAGATGAAAAAAGCAACAGGTGTGAGATAAGGCGAAAATTCACTCCTCGAATTGTGAAGTCAGAGGATGGAATATAGGTGGAAGGTGTTAGGGTGAGGGGGAAGAGGAGAAATGGGTACAAATCCAGGTGAAGGATGGAAAAGAAATGACACAAAGAGTTGGAGTAACTCAGTGGGTCAGGCAGCATCTCTGGAAAACATGGATCGGTGACGTTTTGGGTCGTTGCCCTTCTTCAAACTGATTGTAGTAGGCGGGAGGAAAGCTGGTGGAGAGGCAGTGATAGGTGGATACAGGTGAGGGTTTTTTTGAAAGGCAGGTGGTTGGACGAAGGCCAGAGATGAAAAGACTAAAGGTGTGAGAAAGATAGAAGCAATGTTTACTGAGTACTACAGGCTATACGGTCAAAACATGTTGTGTACCACCAAGCCAAACGCAAGTACAACAATAGTGTAAGTAGAAAAATACAAATATATAGTGTTACATCTTTATTGTGTTACAATTGCAGAGAAAGTGTAGGTAAAAAAAGTGGAAGGGCCACAATGAGGCTGATAGGGAGATTGGGACGACACCCGGTGTTTATAATTAGTCTTAGTCATAGAGTCATACAATGTAGAAGCAGGCCCAACTTGCCCACATCAACCAACATGCCCCATCTACGTTAATCCCACCTCCTTGCTTTTGGCCCATATCCCTCTAAACCTATCCTATCCATGTACCTGTCTAAGGTACACAAAAATGCTGGAGAAACTCAGCGGGTGCAGCAGCATCTATGGTGCGAAGGAAATAGGTGACGTTTTGGGCCGAAACCCTTCTTCACCTGTCTAAATGTTTCTTAAATGCTGCGATAGTAAAACTCTCAAAGTTTTGAATATATTCAACGTCGGCCGTCACAACTCTCTGCGGCCAGGAATTCCAGAGATTCCTAGGTCTTTAAGAGAAGATTAAATTTAAATAAGTGACCCTCTTAATTCTCAAAGCGTGCCGTAGAGGTCTAGACTCCTGCTTGAGAGGAAATTGTCCTCTCGGCATCTAAGACGGCAGGGGTTGAGATAGAAAATAATCTCCCATTTCTCTGCTGGGTTAGATACTGCAAATTCAAATAATATATATTAAGTTGATCTTGCCACATTGAGACCCGTAATTTTAATTTTGCAATGCAAACACAAGTTTCAACCTGAGGAAGAGATAACAAGGCTGAAGATTTATCTCAGTGTTGAGAGTAGGTGCAGCCAAACTAAGCAGGAATCCTGGTGCTGTCTTCAGCTTTCAATTTTTACAGGTTCTTCGTTTGACACAGATATCTACATGTTCAATAGTTCAATAGTTAAATAGTCGTGGAGAACAGAAACAGGCCCTTTGGCCCAACGTGCATACTGTCCAAGATGCCCCATTAAAGCTAGTCCCATTAGCCCGAACCTGGTCCATATCCCTTAAACCCAATAAATGTTACTATGTATATTGACACATGGACTTGGATACAGTGAGATGTGTTGTTTTGCAGACAATGCAGTAAAATCGTACTCTTTGCAACAGCACAATCATAAATCAGTGCAAAAGTGCAACACTTGGCGTTTAGTTTAAAGCGAGATAGTTTTCTGGAAGCAAAGAGTTTGTCACAACTGCCTGAACTGGAGGGCAGTTCTGTTTATCGATTTTAGGAAGAAGGTAAAACCGGGCAGTGCGGGGATGGGGAATAATAAGGTCGCAGGCTGTGGAGTGAAGACAGCCAGAAGTGTCAAAATCAGAGATGGTCTGAGCAATGGTCTGGTGCTCATCTGTGGGGTCATGGTCCAGGGATACTGTAAGTAGGAGGAGGTGTCGGTCGGAGACCTGATGATTCTGGGGAGAAGGTGAAACCAGGCCATGTGGGGCTGGGGAACTGGAGTCTGCTCTGAAAAACAAGTTTGTATACATCGCAAAGCCCGCATGCATCGGTGCATGCTGAAGATGCCTCGCTATGTTCCATACTGTGAATGCCTGCATTGTGCTAAAACATGTAATCAGTCTCCAGTTTGCTGTTAATGAAAGATTGAATATCAGCAAGTGTGGAGAGTTCTGGCAGTGCTCTTAGAAACTTGTTCAATATTTTGCTGATTTTTTTATTTAACTTGTTGATTACAACCTTCAGTTGTAACTTCAACTGTATGGATATTTTATGCTGCATGAGGCAGTTGATAGGTTTCATATTAAATGTAATGAATGCCTTGGAAATATGTATTGTGATGTTTGTTTTTTACTTAGGTTGTCTTTTCAGTTGAATGTTTAGTTAAGTTTAGAGTCATAGAGTCATACAGCGTGGAAACAGGCCCTTCAGCCCAATTTGCCCGCACCAACCAAGATGCCCTATCTACACTAGTCACAACTGCTTGCTTTTGGCCCATATCCTTCTAAATCTGTCTAAATGTTTTTAAAATATTTCGATAATACGTTCAGTTTAGTTTATTTTATTTTAGTTCACTTCACTTTTACTTTACTTTCCTTTGAGGTACAGTGTGGAAACAGGCCCTTCCACCCACCGAGTCCATACTGACCAACCACTAGTTCTATCCTACACACTAGGGGCAATTTACAGAAGCCAATGAACCTACAATCGCGCACAACTTTGGAATGTGGGAAGAATCCAGAGCACGGTGGCACGGTGGCACGGTGGCGCAGCGGTAGAGTTGCTGTCTTACAGCCTTGCAGCACCAGAGACCCAGGTTTGATCCCAACTACGGGTGCTGTCTGTACAGAGTTTGTACGTTCTCCCCGTGGTCACGTGGGTTTTCTCCAAGATCTTCAGTTTCCTCCCACACTCCAAAGACGTACAGGTTTGTTGGTTAATTGGCTTGGTATAAGTGTAAATTGTCCCTGGTGTGTGTAGGATGGTGTTAATGTGCGGGGATCGCTGGTTGGTGCGGACTCGGTGGGCTGAATGGCCTGATTCTGCGCTGTATCTCTAAATTAAACTAAAAAAAAAACACCTGGAGGAAACCAACACAGGGAGAACGTGCAAACTCTGTACAGTCAGCATGCATAGTCAGGATCGAATGCGGGTTTCTGGCGCTGTAAGGCAGCATTTTGTGTCAGATTTAGCTTATATGGATTGAGAAAATTCTGCATCCACTTGAAGTTGATTTTCCATTCCCCTTCCCTTTTGATGCTTCAGTGCTTTGAATAGATAATTGTACTGGTGCAGTGAGTATTGTTCACAATGTTTCCAGCTGGACAATGAACCAAATACTAATTAAGACACAAAATGTAGCCAAATTTCTTAATCAGCTAGAATTCCCTATCTCCAATTTTAAAACAAAACACACTGTAAAGTTATAATTGGATGAATAAGTAGATTTTCACTATAAAGTTATTTCCACCCAGGTTTGCTCCCTGGAAAGATAAATTAATTAATGTGATGGAAAATGATTAAGGCTTTAGACTAGCCTTTAGAGATACAGCGCAGAGACAGGCCCTTCGGCCCACGAATCAGTGCTGACCAGCGATCACCCTAAACACTACCACTATCCTACACACTAAGGACAATTTACAATTTTAACAAAGCCAATTAACCTACAAACCTGCACATCTTTGGAATGTGTGAAGAAACCGGAGCACCCGGAGAAAACCCACACGGTCACAGGGAAAACGTACTAACACCATAGAGTCAGCACTCGTGGTCAGGATTGAACCCAAGTCTCTGGCGCTGCAAGGGAGCAACTCTACCGCTGCGCCACTGTGCTGCCAAAATTATTCTTGATTTAATTTTGATTTATTTACAGCTGTTTAGTTTAGTTTATTGTCACGTGTACCGAGGTATAGTGAAAAACTTTTGTTGCGTGCTAACTGGTCAGCAGAAAAACAGTATATGATTACAATTGAGCCGTCCACAGGGTACGGATATCTCTTGCCTGAAGGGAGCGAGGAGTAGAGGGAGTTAGACTGGTCCTTGAATAAGCTGGTGGCCTTGCCGGGGTTTTGATGTCACCCACTGGCCACAGCCCTGACCCGCTGGTGCATTTCTAAGTGCAAAAATGCAGCGAGACCACACGTCACTAAAAGTGCAACTTTAGATTTCTGAAGGGCAGCTGTGATGGTCAGTGTATCTATGTGATCCCTGGAATACGACGGCATGCATTATTTTGTGAATCATCCACAAAGATATATTGCACAAGGGTGCAGTAATGTATACAGCTCTCGATGTTAGTCGAGTCTTTCTTGAACCCAATCGCACTTCACAACACACACACACACAGAGGAGGGAGCTTTCAGTGATCCTGTGAGATGTCATTCTTCTTGCGTTGAACAACTCAGCCCAGGAGACCCAAGTGCTGCTTGGAGGATTGATCATTCAGTCAGCGAGTTGTGTTCTTGTGGAGCGGGGGATTTTTAGGAGCACGCAGAGGGGCAGGTTTCCTGGCAATTCTTCAAGCGGGGATGCATTTCCGACAAGTTGTGGAATGTTAATGAAGCGGTGACCTTGGGGCTGTTGTCCTTTCGACCGTGAGTGTGCACAAGTTTGCACGCATAGCCACACTCACACAGGATCCCATCCCCCTCCCTCTGGGACAAGGTGCATTCCAGAGACAGATGTCCTCAGTCGTACAGCAGTTTGGGACACTGCGAAGGAACACTGCGCTTCCAATGTCCCGGCTCAGTGATGTGAAAGCTTCTTCTCCCCTCAACAAAACTTCGATGTCAACCTTCAACGAATATCGTAAGTGTGTCAGGTAAGTGTGTCAAAGTCGAGACTTTTTTCCACTGTAACAGTGTCTTGCCTGTGGAGAAAGTGCTGTTAGCTGGTAATCAGTGAATGGAAACTGAATCCCTGACTATGATAGGGAAGATCGGATTGTTTCAGAAAATTAACTGTAAATATTACACACATTTTTCAAGTCCAGGTCTATCTTCAAGCGATAAAGATGTTTGTAAGAAGTTTCAGTTGGAGTAGATATATCAGCATTTCTTAAACTAAAAGTTCTTTTTATTGTCCAGCCGCTCAAAGTATTGTGCAAGTACAATGCCCTTTTGTCTCTCTCACTTGTGGCTTATTGGGGGAGGTGGGCTGGCAGAACTTTGGCTTGACAGTGCTCCATTAAACCTAGAAGGAATATCAGTAAAGCTGACCTTTGAAAAGCCCCGAAGGCACATCAGTTTGTGCATGATATCGGTTGATCAGTAGGTGTACACAGAGCTGGGGGAGGGGGAGGGGGAGGGGGGGGGGGGGGGGGGGGGGGGGGGGGGGGGGGGGGGGGGGGTGGGGAGTGTTGTAAACAAAGACAGCTTTTCCTTCACCCACAGTGAAGTACTTAAAGATCCGGACTCTCACAGACTTGAACACATTCACAGGGATTCTCTAATACCCAAAAAAGACACACACAGTGCTGGAATAACTCAACAGGTCAGGCAGCATCTCTGGAAGACATGGATATTCTTTAATGCTGCTAAATGTGAGTCTAAACAGCTTGGTTGTTGAAAGGGCAACTTATTAGTTTGTTTATTAGCCCATCGTGTTTCTCCACTGTTAATCTACGGGGCCCAAGTCTGTTTTCGTTTTCTGAAGAAGGGTTTCGTCCCAAAACGTTGCTTATTTCCTTCGCTCCATAGATGCTGTTGCACCCGCTGAGTTTCTCCAGCACTTTTGTCTACCTTGTTTTCTGAAATATGGGTGGCACAGTGGCATAGCGGTAGACGTGCTGCCTCACAGCTCCAGAGACCTGGGTACGATCCTGACTACGTGTGCAATCTGTACGGAGTTTGTACGTTCCCCTTGTGACCGTGTGGGTTTTCTCCGGGTGCTCTGGTTTCCTCCCTCAACCCAACGACGTACAGGTTTGTAGGCTAATTGGCCCCTGTAGTAAGTCATCCCTAGTGTGTAGGATAGAACCAGTGTACGGGTGATCGCTGGTCACCTCAGACTCGGTGGACCGTAGGTCCTGTATCCACACTGCATCCCTAAAACTAAAATCTAAAATGTTCTAACGCATTTATCTTTCCTGTATTTCTTCTAATTTACCAATTTCATCGACCAGCGATCACCCATTCACGAGTTCTCTCCTACACACGAGGGATACATTTACAGAAAGCCAACTAAACTAAGAACCTGTACGTCTTTGTAATGTGGGAGGAAGCCGGAGCAAACGGGGAAAAACCACACGGTCACAGGGAGATCGTGCAAACTCCGTGCAGTCAGCACCGGTAGTCAGGATCAAACCCAGGTGCCTGGCGCTGTAAGGCAGCAGCTTTACCACTGCACCACATTGCTGCCCTGAACAGAGTTGGTCACACTATCTATTTGATTATCGATTATTGACAGATAACTTTATCATTTGTTATTCAAGGAACGTAAAGTAAATTCTAGAGAAACTCAGCGGGTGCAGCAGCATCTATGGAGCGAAGGAAATAGGCAAAGTTTCGTCCCGAAACTTTGCCTATTTCCTTCGCTCCATAGATGCTGCTGCACCCGCTGAGTTTCTCCAGCATTTTTGTGTACCTTCGATTTTCCAGCATCTGCAGTTCCTTCTTAAACACCTAAAGTAAATTACTAGCCATTAGATTGCCATCAATAAGCATCTGCCAATTTAAAAGAAGAAATTACAAAACAAAGCCTTTTGCTGTCCCTCGGTACATGTGACAATAATAAACCGAAAACCTGAACCCATTTCCCTAGGATGTAATATTTACAGTATTATGTAAAAGTTCTCCATGTAACGCAGTGCACGTCTTTGAGTTGCTGCAGAAAAGTTACTTGTATCTCTCTGTTTCAATACTGAACAAAGGGGTCCTGTACTCTCGACTCACTGAAATACAGATTGTGTTGGTTATCTTGGGTCACATAGCCCATGACCTTCGAGAAAGATAAGTGGTGTATTTGGAACAAAGTTGTTCTTGAAGGGCAGCACGGTGGCACAGCGGTAGAGTTGCTGCCTTACAGCGCTTCCAGCGCCAGAGACCCGGGTTCAATCCCGACTACAGGTGCCGTCTGTACGGAATTTGTACTTTCTACCCGTGACCACGTGGGTTTTCTCTGAGATCTTTGGTTTCCTCCTACGCTCCAAAGACGTACAGGTTTGTGGGCTAATTGGCTTGGTATAAGTGTAAATTGCCCCGAGTGTGTGTAGGATATTGTTTCTGTGCGGGGATCACTGGTTGTTGTGGACTCAGTGGGCCGAAGGTCCAGTTTCCCCTAAACTAAACGAAACTAAAGTTGTGACCTGTTGTATCAGAATATTCCCAGTTAAACTATCAACAGGAGACAAAAGAAGAGAGACGACTTTCTTAATATTGATAATGTGCATTACTTTTTATTCTGTTTAAGTATATAATTTCTTACAATAAATATTACTTATACTAGGGAAATAGGTTCAGGTTTAGTGTTTATCAAAGCCCGATCCCACTTAGGCGACTATTTTCGGCAACTGCCGTGACTGTCACAGTTGTAGCAGGTCGCTGAAAAGGCAGCGACTGGACCCCCCTCCTGCGACAATGTCTGTGACAAGCTATTGCTACCGACAACCTACCACCTAGTCTACGACAAGCTACCGACAACCGGCGACCCATTTGGACGTCCACCTACGACCACACCTACCACAACCTACGGCCACACAGGCGACAACCTACGACAGCCAAAGTCAACCTACGTCCACCCGTGACAAGCTACGACAAGCAACGTCCCTGCCGGCGACAACTGAAGACAATTCAGTCGCTGGTAACTGTCGATGGTTGACGTAGGTAGTTGCCAATGGAATTCACCAAAGTCAGCACCCGGCATCAACCGATGTAACCTGGCGACAACCTGCGTCACCCTGGTGACAACCGGCGACAGCACCTATGACAGGAGAAGACAAGCTACGTCAAGCCCACAGTTGCCAAAATGTTTTGAACATTTCAAAATCCAGCGGTGACCAGAAAAACATTACGACTCTTTAGGCGATTTGAGGAGACTACTCACGACTATATAGGCGTTACCTGCGACCATGTGGCAACAGCCAAGTTGCAAATAGTCGCCGAAAAAAATCGCCTAAGTGGGACAGGGGCTTCATTGTCACGTGTACCGAGAGACAGTGAGAGACTTTGGTTTGTAATTTCTTCTATTAACTTGGCAGATGCTTATTGATTGATGGCAATCTAATGGGTAATAATTCCTTAGGTTCTTCAAATAACAAATTATAAAGTTATATGTTCAAAATATATACAATGTTTTACATCTTAATTGTGAGCCATCTTATAATATACCATTCCAGTTTGGATTCTTATAAATAAATCACTTACTTCACAATTTTGCATTAATAAATAAAGTTAAATCTGAAGCACACTGTTATAACTAGTGTAAATGATCAGGCTGCAGTGTAGAGTGTATAGGTTCTGAGAGACAGCAAAGATACAGGCTCTCCGTTCTCCACCCCTTCCTCCACACCCAGCCCACCTATCCATGTTCTCCAGAGATGTTATCTGACCTGCTGAGATACTCCAACATTTGTAGAAACATGGAAGTGCAGATGCTGGTTTATACCAAAGATGGACACAAAGTGCTGGAGTAACTGAGCGGGTCAGGCTTTTTCTCCAGAGATGCTGCCTGCCCTGCTGAGTTACTCCAGCATTTTGTGTATTTTTCCCTCAGGATATCAGTAGGTAGCACGGTGGCGCAGTGATAGAATCGCTGTCTCACAGCGCCAGGGACCCGGGTTCGATCCTGACTGCGGGTGCTGTCTGTACAGAGTTTGTGCGTTCTCCCCGTGGCCAGCGTGGGATTTTTCCTGGGAGCTCCGGTTTCCTCTCACACTCCAAAGATGTACAGGCTTGTAGGTTAATTGGCTTTGTAAAATTGTAAAACGATTGTCCCTAGTGTGTGTAGGATTGTGTTAGTGTATGGGGATCTTTTGTCGGCGCGGTACTCAGTGGGCCGAAGTGCCTGTTTCCACGCTGTATCTCTAAATTAAACTAAACTAAATCTGAATTTAGGTCTGAATAAGGGTCTCGGCCTGATACATCACCCATTCCTTTTATCCAGAGATGCTTCCTATCCTGCTGAGTTACTCCAGTATTTTGTGTATTTTCATTGTAAACCAGCAGCAGCATTTCCTTTCTATACAAATCTGCAGTTGCTTGTGTGCAGGCACTCCTTGTAGTTTCTGACACACCCTTCCCCAGTGCTCATTAAGCCTGGTCTGATCGTCTGGTGATGGCATACAATCTTGCCCGAATACACATTTTCTTTCACATCACATTTCGCTTGTCCAGAAGCACTTCACAGCTAAAGAGAAAAGGTATTTGCAGAAACATGGCATCTCAGCATGTCACAAATGGCAACCTGATAATGCCAATTTAATCTCTTTCGATGTTGAGAAAACAATATCTTCCCTATTTTTTTTTTTCGAGACACAAAATGCCGGAGTAACTCGGTGGGTCAGGCAGCATCTGTGGAGAAAGGGAATAGGTGATGTTTCGGGTCGAGACCCATCTTCCTTCCCCAGCCCCGCACGGCCCAGTTCTACCTTCTCCCCAAAATCCAGAAACAGATCTGCCCTGGCAGACTCGTGTTTAAGAAGGAACGGCAGATGAGGTTTTAAACCGAAGATAGACACAAAAAGCTGGAGTAACTCACCGGGTCAGGTCGCACCTCTGGAGAAAAGGAAACAGGTGGTGTTTCGAGTCAAGAGCCGCTGAGTTACTGCAGCTTTTTGTTCTATGGCAGACTCATTCCTTCTGCTCCTGCCCCCCTGAAGTTATTTCCACATACTATCTGTCCCGCTGAGTTACTCCAGCATTTTCTCTCTACCTTCGGTGTAAACCAGTATCTGCAATTCTTCAGTCTGAAGAAGGGTTTCGGCCTGAAACGTTGCCTATTTCCTTCGCTCCATAGATGGTGCTGCACCCGCTGAGTTACTCCAGCATTTTCTCTCTACCTTCGGTGTAAACCGGTATCTGCAATTCCTTTCTTTACATTTTACCTATTTAGTTTAGTTTACTATTGTCACATGTACTGAGGTACAGTGGCGTGCTATCCAGGCAGTGAAAAGACCATACGTGATTATAATCAAGCCACCCACAGTGTACAGATACAGGATAAAGGGAATAACGTTTAGGGTAAAATAAAGTCCTGTAAAGTCAGATTAAAGATAGACCGAGGGTCTCCAATGAGGTAGATGGTTGGGAGAGGGGAGAAGAGGGAGTGTCCAGGGTGAGACTGGTCCTTGATTATGCTGGTGGCCATGCCGAGGCAGCGTGAAGTGTAGATAGAGTCATCTGCAATGTGGTAGCAAAGAGATAATGAAAAGATAATCTGTTTCAATAATGTTGAGTTAAGGATGTCTATTTCGTAAGACAATGGGGATAGGACCCCATCATCTCTGCACTACGGTACTGCCTGGGATATTTTACATTAACCTGAACAAACAGGTTTCAGATCTGAAAGCTCATTTCAACAGCGAAATACAATGAAGTTAGCTGGGAATTTTGTTCTCAAATTTCCCAGTCTTTAAACTCACAGACAAGAATGCTACCAACTTGGAGAGTCTGTAAGACTCT